>NC_071257.1:23343680-23713680 GCF_023375685.1 Ictalurus furcatus | reverse complement strand
AGTCTTAGGCAAGGCTGACTCACAAATTAATACTCTTAGTAATTCAGTGTGCCGACTTGTGCTGTCTGAATACCTTAGCCTGTTTAAAAGGTTGAGAAACGTGTTACTCACATTATTACCTAAATACCACCACCACCATGTTTCAGGACCACTTGCACTGGACATGCACTGGACATGCACTGGACATTTTAAAGTAGGTGAAGCTCAGCTCAATCTCTGGGTTATTCTGATTGTCTGTCTGACCCTCTAGTCAGTGTTACTATAGAGACGCGACAGCAAAAGTCCACTTAGACATTGGCTAAAGTCCATCTCATTACCATCAGACAGCTCAAGCTAATGAGAACGAACTACGCTACCACACAGACAGGGCACTTCAGTAAGAGTACCAGGCTTTAATCATTTGATTAAAAAAAAAACAAAAAAACAAAAAAACTTAAATACGGTCATTAAACTTCAAAACGGACACACAGAGGATGATGTTACCTGGTCGAGGAGGGTTTTCTTTAGCTAGCGTCTCTTCACTGGAGGAAAGCACCAGAATCAAAGCGTCCTTAAATTGCTCAAATTCAACCTGCAAGACAGAAACACAATGCCAGTATTCAACATGCATAGTGAATTTAATAAGGAACACAGGTGCACTGCTGAGGCCTTGAGAAGATTTCAAGAGGGTAAAAAAAAGGCTGTCTCATATTCAACCTTCTGAAAGTGACCTTTATAGCTAATGGCAGCTAATGTGTAAAATGCTGAGTTGCTCTGCAGCTGTTCCCCTGTGGTGAAGAGAAAAGATTAAAGATCCCAGTTAAAATCGGACAAATAACCTCCAACACGACTATTAATTAAATCCCGGTTGCCTGGTGACTAAGGGAACTGTGGGTGTAGCCCGAATGATTTGGGGAGCAACAGCTGCCCAAAACAATAACACACACTTCTGCATATGGAGGTTCCCTTTGTGGATTATAGCACTCTTATAACAGTGGAGTGGGGGGTGCGGGGCGAATGGTAGATGCTGTGCAAGTGCGAGAGCGTGTCTCTTTTGAGGTTCACTCCATTGTTAAGCCAGAATAAAGAATCAGTGATCCTCAACAAGTGCTCTTCCCCCACATTAGCAACAAAACATTGCTCCAATCTATCACACATGTATGCTATATAAGGGGTAGAGAAAACAGGATGAAAGTGAGCACAAAGGATTTGCTCGAAAAACGTGGTAGAATTTGATTTAAATTCAAAGAAAGATCACAGCAAGGAAAGAACTGATTTCAGTTCACTTTGCATAAATGTCCTATTGACTCTTGATTGATAACCCTGCAAAAAACACACTACTTTTCAAGTTTATAGACAGCGTGCATTTGGCGTATATTGATTCTTACCCGTTGGTCCTGTGTGTCGAATAGTGTGTGTAGCAGTGTGTGTAGCGCTTGGTCAGCCAGCTGTAGGGCGTGACAGAGCTCGGTTAGCTCCTCTGGGCTTAGTGAACCAGCACCGCTGCCATCGAAACTCTGAAAGACTTCCCTTAAGCGCTCCTCATGCTGATCCCTCTGATCTCCCTCTCCATCCATCAGACTGCCCTGTATGAAAACCCACACAAAGTTATGGGATATCATAATCATATTGTTAAGAAATATTTTTTCCTGGAAACAAAACACTCTTCAGATGTAGGGTGCAACTGGATCGGTACTGGATCAGACTGGATATGTTTCATGTCCTGAATACTGTATCTGTGATGCTGACTGACATGATGTGGAATCTGCACATCAATATGACAGCATCATGCCTGTGATGGTTTGCATAACACAACCAATCCGTACAGGATTTTGCAGAGTTTTTGTGATTGTTACGGACCAAAATGCATGATTTTGCTGTGGCTTTTTTCAAACTTTTCGATACAACTTGCGTAGTTAATTTGTGAGGAAAACTACTTGAATTGGCGAAATTGCAATTGCACAAAATTGTTTCAGTCTTTCAAAGTGAAGTTTGTTGGTAAATGAGATATTTTAGCTGAACTCACGTCAGATGCACCTGAACTGAAGAGGGCTTTGACTGAATTAGTGTTGTGATGGCGCCACATGACGCATCTTGGCCCATATATATTATATATACACACACATATATATACACACATACATATTTTTTATATATATATATATATATATATATATATATATATATATATATATATATATATATATACACATATACATATATATATATACACACATATACATATACATATTATATTATATATATATATATATATATATATATATATATATATATATATATATATATACACACACACACACACACACACATACACACACACACACACACACACACACACACATATATATACATATATACATACATATATACACACACACACTGATGTTGGACAAAATGTTTGATCTGGTCTAGCCACAATGACATTTAAAAAACCCACCTTTACACATCCCAATAAAATAGTCAACTCAGAAGTCTGAATATATGCATTGTTTGACTACAGAATAGCAGTGTGTGATTAAGTATTTATATAAGGTTTTTGCCTTAAAGGCTTTTTTTTTTTTTTACAAAACACCAGAGATTTCCAATTGTATCTGCAAAGGGCTGTCATGCATGACTCGCATGAGCCACACCTAATTTCACTTGTTAGTTAAATCAGTTGAATTAATTGACTGAGGTCTTTAGTGATTAGGTGCGAGTTATCAGTTATTAGGTGTGGCTTCTATTTGGCTGGGATGAAAACCTGCTGCCACACCAGTCCATTGAGGGTCGAAGTGGATACTCTTCAGTACACAATACTGCAAAATGCAGCAACACATTTACAGAACACGTGGTTTCTATCATTTTTAACTAACGAGTCTATTAATGTCACAGAAGTACTGATTATTACCCAGGATACTCACAGAAAAGTGCATTGCATGTAATTTCTCATAACTTCAGCATTATACTGTCCAGCCCTACATATCAGACAATATAAAAAAGCAAATCTGAGAAGATGCACCTGTACCTTGTATGAGCTTCTTATAAGACATTGACTGATGAGAGAGAAGTCTGGCAACATTCATACATCTGTTCATGGGAAAAGGAGATCAACTCCTCTCAGCTCTCAAAAGTATCCACGCACACGCACACACAGATTATTGGTGCCCCGATGGGAGTGAGAACATAAGATGGCACTTGGCCAGAGAGTGGCCTGTCTATGCTGGGTCAATAATTGTGAGCTAAAGCAACAGGAGTTAAAAGGCAGAGACAACAGGCAATAACTCCTCTGACTAATCAACATGCCAACTTAGTAATGCTCATATTATTACTTTAATCCCATTAAAGCTTCGCAAATTATTCCTTATGCAATTAGACGAGCACGTTTGTCAAATTATTACCCGTGACATGGTTATGTAACTATTCAGAATGTTTGAGAGATCATATGATTTGGGCTTATACTGTAGGTGATGTCACACAAAGGGAAGCCGATATACAGGAGCAGACAGGAAAAGTCATGGAAGGTAAATGACCTGAAGCCAATCCTTGAGCAAAACAGTCAGAGCTATTATGGTACTGCCTTCAGAGTGACACACAAATACATGTTCAAGTTCAGCTAAAAATAAAATGTACACAATTTACCACTTACTCTAAATTTAGTCCACTAACCAATCCATGTTTGCTGTCTATAGTTTGCTTCTTTTGTATTGACTTGTAGGTATGGGCATAAAATTACCAAAAAGCAATCGCAGACTTGCCTCAAAAGCCTATTGCTTGGCTCAGTTACTCCAGTTCTACATAAAATACTCATTCATTCATCTTCAGTAACCATTTCATCCTGGTCAGGGTCAGAGTGGATCCAGAGCCCATCCCCAGAACACTTGGCACAAGGTGGGAGAACACATCCAGGATGGAACATCAGCCAATCACAGGGCACCATGCACACACATTCATATATTCATTAACACCTAGTGGCAATTTAACATAGCTAATCTGCCGGCATGCATGTTTTTGGACAGTGGGAGGAAACTGGAGAACCAGGTGGAAACCTACACGAAACCCAAGACAGTAACCTGAGCTCAGGATTGAACTGAGGACCATGGAGCGGTGAGGTGCCTATACTACATAAACAAACGTTTTCATGAAATAATAAAATAAACCTATATTTACAAAAGAAAAAACTAAACAAAACAACACTCATACAAGTCAAGTTTTGTTTCATACCTCCTACCAGAGTCTGATACTAAACTCCTACAAGACTTTACTAAGCATATAATGTTTTTATGCATGGTCATAGAAACCGCATAAATCTACTGAGATTACTGAAAAACTCAAAGCAGTTTAATGTTTGATGATTTAAGACAAAAGCTTAAATGGTAACTACAGCAACACTGTAGCACTAGTGCAAACCTGAAGAAGAAACGTGAAAAGTCTTCACTGTTCAACTACATTTATGATGAGAAAACATTTGTATAAGTTTTGGTTAAATGCAAAGTATGTCACATGATGGTCTAACAGCTCTTACATAAAGGACAAAGTAAAAAATGAACCACAATAAAATCAAAAAGCTACAGGTGTGTGTGGGTCTGTGTGTAATTTCTTTTTGGAGTGTACTGTGTGTTTCTATGCACGTGTATATATGTGTGTGATCAATAGGGAGACACCTGGCCACTCAGTTCTCTTCAAGGACCACTGATGCTCACTGAAGAGGAGCAGCTGGGCTTTAAAACCCCCTCCATGTGCATGCTGTGTGTGTGTGCGTGTTGAGAGAGCAGACACCCTTTGTTGTTGCTTCAGCCGCTGTAGTATAGCACCCAACCCAACACACACAGACAAACACATTTAAAACAAAGGAAAAAAATGCTATGACCGATCCATAATATAGAACAGACCATGTCTTTGGGGTGAGTCCCATACCAATATAACAATATAACATCATAAACAACCTGACTAACTATTCCATCATGATGGCACAGGAAATATCTGGGGACAAGCAAGATCTGAAATGTAGCTACATTTTTCATTTAAAAAAAGCTGTATTTAAATTATCATCACAGTTTTTATGGCTTTGCTAATTAATGTCATAATCAACTGTGTGCTTAGGTAAAGCTAGCAAATTGCCTAAAGTTAAATAGCATTTTATTGACTGGTGATGTTAACTTGAATACCATTGTAACACATTTACTTATTTATTTATTAATGTGTGAACTTTGTTTATATTCAGTATGAATTCTATTAAGGAACCAAGTATTCTGACTACCTAAGTACATAATAAGTGCAAAACTGTTTTCTGTTATTTAACAAAAATTATAATGCACAATGAACTATTTTGTTTAGGGATGCACCGAATGTTCGGCAACCGAAATTATTAAGTGAAAAGGCAGAATAAATTTGACCAAACAATGATGTGTTTGATGACGCGACCAAATAGCCTAGCAGCCAGATTGAGATGCGCGAAGCATTAATTGCAGCAAACATGTTGGCAGTGTGGAAGCATTTTAAAGTGTCAGAGAAAGATGTAAGAATGGCCGTTAAAGAAGTAGGCATATGTCTAGGACAATTATTCATTTGTTGTGGGTCCAGCCACTTTTTTGCACTCGTCAACGCACTTTTTTGTTGTATTCTACAGTGTGTTACATTCTTTCAGCAGTCAGTTATAGGCCTAACATAGGCTATTCAAGGGGGGCTCAAAGATGACCACATAAAAATATTTTTAATTTACTAATTTATTTATTTAAAGTTATATTGTGCCTTGATGATAGCCTATGCCTGCTGGAATGTAAAAAAAAAAATTGAGTTAAATAAATATTTTGAAATTGTAGTTTTTGTAATTGATTTTTTCTTTGAAAAGTAAGACAAAATAGTAAAAAGCACAAACGTGTTCGGTATTCGGCCAAGTTTTTTATTATATTCAGCTTCGGCCAAGAATTTTCATTTCGGTGCATCCCTAATTTTGTTCCTAAATTGGCTGAATAATAACTGCAATGACAATATTGAGCAAAATAATCTATACGATCATTTTTAGCTATTACTAGGCAGCCTGATATTTTCACAAGGTAGAACCTTGACTGGCACTTTGATTGACAGCTGTCTGAGTGAGGTCACTAAAAGTGAATCAGAGTGTTATAGTCAGAAGCACACACACATGCCTGCAACAACTGTAATTACATTATACCCTTCGCATCCAAATCTCACAGCACACACGATCATTTATATATTCCATGGTTGTAAACTAGGGATGGGTAATATCTTATCGTTTGCGATATACCGGTAGAAATTCTTCCCAATATAAGAATTAGTTTTCCCGCGATGATAACGATAAAGTCTAGTGGATGACGTATTTCTGTGTGTGACCCATTCGCAGCTCACATGCAGAGTGAAAATAAGTATGGTGGAAGGCGGACGTGATGCTGAGGAGGAGTTTATTGCTAGATCTGGAACTGGCTTTCTTACAGAAAATCAGTTTTACTTTTAGATCAATGTTTGTGTTTCTGAGGCTCTCAAGATCACAGCTACACCTGTAGCTAAAAACAGTGGTGAATGGTACTATATTTACATCGTCACTGATATTGTTATCGCAATAAATACCAGAAAATATCATGATATAGTTTTAAGTCCATATCGTCCATCCCTATCGCAAACGCTCCTGTAGTTACAAACATACCGTACCCACGAAGGTAAGTGTGTGTGTATGTGTGTTTAACAGCAGGCCATAAATGTCCAGCCATCAAAACCAAGCTTTATCTCCTGAGTGTGTTTACACTGTTGGAAAGCAGAATTTATTTTGCTATAGTCTGGTAATGTTTACAAAAAATCAGTTGATCAGTGTGTGTTCAGTGAGCCGAACACTTACTGCTCATTAAACAGAAGCCTGACAACAAATGGAATAAAACAGTGTAGAAAGAAACAAACATTAAACACTATCTGCCTGGAACAGCATCGTTCCAGCTGAGGAGTCTTTTGTTATTAACTGAAAGGCAAGCTATGCTTTTAATAATAGCTTCTCCTGAGTTTATATTAACATTTTTATGTGCAATGTCACATGAACAGGGTTTTTTTTTCCATTTCTTTTTTACTTAGTCTGGAATTTCATACAAGGAATCAAGTAATGCATTTTTTTTTTTTTTTTTTAATATTTAGATCCAACTACCATGTTGTACTGACACTATATTCTCAGGAGACGATGTAAACAGTCATAACTGTGACCAGTGGGATAACACATGATTCACTGCAAATACATAACTGTATTTGGTAACTGATCATCCTAACTCTTTATTTTTACACTATAATCCTTTTAATATTTATTTTAGTTTTCTACCACAGGGATAATTATTCATTTACAAATGAAGTCACAGAAAGGTAATCAAAGGGAATATACAAATCCTCCCTGCTGAAAAAACAAAACCCCAATAGAAACCTTTACAGAAATACTAATGGTTTCCACTACAAATACCATTACAAACCATCAGCTAACCATTAAAACATTATCATCATTAGTGGTCCTTAATGGTATCCACTAGTCATAACATGCCACCAACAGAAGGCAACAAATCACCAGTAGACACCCATAGGGACCATTAAAACCAATACAATTCCCATTATAACCATTTAAACCATTACAAATTGTAAAGGGGTTTCTACTGGTCCCCACCCCCCACCCACCCCCACCCACCCAGCAGGGCTTACATTTGATTACGTGTACTTTCAACAGTTAAGTCAAATTATTGTATGGGGTGGGAACGCATACAGTTTAACCAGTAGGACTGACCAAGTATAGTGAGAACTCAGAAATACCGAGGAATTAAGTATTAAGGTTAACAAACCATGGGTTTACATGTTTCAATAAGTAGTCGTTAAAAAGAAAACTAACAAAAGGGAAGTCCAAAGCCACTTTAAAACCTCCTCCACTCAGACAGATAATGTGACAAAGCAGAAGTAACTATTACTAAACGAGACGCTTCCATAGCGACGACTAACTTCCGCTGTCCAAGGGTAACACACTAATAATAATAATAATAATAATAATAATAATAATAACAACAATAACAACAGGCTAAGTCCTGAAGTGCACACTACACTAATAAATACACATGATGTAAAATAGGCAGTAAACCTACACTAGCATATAATTAAGAGGATTATTATGTAATTTTAATACAGCCGGTAGTTTTTGGGCCTCATATTCTGATTCTGCTTGTTTGAGGTTTTTACTAGTATTACTATTTTTTATTTTTTTTAAAAAAAATATTATTAAAAGCAGAAACCGGTATGCTGACGTTGTAACACCGGAAATTACAGACCGATGATTTAAGAGTTTTGCTTGGAGAACGAGTCAATTTTCAAATCTAGCGCCCAACACTGCGGGGAACACGACCTCGAGATAATCAGCTTTAAATTCCAACCCAGTGTCCATGGAAAGTTATTAAAATAAGTTTAAATCGCAAAACATACCCACTCCTCTCAGTGTGAGGTTTCACACGCACTCTCCTCTGCTTCGCTTTTAAAAAAAAAAAAAAAAAAAAAAAAATCTCGGCAGAATTGTTCACTTGGGGAAAAACGCATCCAGAACCAGAGATTTGTCCAGAACCTCCTCACAGCGCGGATTAACGGTCATGCACACAGACACAGTCCTCACACGTTTCCGTTCACGGTGGGATTAATCCAACTGTTACTGAGCTGTAAGAGCTACAGGTCACTTCGTCTCCAGCTGATGGGTTTCGACTGAACCTTTTGTTTTTTCAGGGAATTTTGAAGCACTCTTCAGAAAGGAAGGGGAGGGACACAGAGACAAATTGTCCTCTAGCACCGCTAATGGCTGACTTGAAACGGTGCAGTGTGAGCATCTGTACACAAAGTATCAACACTGTTAGAGTATTGAGATCTACCTTGTACCTACAGTCACTGGGTATTTATTAGATTTTTTTTTTGTAAGTGTGCAGTTATTGGCTGTAGCATATTAAGTGTTATGGTATTAATGTTATGGCACTCCACCTGTCAATAGATAGGCATAACTCATCAAAGCAATCACACTGACATCTCAATGACTGGATCAGTGTCACTGCTGGGATGAGAACTGTCTTTCAACCAAAAATATCCAGCTAACAGCAGGCCTGATGTCAGAAACTGGCACTAATGAAGCACTAGAAGATGATCAACACAAATTTTGTATGGAAAAAAAAGACAAGATGTAGTCTGTACTGTACATCTACTAATATATTCTCTCTCTCTCTCTCTCTCTTTCAATTTGTTTTTTACTGCATTTTAATGCAATATCAGGAAGGCTATTTCATGGCGAGTACAAGGTAAACAATACCAGATATACAATTTACAAAACTACATTATATAGTACAATGTAGAAATTCTTAAAAGGTCTCAGCTGCTACCTATATACATCTGAGCAGTTGAGAGGTAAGGGCCTAACAAGGGCAGCTTGGTAGTGCTGGGGTTTGAACTCACAACCTTTTGACCAGTAGCCTATCAGCTTAACCACTGAGCTACCATTCAACCATACTGTTATAAAACCTATGTTTCCATTAAACATGTCTCTGAACAACCCATCATCTGATAGTATCAAAAGTTTGCAGTTCAGTAGGATATTTTTGATAGTTAAAGGCGATAGACAAGGAGGACATAATGGGGGATTTCACCTGTCAGTAGAAGTCTTGAGTGAACCAGCCAGCACCTAGTGAACACAACTTGGTTGTACCTAGACTTATAGTTAGGAGAGGATCTTCTTTTTATACTGGGGTTTCTAAGTTGAGCTGTAAGTGCACTCCTGCTGCCTTATGTGATCCTAGTACCTAATCCTGACACATTTCTACTGCTATAGCTCACATTGTCTTAAGGGTATTCCTGATTCTTCCTGGTGCTCTGCTGCTATCTGGATCTGCTGCACCTGTGATTAACGTTCTACTCTAGTGGCTGATTCCACATGGATACCCTAAAGATTTGCACTTCAAAAAACAGTTTATGCCCGGGCATCACACTTGCCTCAGTAGATAATCTCACAGAGATACTATAGACTTGTACCTAGGAACTGCTGTTGTAAGCATTAAACTTGTCCTGTGCTCAGCCTAGGGCTTTTATTCATAATATGCTCATAGTATGTTAAGTGTATTATAATTGCTGCAGCCATATCTCCCTGCAGTTCTCGCCTGGGTTCCTACTGATGTTAAGCAGGGTTGAGCTTGGCCTGTACATAGATGGGAGCCCTCCTGGGGAAAACTAAAATTAGTGGAAGTAGTATTACTGAGGCCAGAAGGGGGTGCTCTCTCTGTTGTCTGTGTGGGGCCTAATGCCCCAGTATAGTGGTGGGGACACTATGGTATAATTTAAAAACAGCAAAGACTTTTATATGGGATGTTAAACTGAGGTCCTTAGTCTCTGTAGTCATTAAAAATCCCAAGACACTTATGGTAAAAGAGTAGGGGTAGGTATAACCCTGGTTAAATTCCCCCATTGGCCCTTATCTATCACGGCCCCTCAATAATCCCCATCTCTGAATTGGCTACATCACTGTCTCCTCTCCACTAATAGCTGGTGTGTGGTAGGCGTTCTGGCACACTATGGCTGCTGTCACATCATCTAAGTGTATGCTACACACTAGTGGTGATTGAGGAGGTACCCCCCCTACAATGTAAAAGCGCTTTGAGTGTCTAGAAAAGCATTAAATAAATGTAACTGTAACTAAAAGGATGGCCAGTATGAGTTGTACAAGATTACGACAATTCATAATCCCACTATTCAGTGTCACCCAGAAGAGGCTCAGGGTGTTTTTCCTCACCATGTTGCCTCTGGCTTCCTCATTAGGGATCTAAATATATTTCAGTTTACAACAATATTTATTGTTAAAATCACTATACAAATAAAAGTGAATGAATTGCATTCATGGTGAACCAACAATGTAAATGTGTCTAATAATATGGCCAGGAAATGTGCCCAGTGTTTACCTCGGTAAAGCATTTGCAGTTGAAACACTGGTGAATCTGGGTTGGCAAATTGTACATAGCAATAAGCTACAGATGGCCAATTGTTCAATCAGTTGCTCGAATTTGTCAAGGAATTGTATTTCTTTTTTGTTTTTATATTGTGTTTCTATATCTACAGTACATGTGTGGTTGTGGTTGTGTCATTCTCCCATGGCTTTTTCTGTCCTTAAAGGCCCTGCCTAGCTGAGGTTTGTGAGACCAAACAGGCTTATCTCAATTCACTCTAAAAACTGTTCTGGGATCAGTTGTAGTTTTTGTACTGTATCTGTGTCTGTGTCGTTGCACATGGAAACTCTCACGGTATCAGCTGGTGTGAGCTTGGGGGAGGAGTGTGTGCCATGGAGACAAGCAGGTAAGGTAAAGATGATCTGGCCCTAAAGTCCCTGATGATATAAGCAGGTCTCTGTAATCTTCACTGTAATTCACCAATCACCCGTAAGCTGCTGTGGGCATCAATGTGGATACATGAATTTAAAATGACCTGCTACTATAATCACCTGCATCCCAAATTTTCTCTTGGGGATCAATAAAGTACATCTATCTATCTATCTATCTATCTATCTATCTATCTATCTGTCTGTCTGGTTTTAAAATGGCATTATTTCAACAACAAATAATCATAGAATCATAGAAGATTGATGATTTTACATTGCATGGATTATTGAACAGAAAATGTATAGGTTGACCCTGTTGTTTTTTTGTTTTTTTTAGGTCAAAAACTGTATATTCATCTTTGTTAATCAAAATTTATAAAATAAGCTGATATGGTAATTTATCAGGGCTTTAATTGTATTTTATATTTATATAAATTATAAAATAAATATATCTATAAATAAAGAAAACTTTTACTTCCAGCATGATAATAACCCAAAGTACAAATCCAAGTCAACAAAAGGAGTGGCTTCACAAACCTGTGGAATTACTTGAAGAGGGCTACGCACACGAGATCCCCTCACAATTTGATAGATCTGGAGCATTTTTGCAAGGAAGAGTGGAATAAATTTGCCAAAACAAGATGTGCAAAGTAGGAACATTCTTCTCCAAAAAGACTGAGTGCTGTATTACAAGCAATGTAATTTGCTTTTTGGTTTACTGACCACAAAATCAAGGTCCTGCCATGGCCATCCCAGTCCCTTGACTTGAAACCCATAGAAAACCTGTGGGGTGAACTGAAGAGGAGAGTGCACCAGCGTGGACCTTGAAATGTGAAGGATCTGGAGAGTTTCTGTATGGAGGAACGGCCTCAGATCACATGCCATGTATTCTTCAAACTCATCAGACATTATAGGAGAAGACTCAGAGCTCTTATCTTGGCAAAGGGAGGTAGCACAAAGTATTGACTAAAAGGGTGCCAATAATTGTTGCACATCTATATTTAACAGAGATTTCTTTTTTGATAAACCTGTGTTTTGTTTGCAATTGTTTGATATCCATGAGAGCAGAGTATTTTTGAGTTATTTGGAAAAAAAAAAAAGATCAAAAGGTTAAACAATAAAGACAAATTTTCCCATGTTGATCTGTCTTGTAGCCTATTTAAATTCCACTATTTGTTTTGCAGCGTCACTCATTGCTTATTCAGGACCAGTATCATAACAACCATCATTTTTGTATGCTAACTAAATTAGCTGCATTTATATTCTAACTACAGTAAGGTCTCAATATTCCTGGGACAAAATAGTGCAGTGGGTGTAAGTGTCATTATTTGTCTGTGTGAATACTTGTTGCTTAGTAGCCATGCTTGTTTTCTGCTTCACCATGTTAGTGTTGGATGGGAGTAGACAGTACATAACAGGGCTACCAGGTTACTGACTGTTTACAAAATATTAAGAGTGCGGGAATATGCACATGCAAATACTTTATTTGTAAAGACAACATGAGTAGGTCTGAAATGTGATTCTTGCATAGTGGCCCAGTGTGACAAGGTTATGCCACTGATCATATAACCGCACTTGACCTTGATCTGAAGGTAGAGAGTAAACTAGCAATGTCTGGTAGGTTTGGTTGGCTAAAACCTTCAAACATGCACAGAAACCATTACAACCCTGTTGAGAAAAAACAACAACAATAGAAACCATCACAGACATTCTAATGGTTTCCACTACAAATACCATTACAGACCATCAGCTATCCATTAAAAGAATTACCTTTACCATTATTGGTCCTTAATGGTATCCACTAGACATAACATGCTGGCAAGAGACTACAGTAGAGACCCACAGGGAACATTACAGTTTCCATTAAAACCAATACAATTGTTTTACTGTTTTTTTTCAGCTGGGAAGGTATACCAGCACAGAGGCTTGCTATCTTTTGCAACATTCTTGGACCATTTGTGACTAGCTGCTTTTCACTTGTTTATAGGATTAAGGTTGTCTTCAGTAACTGCTTTATCTTGGTCATGGTGGATCTGGAGCCTAGTATCACTAGTATTCACTAGTATTGTACAACTCAAGACCGATCTTGAGACCACAAATCAGTGGTCTCGGTATCGGCATAAAATTTTTTGAAATTTTTGGTCTTGTCTTGGTCTCAGTCTACAAAGACTTGAAATATTTTTTCGACACCACGTGAGACCATAACATCGTGTCCATGAACAAATACTTTGTAATGTTCCTGTTACAGTACAAAATGCAAATGTCTGTCTCTGCACATGTAGTTATATACTGTAGCACCTGTAAATTTCAAGTAGCTACATTTCAAAATACTTCATCTTCTTATGATCAAAATAATATAGCACAAGTAATCCACCACCTGCCCCAATAGTGCTTGCTGAATGGGCTCTCTGAAGAGCCAAACATAATTCCCTTACACACCTATACAAATTGTGCAGCTATCTTTTGCAGTCTTTGGCACCATCTGCTGTTTATGGTGTGTGGCTGTCTAGTTTCCAGTACGTTCCCTAACCCTAACCCCCTAACCCTAACCCCAACCCTAAACCTAACCCTAATCCCTAAACCTAACCCTAAACCTAACACTAACCCTAACTCATAGCCCTGCAAAGACAGACAGCTATGCAGGCAACTCCTAAAAGACATCCACATTTCAGAGCATGACAGTGACAGACCCTGTGTGTGTGTGTGTGTGTGTGTGCGCACGTGTGTTGCATCTGTAGGACTACTTAAATTTACCTTTGCACAGTAAAGCCATTATTTGGTTAAACTGATCGAATGCTGACATATGAACTATTTTACATATTAATATATAGTGACCGAGGAAACGAGAGCATTAAACTGCCCCCAAACTGGTGTGCATGTGAGGTTTTACTGAAGACAACACACACTTTGGGGAAAAAAGCTGCCACTTGTCTGTTTTAGTTAAGTTTACATGCACACTTGTTTTTTTTTTTTATCATTACTACTTATTGTATGTAACATCTTTTTCTTGGTATTTACATTTTCGTTTTTGCACAAGTTTGTCCATTTCAAACAATCGATTCTTTAATATTAAGTCAGTTCACTGTGGAAAATTATGCAAGGAAAAATAAAGTCTTCAGTTATGAGGCTGATCAAATGCTTCCAGAAAGAAGAAGAAGAAGAAGAAGAAGAAGAAGAAGAAGAAACAAAAGCTTGGTACTTATTTCTATGTCTGTATTTTTAAGGTGGCTCAACTCTGTTTCAAGCCTAAGCATTACTGTCATTTAAAACTCAAAATGAAATCAGCAGAAGGCAGTTCAAGCTCTTTTACAGTCTTGGTCACATTCTCCGGGTCCTGCTGACTCACAGCATTGTAAGGATGAGCAGATAGTTACTAATGGAGTGACGTCTAGCTCTGTGTGACATGTTTTCTTCATGGATGAGCAGAATGCACGATTCAAGATGAGGCCTCTTAAAGAAGAGCCTGAAGATGAAGATTACCCTTGTGGAGGAATTTTGAGTTGGACACATCTTCCAGAACTCTGAATTTCTGAAGAATCCTATAAAAGAGGAAGAACCAGAAGATAAAGTCTACCTCTTCTGTGATGTTCACGGTCCGGCTCTCTTCATCCCTGATACTCCTGTTCCTCTAGGCGTCACCGACAGAGCCAGACAAACACTTCCACCCAGAGATTTGAGAGTCCAGTATTCCTCATGTGGGTCTGGGTGTGTTTAATGAAGGGGAGACTGTTTCAGTTGGTGCACACTTCAGACCCTACCCAGGAGAGCTAGTAGAGAGGAAGCTATGAACAGTGGATATTCCTGGGTGATATTTAAGAACAGACAGTATGAGGAATACATAGATGCCAAGAGAGAGGTGCGTGCTAACTGGATGAGATATGTGAATTGTGCTCATGATGATGAGGAGCAGAACTTGGTGGCATTCTAGTTTCAAGAGGGGACTCTGTACCATTGCTTTTGAACCATTAACCCAGGATAGGAGCTTTTGGTGTGATATGAAGAGGAATACGCCAAAGATCTCCACGTTGTCTTCAACTACCTCTGAAACAAAAAGTGTTCCCCAAATGGAATTCATAACAGCCTCCTGCTCCTTGTGTCCACTTTCCTATACATCACAGACTTCACAGATACATGAGAAGATGCCACTACGAGCACATTGTGAAATCGACTGACCCGATTACATTGTACATTCTGGCAGTCACAATAAGCTTTAACTTTCAGCAAACATCCTCTGGTACTCTCCTTACTGGCACCTCTCAACAACAAATGCGGAAGGAACTGGACACCTGCTTAGATTGTGGGAAGAGTTTTCCTCATCAGAGTGCTCTACAATGACACCAGTGCATTCACACAGGAGAGAAGTCTACCTTTATCTTGGTCATGGTGGATATGGAGCCTAGTATCACTAGTATTCACTAGTATTGTAGTACTCAATCAAGACGGTATTGCTATAAACATTTTTTGAAATTTTTGGTCTACAAGTCTACAAAGACTCGAAATATTTTTTTGACACCACACGAGACCATAACATATCAGTGCTCAGAGTGTGGGAAGAGTTTTAATCATGACATTGCTTTCAAACGACACCAGCTCATTCACACAGGAGAGAAGCCATATCTCAGTGAACAGTGTGGGAAGAATGTCACTCAGCAGGGTGTTTTCCGACAACACCAGCATATTCACAGCAGAGAGAAGCTGTAGTACTGCTCACACTGTGCAAGGAGTTTTACTTATTCAAAAACATTTAAGTGTGACATAAGTGTGCTATTACTATACAGAGCCAGCTTCTTGAATTCACACTAGCAACACTTGGAAGTCTTTTCTTATTCTGTTATAAATTTTTTAAGCCTTACTCAAGTTTTAAACCCGACTGCAAGGCGAGTAACAGAGTTACAGTATGTTTGTTATGTGTTTGTTCAAGTACGTTATTGTCTCAATAGTAAAAACCTACACAGGGACTTCGATGGTGGGTGATGCACATAATCTAAGGTTAATAATAAACAAATTAAGAACAAGTCAAACAGTTGATTCTCTAAGGAGATTTTTCTTGAAAATTTACGGAAGGAGACGCCAGTGTCAATGCTTTGTAACAGTGCTCGGTATTTTTCCACCAAAGGAGAGTCTTCAGAACAGCATATGTATGTGTATATGTATCATTAACGACGTTTACATGCACATCAAATTCCATTTAAGGTTGATATTTGGGTTGCAGCCAGATTCTGAAAACGATGTTTATATGCATACTGGTATCAGAATATTCCTGTATACATGGTTGCTGTCTACACATGCACTTTTCCTTTCCTGCTGTTATTTCCCAGGAGGTTCAACATAATAATGCCTTGTGCATGTAAATGTAGTCATTGTAAAACTTAGCAAGTTGCTGTGGTGTAAGAAGAATAAAACACTTAAGATATTGTTGATTATTTTCCTATTACAGCACACCCTGTCATGTTTTATTCCTTACTTTTGTATTCTGTATTAAATGTGTCTAATTGTTACCAGGCCATATAGGTATTTTAAATTAAATAATTACCACATATCAAACATGGCAAATTGGCAATGGTAAATTTATTCAATGTTTGAGGACTTGGTGGGGGTGGTGGAGGTTTGGTGGTTAAGGCTCTGGGTTACTGATAAGAATGTCAGGGGTTCAAGCTCCAGCACTGCCAAGCTGCCACTGTTGGGCCCTTGAGCCAGGTCCTTAACCCTCTCTGCTCCAGGGGTGCTGTGTCATGGCTGACACTGCGCTCTGACCCCAGCTTCCTGACATGCTGGGGTATGCGAAGAAAAGAATTTCACTGTGCTGTAATGTATATGTAATCAATAAAGACTCATTAAAATGTGAGGTGCGTAGCAGCACATTTTATGTAAGAGTATTTAAGAATAAACCTTAAGTTTTAATGCCATTCATTCCATTTAAGCTCTCCCCAAATGACTCATAGTAATTATAAAATGCACAGTAATTATTAGATACAGTTAGATTAGATTTCTGAAATTCTGAGATCCTATGAAGTACCCAGGAGTAGACCACAGCAGACACTTCCCCAGTGGCTCCAGTATGGGTTGAATATGGGTTCCTATCATGAGTATAGTTTTTAGTATGACAGGATGATGAACCACAGCAGTACTAGTGTTACAGCTCTTTATATCTGTATTAGGTTTACTGTTATTATACTGTAATATAATGTCACTATGGTTCACCTATAAAAATTTACCACTCAGTTAGCTGATTCGCTAATTCAATGTTTTCAGTGTTTGTCTGACAGCAAATACTTCCCTCAAATGGACCAGAATATAGTGGGTCTAAAAAAAATTTCATTCAGGAAAAAAGGGGGGTAAAAAACAATTTTTAGCTTTAAATTGCATTTTGGACTGTATTTTAACACTGTTTTCAATACAGAGGGTTAAATATGTTAAAAATTTAAAAACATCAAAGACCTGTAAGAGATGTACTGTATACAGCAAGCATATACTGTATATTGTATCAGTAAATCACTATATGAAACATAATGGGTGAGTTCAGATCTTGCGGAGCGCCTGCACGGTTTCTTCGATCACTTCTCGTGGCTCGTTGGGAGACGGGATCTTCAGGTCAGTTGGCTCCACCCCCCAGATCTCAGTGGCATATTCTGAGATTGTGCGGTCACTGGAGAATTTTCCAGAGGCAGCAATGTTCTTAATTACCATCTGTGTCCACTGTTTCTGATCCTAATACACATACACACACACACGCACACACACACACACACACACACAAATGCAGTTATAGACGGAGACATAGACATAATTATATTTATGATGTTTAAAGTGGTCGGAAGCTGTGAATCTAGAATGGTGTATATGTATTGGAGTTTTGGTGAGTGTGTGTTGTTACCTGATACAGAGCACTGACTCTTTCCTGACATCTAACATAGGACTCATAGTCGGCAAAGACCTTAAAGCTGAAAGATATTTAACATTTACAATGACACTGAAGTAAATTAATGAAGGCATTAATAATATAGCAGTGTGTGGGAGTTTTGTGTGTAATGAATCTGATGTGTGTATATGTGTGATGTGTACAAAAAATATGTGTATATGACGTACCGATCATGGTTGAAGAGCATGTTGATGATGTCACTGAACATTTCTGGTTGGTCAGGTGAGAAGTAGCCACTTTTAATCTGGTTAATGACTTGCTTTAGTTCTGGGATGCTCTTATAGTACTGCATTGCATCATACCTACATAAAGAACACACACAGACATAGAATAAGATCATATCTCATCACATGGCCATTGACTCTCCTACTTAATCTCCCTCTCTCAATACCCCTTCTGGTCCAAGGCTGCCACTTCCTCCACACTCATGCCAAAGATGAAGAGGTTTTCATGGCCGGCTTCCTCTGCCATCTCTACGTTGGCCCCGTCCATGGTGCCGATAGTCAGAGCGCCATTCAGCATGAACTTCATGTTCCCTGTGCCTGATGCCTCTGTGCCTGCAGTGGAGATCTGCTCAGAGAGGTCTGTTGCAGGGATTACTGAACAAACACACGCGCACACGCACATGCACATGCCCACACACACACACACACATGCCCACACACACACAGAGGGCTGAGTTAACAAAGTTAGCAAAGTTATCATACTTAAGTTATTACATATAAAAATAAAATTAAAATAAGGTATTACGTATAGTTTTCTATAGTATGTCTATTAAATGACAAAATATAATACAATGCAAATGTATTTAAATACAGCCCGTCTCTGTGTAGTGGGCATGAGGTGGTTTTAAATTCACACTTAACCTTTATGTGTGTATTTACCTTTCTCTGCCAGAGACACTCTGTAGTTCTCCAGATAAATGACCTTCAGCTTGTTACCAATAATGGGGTCATTATTGATCACATCTGCAACAGTGGTGATGAGCTTAATGATCATCTTAGCCATGTGATATCCAGGCGCAGCCTATGTACACATAAAGACATACTCCACTAATATTGGCACCCTTGGTAAATATGAGCAAAGAAGGCCGTGAAAATTGTCTTTATTGTTTAAAATTTAGATCTTTTGTTTAAAAAATTCACAAAAATACTCTGCTCTCATGGAGATTATTAAAAAATATATAAATTTGTTAAATATAGATGTGTAACAATTATTGGCACCATCATAGTCAATACTTTGTGCTACCTCCCTTTACCAAAATAACAGCTGTGAGTCTTCTCCTATAATGCCTGATGAGGTTGGAAAATACATGGCAAGGGATCTGAGACCATTCCTCCATACAGAATCTCTCCAGATCCTTCATATTTCAAGGTTCATGCTGGTGGACTCTCCTCTTCAGTTCACCCCACAGGTTTTCTATGGGGCTCAAGTCAGGGGACTGGGATGGCCATGGCAGGACCTTGATTTTGTGATCAGTAAACCATTTTTGTGGATGTATGTTTTGGATCATTGTCCTGCTGGAAAATACAACCAAGGCCCATTTTAAGCTTTCTGGCAGAGGCAGTCAGGTTTTCATTTAATATCTGTAGATATTTGATAGAGTCCATGATGCCATATATCCTAATAAAATGTCCAGGTCGTCTGGCAGAAAAACATCCCCAAAACATTAAAGAGCCACCACCATATTTAACTGTGGGCATGAGGTACTTTTCCATACGGCTACCCCTCTCTGTGCGCCAAAACCACCTCTGGTGTTTATGGCCAAAAAGCTCCATTTTGGTTTCATCTGACCATAGAACCCAATCCCATTTGAAGTTCCAGTAGTGTCTGGCAAACTGAAGATTCTTGAGTTTGTTTTTGGATGAGAGTAAAGGCTTTTTACTTGAAACCCGTCCGAACAACTTGTGATGATGCAGATGACTTTGGATTGTAGTTTTGGAGACTTTCTGACCCCAAGGCGAAACTGCCTTCTGAATTCTCTAGCTGTGATCCTTGGAGATTTTTCGGACATTCGAACCATCCTCTTCACAGTGCGTTGAGACAATATAGACACACGTCCTCTTCCAGGTCGATTTATAACATTTCCAGTTGACTGGAACTTCTTAATTATTGCTGTGATGGTGGAAATGAGCATTTTCAATGCTTGTGCTATTTTCTTATAGCCGCTTCCCATTTTGTGAAGCCCAACAAACTTTTGCCGCACAACAAAGCTATATTCCTTGGTCTTACCCACTGTTATGAATGACTAAGGGAATTTGGCCTACGTGTTAGCTCATATTTATACCCCTTTGAAAGAGGAAGTCACGGTTGAATAATTTCCTGTTCCTAGTCACCCAGGTGTAGTAAAAAAAAAATTAAAACATCAATGGGAATATACTTCCAGAGCATTTTATAACTTTCCACTGACAGAACACATTAGGTCCTGGTGAATTATTGATAGGCCTACTTGTTTTTTATTATTATTATTATTTATTGAGGTTTGGATTAAAAGCATTGACGTTTGGATTAAAAACAAAAATTATGGACCCCTAACTTTGCTTCTCAGACCCTTGTACCATACTAAAGGGTCTTTTTTTTTTTTGCATCACTCATACATCACTGCAGGAGTCTTCAGTCTCTCCTGCAAGAGATGCAGTCAGGTGTATATCAGGGAAACCAAGAGGAAACTGGCTTGTTTTGTTGAGCAGCTTCCCACCTGAAGGAAAGTTTTTCTTTCCAGTAGTGAGACTTTTGAACATCAATGAATATTTTTTTCTGAGTATTAATTGTGTGTCACCTTGCCACCAATAATCACGGTGCGTGGTACAAATGGTGCTGCTGGTCTGGTCTTAATGCCTGAAAAAAAAGAAACAGAACATCATCACGGAACCCATTTGAGCATCACATCTGGTATGTACCTGATATTTCCACTTGAAAACTGTGTGTGCACTTTTACAGTTCGTGATTACACAGATAAAGCTTAGGAGTCAGCAGGACACAGACATTTATGTGCAAATCAATTAATGTACATATATTGGAGGCAGCTGATGAATGTGTTAATGCATGCGTGTACATTATGTACGTACGGTTGTACATAGTGATGACGTGAAGGCAGTTGAGGAGCTGTCGTTTGTACTCATGAATTCTTTTCACTTGAACGTCAAACATAGAGGCAGGGTTTATCTTCACTTTGTACTCTCTCTCCAAGTACTGTGCAAACTTCCGCTTGTTGTCCTGATCACACACACAAAGATGATTAATAACCACAATGTAAACAACAATGCATTTACATCTCTCCTGCTTTTTAATTTTTTTTTACAAGTTGTACATGCAGCCCACGGTGTATAATGGGCATGAATGGTCATGGTGTGTGTCCAAACCTGTTTGACTTTAGCTACGTCTCTGATAAATACATTATCATCCACCAGATCATTCAGCTTCTGTAACTGCATCAGGTCTTTTACATAGTCTTCGCCGATCACCTACATATAAACACACCAAAAGATTAAAAAAAAAAAAAAAAAAGTTTCACTGCCCTTACGGATCAGGTACACATTAATCAACTTTCTAGTAATATTGTGTGTTTCTGTCAGAATTTGGAAGAGTTTCACTCATCGTTTACTCATGTAAACTTCTGAATGAATCATACTTACACTACAAGGTATGTTTTAATAAGAGTACTTTTTAGTCAAACTTGAATGTACATTTGACAATATTCTTAGGATATCACGTATTGTAGATGAACGCGGATGCAAGTGCAGATTTTATTTAAGTAAGGTGCAGCCAGATAACCAAAATTGTGAAAACAAGAACCAAGAATACTAGGCAAACACATCCAGGCAATAAACAGAAATGTGGCCCACACAAAGGCACACAAACACAACAGAAGCTTGACAATGAGAAGCTAAAACACTGGAACTTAACTAATGGTGCTAATCATGGTGAAACAAGACACAGGTGTGAGTGATTGAAAACATGTGACATGGTCATGTGACATGCTGGGGCTGATGGGTAATGTAGTTCAATGGCGATTTAGGCATAACCATGACATATGACATCATGATGTTTTTGTTTTCTTTTCTAATATGGTAGCTGTTCTTTCTCTCTTTTATGCTACTAAAGATTCTTTAATTGGTTCCTTATCATCTATCATCCTCTCACATCTCAGTGAGATCACGATGAGGTCAGGCCTTACACCAATCGAAATGTTTCACCAATCAAATGTTGTCATGTTGAGAGTGACAAAGGTAGAACCATTGATTCAGCATAGGCATGGGTTCTTGAAAATGCACTTTTCACCAGCGTGTCATAAATAAAACCTTCTGTATATAACATTGTGGGTTCTTCAGAAATTTTAGCGCTTTACACTTATGAGCTACATTGAAATGGTTGCGCGCAAAGAGTGCTATGTATATTGCTAATGTTCTTTCACAGACCAAAGGGGTCCCTTCTGTTTCATGTAAAAAATAAAACGATATGTTAATAACTAAATGATTTGTGTCTCCATTCATTTACATGAAGTAGTTTTCATCACCACTACTACAAGTTTTGGTATTTTAATTCAAATTTGATGTCTTTTTCAATAGTAGAGGACTCATTTACTTACTTTTCCCTTTAACTGTGTAGTTAAGTTTTTAGATTTTGCTGCCTGCCTCAGAAAATTGACAGAAAATGTAGGCGTGAAATGAAGAAGGTATAAACCTTTATAGATTTAGATGTAAAAATATATAATTACTTAAATAAAGTCTTTGGATGTTTTACCCAGTGCAGGTTCTGTGTGTGTGTTGTGTGTTGTGTGCGTTGTCTGTTGTGTGTGTGTGTGTGTGTGTGTGTGTGTGTGTGTGCGCTACCTCTGCGATTAGGTCAGCCAGTCCTGGGTTGCACAGCAGGAGCCAGCGCCGTGGAGTGATTCCATTTGTTTTGTTCTGGAACTTTTCTTCTTCCAGTTCACTGAAATCATGGAATCTGAGAGGAGGGAGAAAAAAAAAATCTAAACGTCTGGACACGTGTGCTATGCTGTGTGCTATTGCTTTGAGGATGATAAATGTGATTAAGTAAGATTAATGTGTATATGAATCTCGCATCTTTTTTGACATCATTAAATTATATGAATGTGGGTGTATGATGATCTATGCTTGATTTATGTGTGTGACTCACACTTCATTTTTGATGATGTTGGAGTGAATCTCAGCGACTCCATTAACAGCATGGGATCCAACAATGCACAGGTGAGCCATGTTCACTTTCTTCCCACCATCCTCCTCAATCAGAGACATCCTACGTAAACGGTCCATATCCCCAGGGAACAGGGATGCTACTTGCTACAAAAATACACAAATACTGCTTTTGACTGCTTTTATTTTGCATTTAAAATGTGATTGCAAGAAAAGGGAGTTCGTGTATGTCCACACTCACATCCAGGTGTATCTGGTTGATCTGGTAGATAATTTGTAGATGGCGTGGTAGGAGTTTCTCCAGCTGATGAATAGGCCAGCGCTCTAGAGCCTCAGGGAGCACAGTGTGATTGGTGTAGGCAAAGGTACGCCTAGTGAGATCCCATGCCTACACACAGAAAAAGAGTTTATCCTAAATTCTATCATTGATGGCTCAGTGGTTAAGTCTGTAGGCTGCTGATCAAAAGGTTGGGGGTTCAAGCAAGGCCCTTAATCTGATTTGATCCAGGGGACTAAAACATGCGCTCTGAACCCAGCTTCCTAGGATATGTGAAGAAAATAATTTCCCTGTACTGTAATGTATGCGTGACAAATAAAGTCTTTCTTCTTATTTGTTCTTCTCCATGAACAAAGTGGGAATGCCAGTCCAGTCCATCTCAGGACTCAGGACTCATAAAAGGGAGGAAATCAATGCTACTCCTCTGTAATTGTATTGTTTAGAGCACATTATCTGACCATTCTGAATTTTTCTAAATATATATATCATGATATATTCTAAGCCAAAACTGGACCAGCCCTCATCTGCCTCAAGGCACTTATTAAACCTGCACCCTGTTCATTTTGAGTCTCTAAGACGGCTCGCTTTGACCCACCATCCCTCAAGATACAAGCATTCATCAAGACCCATCCCTGTGATTACACCTACAGTAGATGGAGGAATGAACTTCCACTGGTTGTCCGAACACTGGGTCACTTCCGAAGATCTACCTCTTTATTAAGCAAATTTATAAATGTAAAAAAAATCCTTTGACTAGTGCGTTTTTCTTGCTGTACTAACCTTGTTCTAACAGGTATTTAGCTTGATAGTATTCTTAGACCCTGATAGTATTCTTGATCCTAGATCCTAGATCATAATCTATTTGTATTAGCATGGGTATATGTTTTTGATGGAGACTACAAAGAACTTCTGTAAGTCTCTATATATATAAGTGTCTGCAAACTAATTTAAATGTACATTTGAACTATAAGATGAAGGCCTTGTTGACATTTATATGGGTGTGTATCTCTCACTGTGTCCCAGTCCAACTTCTCAATGTCCACAAAGATCCTCATTAGCTCAGGGATGGCCATAGCAGGGTGTGTGTCATTCAGTTGGATGGCCACCTGAGGCACAGATACACATACACACAATGTTTTAACACCGTTGTTTTCAGAAACCAGATTGAGTTACAATAGTTCAGATGGTACGTGGGTAGAAAAGTGTGATGGCAGGAAATCTTTCACAGCACAGGCACCAGAACATCACAAGTGAGGGGATGATGGATGGTAGGGTGGAAAGCATTGGCATTGGCAAGTGTTGGCATATATATTATGTAGGTTTTACACTGAAAGGCAGCTGAACTCAACCATAAATCACTTTATCAATTTATCATGTTGAATAATGATAAACACAAAAGAAACACCATCTAGTTTTGGCATATTTTCCAAATGATTGAATTCTCTTACTGCTAAAGCAGAAATTATAGACAGCTTTTCCCTGATCGGATTGGTTTGTTAGCTTGAAAGATGTTTTAATTCTGTTACCAAAGTGAATGAATATCAATTTCCAAACATGATTTAAGCTCTAATCCAGATTGGACATAAGTGTGTAGGCTCCAAAAAAAACACCCAATGGCTTTCCCCGCTCCAGCACCAGTGTTAGACAAACCTTCTCAGGAAAGCTCTCGAAAGACAGGGGGACAGAGCTATTCTTTTTCGAGGTCTTAAAGCGCCGAATCACATCCTGCAGAGTCGCTGCCACCACAAAGTACTCCTGCTTCAGTCGCAGTTCTTTACCTTCAAAAAACTACAGGACAACAAAATGCCATGGATTTTTACTACCATAGTCATTTTCTATTCTACGAATTCTCTATTCTTAGGATTAACCGTATACTAGGTGAGATTTTGTTAGGATTTGCACTTAAGATTGGTTCAGAAGAACTACTCCTAGGAGTAATACTACACTATAAGGAGTGGATAAGCAGGACAGACATTGTCATTGGGGTAGAGCACTCTGGAAATGTTCTCAGCCAGGTTCCGATCCAAAACAGCCTGGATGTAATCCCCAACATTGACTGAGGATAGAATAAATACACATGAAACCTGAGTGTGTGATTGAACAGAGCACATATGTATATGAATGACTAATCACCCACAGTCTCGAAGGTTGAAGTCATTGGGAGCTCGTGCAGACCACAGCCGCATTGTGTTTACAGTGTTGTTCATGTAGCCAGGGATGGGTGTGTCATAGGGCATAGCCAGTACCACCTAAAAGAAGACAACACACTCGTACAGTACTTCCAGCTATATAACTATATAAAAGCCCAATTCCAAAAAAGTTGGCACGCTGTGTAAAATGTAAATAAATGTCAATAAAAACAGAATGCAATGATTTGCAAATCTCATAAACCCATATGTTATTCACAATAGGACATAGAAAACATATCAAATGTTTAAACTGAGTAAATATACCATTTTAAGAAAAAAATAAGGTAATTTTGAATTTGATGGCCGCAACACGTCTCAGAAAAGTGGGGACGGGGGCAACAAAACGCTGGAAAAGTAAGTTTTACTAAAAAGAAATAGCCGGAAGTTAATTGGCATCCACTGATAGATCATATATTGTTGGTGACTGTGTGCTGTTTGTAAGAGGAGACCTGTGTATCAACCCATTTAGATCCTTCCTCAGTCTCCTCTACTCGTCCATAAAAATGCACTGGCAGCATGTACTCAGGACGGGCCTTCTCCCACGGGTTTCCATACCTCAGCCAATCATCAGCTTCCTCCACCTAATGCACAAGACATTTAATCGATTGCCTTTAATATGGCCGTCAATATGTAGCTGTAATATAAAATTAAGAATAACAATATACACCACAATAGCAGTAAAAATACCCAAGAAAAATATGTACGGATTCATAATGCCTTTCACAATATCTCTGTATGTGTGTGATTAGGTTTCTGTTGTTTAAAGTCCAAGTGTGTGTTTGCAGTTCTGACACATGTCAGCCTGGGATGTCTATTGGTTCCCTGCTATCAGCAGCGTGAACCCTGTGCACCCCATGCACACACACAGGTTACACTCCTGACACACATACAGCGTAAGATATAATAAAAGAGAAAGAGAGAGAGAGAGAGAGAGAGAGAGAGAGAGAGAGAAATTGTGCATGGAAGATGGGAGCATGACCTACATCTTCATAACAGACCCATGTTTCAAACAGTTCAAGTTAAAAATTGTTTCTAATAAGCTGGTTTGGTGGTTTGTCATTAGACATGAGTAGTGAGTTGACCATGTGTATGTGTCGCTGCTAAATGATCAAAGCAGAAGCAGTGGTCAAGCTGACTACTATGCCACAGACACAATCTAATCTCATGTGCACTCTTGCTCTGGGTCTGCTTTGTTTCTAACTGACAAACTGTTGGTACAATATTATTATGTTAATATGCAAACTGAAATCACCCACATACCTACATCCCCATTACTCTTGTAATATTGGAACCTAAAAGGCTCTTATATTTTATGATTCAAAAAATACATATTTGGTCACATACTTACAACTATGTTTCTGAAGAATAACTGGCAAAACCACTGCAGTGCCAGTTTTTGTACATTGATGAGTCAGTGCCTTCAAATTAATCATAATTTAAATCACACCTTACTTTCTTTTAAGGTTTATGTAACTTTAAAGAAGTTTATTTGACCTTTCTCTGATAGCAATATGCACCTATTTGTGTGAGTTGTATAAACAGCCCGAGTGTGCCTTTGAGAACTGCCAGCTCTATAGTCTCTAGTTGCCTGACAAACACTCAGATAGAGTAATTACATGATATGATATGATGTGATAGTCATAGCAGCTTTTCAATCTGGTTATTTACCTGCCAGCCATCTTTGATTTTCTGATTGAAGATCCCATACTCGTAACGGATCCCATAACCATATGCGGCTAAGCCCAGAGTTGCCATAGAGTCCAGAAAACATGCTATAAACATGAACAACATAAACACATATACATGGCCATGAAGAACTTCAGATAACTGAGTTTGAACAAGTGTGAACTTGTTTTGCCTCTCAGCACTAAATTGTGAAAATCAGGTGTTTAACACTGTGGTCAGTAGATCTAATCACGCTCCAGCTGAGACTTCTGAGTTTATAGTCTGTTGTGACTGGATTGCATAGAGAGGCCCATAGAGCAACAATAAAATGTTCATATGATTTCCCGATGTCAGGAAAAACATTTTCTTCGTAAATAAAATGTGAATGCCTGTGTGTTGTGTTTGTACTGCATATTTCTAGGCTTGTTAATTTCCCATTCTGGCCTGGAGCTGCCAGTTCTGCTCACACTCCACATTAACAAAAATGACATTTGCAGTAACAGACGCTGCTAAAGCCTTGTGGGGACTAAGAGGAACAAGAGCAGCAGGAGACACAGAAGGGCAGAGGAAGGAAGAATGGCAGATTGAGGCAGAGTGCTGGAAAACTGTAAGACCTGCCAGTCGGCCTAGTCCTCCATTCCCTAATCCTGCGTCCTCCTCCATATCCTCCAGATCCTCCATGTCCAAGCCCAACTAAGATGCGAGAGAGGAAAGTAAACACTTTAGTCCATTCTAGATCATAGAAATCAGATCTACTGAGTGTACTCAGTTCAGTAAACAAGTAATCAGTGCTCTCTTTCTCTTCTTGTCACACATTCTTACTTGATAGATGGCCTCATCACAGGCGTTCTGCAGTCCTAAATTGATCATGGTGTTCTGTAGAGCTCTGCCCATATAGAACTCCAGGGAGAGGTAATACACACGCTGTAACACATGTTTCAAAATGACTGAGCATCCAGTCAACAGAACAGCACAGGAAAGGCGTAACAAACTGAGCATGATTAATCTTGGCAATGTCTGTATCTGAAACAGATCTGCATTTAATTAGTTATGAAAACAAGTTAATCTCCCTTAACTGATTTCCCAAGTGAATCTCCCAGTTTTGTAATTTGACCAGCTTGATCTGTAACAAATTCAAGATCTCAATAACCTGAATCGGTTATGTAAAAATACAAATATGTATAATATACAAAATGAAAACAAATAAATGAAAATCAGACTGCCCATCCTCTTGCAGAAAAACATATACATTTGATTTTTTTTTAAATAATGTTTTTCACATGTGATAATGTGAGTAATATGTGATCATGTGAAAAAGATATTAAGGCATATTTCACCATCCTGTGCTCTGAAACTGCAGATGTGAATTCAAGTAAACAGACGTGACATCATATGTGATCATGTGGGAAATAAAACCACATGCACTATGTATAAAAATAAATGATGTGCTGTGCATTTATATACATGATATACATGTTTATATGTGTACATAGTATTCTAACTAATCCAGAAATACACAAAAACATTAGAATATACCCTTGTCCTGGCTTTCTTAGTTTGAACTATAGATTTATCTCACTGCTAGTTGAACCTACAAACTGCAAATATTCAACTTAAACCCAAGCTTAAAAACAATACAGAGAATATAATAGAAGATTTGTTTTATTGAATTCTAATAAACTGACATACACAGCAACATGAAGAATGATCAAATTTGTTTCACCTTTATTAACCATCTATACAAAGATTACCATGGGGCTCAGGAGTTTTGCACTTCTGTATTGCTGGAATTAAAGCCTAGACATTAAATCATTAGAATTTTGGCATGGATGTGATATTGGACTCCTTTTCATCTACATATTTGATGAACACTATAGAAATCAAGTCTTTAAAAGAACCAGGAGGTCCTCAAGTAAACCAAAAATAGCTCCTCTATGGAGAATCTTTCCTGGTACCTTTGTTTATAAGAGTTTACCATTTACAGGAGAGGTCATTGGTTTCAGACAAAACCAGTGACATCACATTACCAATAGAAATGTTGGTCCCTGACAGGTTAATAAATTGAACCGACCATCCATTTTTCTTTTTCTTTTAGTTCCTTTGGGTTTTCTTGGTTCAAATATCTACTCAGGTTTCTTGGTATAATCACCATCCTTCCTACTTTTATACTGTAGTTCAATCACAGGTTGAACAGCACCATATAAAGGAGCTGGAGTAAGATAATCAGGAGAGTTTTATCCTCCTCATTTAGAATTTAGGACTAAAAACCTTACCCAGGTCTCCTGTGACCTCACCTTTGGGTCCTTCTCATAGTAGTACTGCTGTGTTCGGATCCAGCGACCCACCAGGTGATCCCTCACCGTGTGTGCCAGGGCGTAATAATAATCAAGTGGTGTGGCCACATTCCTGTCCTTCACCAGAGTGAAATGCAAGTGCCGATTGAAGCCCTTTTTCAGCTCTGCAACATTTTCCACCCCGACGATCCCGCGGATACTGATCTGCTTGCGTTTCTCCTGGTCAGTGAGCGGAGTGGCCATGCTGAGGGTCTGCAATTCTGGAACAAACTGATTTGATCTGTGGAGTTCTTTGATCTGAACTTTAGTCTAAGTTAAATAGACAGAGGCGGCTCAGGCCTCATGCTCTCTCATTGGTCATTCACATGAGGGACAGTATAAAAGAACAGACATTCGTTCACTTGACTCAACCCATTTATTGAATATAGTGTACAGTTACAGAATGCACCAAGCGCCAGATAATAATAATAATAGTAATAATAATAATAATAATAATAATAATAATAAAGTAATAAATTATTGTTCACATTAGGGATTACTTTATGATAAAGAAAATAAAAATCCCCTGTACAGTAACAGACCCACACTTTTGGCTCCTTACACAGCAAAATTGGTGTTGCTCGAAGCCCTACAGTGTTTGATACACTCCTACAGCATTCATTTGTCTTCCTTCTCACCTCAAATGAACACTAAGATTTATTTCAGCATTATAGGTGTCCATGCAATTCTGTAGGTGTTCAAGCTTGTTTTTTTGTCTTTTTTTTTTGTTGCTGTGCACACAATTCTTTTCATACAACACAACAAAACCGCACTTTATCAGTCCGAGGAGTATCCTTGTATCAGTCAGTTGACAAACAGGCTCAGGAATTTATTTTGAAAGTAGGCTACACATGTCTGGTGATGCAAATAAAGGCAGCTATTTTATTGCACCACAGAATTAGCAGCCTGGACCCCCCTCCCCCCCATCTAATGACATGGAGCCACGCAAACATCCACTCTATAAAGTCTAGCACTTCTAGAACATAAAACATATTGCCGGTATGAATTACTATTTATTTTATTTAAAGCTGTGCTTTTTTTTTATATTGCAGGTAATAACACAAATATATCATTCTATCTATATATAGTACTGGAATTTTCAGACATATAAACAGAAGCAGCACCAGTTTTTCAATAAGTATTAGCGATTTGCCTGTACAGCTCTGAGGCAGTAACAAACGGAGGGGACAGAGAAAGAGAAATGTGTGTGTGTGTACTGCTGCTCATGATGGGTGTTGACCAGAAGGGGGACTGTTGTGGAGTGAGTGTTCATGCTGTGCCTGTATGTGTGTGTGTGTGTGTGTGTGTGTGTATATGAGTGAGAGACATCTCAGTGTCTCTTCATTCCTGTTAAATTACTATATTGACACTCTCGTCATTGAACTTCGTGAGAATGATTCAGTATAGCGTCAAGTTATAATAAAGGATTATAGTTTACACCTTAAAGTTTAAATGTTTATTTTCCAATCATGGACAGATTGCAGTTAGCATTTTTTTTTGGTAAATGGAGTGCAGTACGTGTAGTGAGTTTGTAGTTTGTGAGGACAAAATGCCCTAAAATTTCTCAGCTTTCTACAAAAAAGAAAGCGCAGTAAAGACCACACAGACATTACAGTCAGTGTGTGAATTTTCCATTTAACACATTATACTGAACCGACTGCACATAGTCCAATTATAATGATAAACTGCATTGTATAACCTCTACAGATTCATAATTTATCTCTGCACATATTCACTTTTGCACAGATCATTAATATATGATCAATAATAATAATAATAATAATAATAATAATAATAATAAGTATAAAATCTGCCTGGACTCTGTGGTTTATAGGCTTATAGGACCAGAGCCACATCTTAATGCTTTAGCACCAACTATAATAGTAATAATAATAATAATAACAATAATAATAATAATAATAATAATCATAATAATAATAATAATAAACATAACGAATAACTCTTGGTTGTCATTAGTTATCACAATATTTGGGCTGTTATGTCTAAAATAAAAATCTTTTGAACCTGGATTTTTTTAATTTTTTTTACAGATTTGAAGTGAAGGTGATGATCATATTAATGAAGTTATAAGAAAATGTAGAAATGCTACAAACTCTAACCTTGACCAGCAGGGGGCAGTTGCAAGTTTTCATATAAATTCATTAATTCATTCATCTTCAGTAACCGTGGGCCATGGTGTATCTCCCAGGAACGAGCCAGAAATATATATTCCGTGGATGGATGTACATATACCTTGGGTAATTTAGAGTAGCCAATCTACCTACTGGCATGTTTTGGGGAGGTGCAGGAAACCTCAGAACATACGAAACTCCACACAGACAGTAACCCGAGCTCAGGTTCGAACCAGGGACACTGGAGCTACAAAGTGGAAATGCTACTCACTGTTCCCTTTCATATAAATTGAGTTGTGCATATCGTTATGAATTTGCACGCATGACACCATGCTGATTTTCCTCTTCTATCTGATCAAGCAATCGATGATTAAATGAAGTAGATTAGAGGAGTAATGAGAGGCAAGCCTGAACTTGGTAGCATAATGGCAGTGTTTTGTGGGAGGGAGAACATTTTTCAATTTTAACATTTTTTAATCAGTGTTTTCTCTAAACTACACCTAAACTCTGTGGCTTTTTAAGATTACAAATGGAAGTGTACAGTAGTATTCTGCTCTCCTGCTGCCTCCGTTTGCCATAAAATAAAGTAATTTAATTTGAACGGCTGTAACTAGCAGCTAAGCTTCTTAAAAAGCACTGAAGTCTTAAACCAACCCAGAATTTCACATAAACAACTGAGAACTGAATATCAGTATAATTTTTATCCATCAATGTGTGTGTGTGTGTGTGTGTGTGTGTGTGTGTGTGTGTGTGTGTGTTATGTCGGTCTTCAGCATACGGAGCCTGAAGGGTCCGACTCTCCTAGTGTGTAGAAGTCTGGAATGGGCAGTCCAGTGTGAAGAGTCACCTAAACACATACACACACACAGAAACAACAGAGGCTCTCTGTTAAGATGATTAATTTCATGAGTTTATTCATTAGCCTGTACACCGTGTTATTGTTTTGTGTGTGTTGGTTCTGTGTTACCTGAACGTTGCGGTTGAGGCTGATGGCAGGGTAGTAAAGGCCTTCCAAGGAGTCGAAAGCCACAGGACCTTGTTGCTCATCATTGATAAGAAACAACAGAATCCCCCGGGTGAAATCCAACAGAACTCCTATTGTCGCTCCCTTACCAATCCCTCCATCCGTTCTGAGAGAAAAAGAAAGATCCCGAACTCAGAAATCACAAATAAAGAAATTCCCATGCACACTATTACTCCTGAGTATATATACACAATAGTGCTGATCAGAATCAATTTCACTATCATTATATAATCACTATTTGAATTTTCTGTTCATAATTACATATTCAGAGGCAACCTCACTTTAAAAAAATTACTTGATGTAGGAAAGACTTATAAATCCAAGTTATTTATGGCATACTTCATTGTCAATTATGTATAACATTTCAAATGAATTACAAATCAAAATTAAGTAATTAAACATTACAATTATATAGGGCTGCAACAACTAATCAATAATAATCGATAATAATCGATAATCCAGGTTGTTGCACGATCCAGGTTGTCCAAAACATGAGAATGTTTTATATTAAGCGCTTCAAACAAACTCGTAAGTGTATTAACGTGGCTCGTGGTGTCAGATGCTGCGACAGATGCGTGTGCTGTTTAATGTGCTCCAGACATGTTTTCTTCAGTGCAGAAATGACATTTTTAGCTTTATATACTTATCTGTAAATGTTAGGAATTCACGCCAGTGTTTCCATTTTACATAAATCCTCGTCCTGACAGCACGTGAGTCTCCATTAAACTTCACTGAATGAGCGCGAGTCAATCAAACAATAGAAAGGAAACACCAACTAACAAACTGTTGTTTGATGCTATATTTAGAAACAAAAGTAATTGTGTTTTTATAAGAGCAGTAACTGTAATGGGGTTATAACATGTAATTGTATATAAATGTAAGAAGTGTCATACATTTACAGAATAAAGTAACGTTACTGTGTTCAAATGAGTGAATGTGTGTGTTACTGCAGAACATTCAAGCTCTTACCAGTTCACACTTCGTTTCTGCTTTTGTTCTAATTTTTTTTCTTTTCTTTTTTTTTTTTTTTGGCATTTTTACTATAGTGATTTAATTTCTGCTTTAAAGCTTGTGGACAATCGCTTGTTTTTGGGGTTTTTCCAAATATAATGTTAATATTAAAAAAAATCTTTTGCACAATGTACAGCATAGCCCACATAAATACATTTTATGCCTTTTTCACAGCCTTCAATTTGCTCAGTGGTTGAAGGACAACATTGGGCAGAATGTGAAATAATGTTTTTTCAAGAAAGAAATACAGAAAATAAAAATAGGCATTTAACCCAACTAATTGATTAATCAGAGTAATAATAGACAGAATAATCGATTATCAAAATAATCGTTAGTTGCAGCCCTACAATTATATTACACATAAGTAATTAAAAGGCACTTTTTCTGTGACTGGATCTCAACTAGAGATCTATTGTGCATACAGTGCACTACACAGATACTACAATATGTATCTACATATTTTAGGTACTCCTACACATGTACTGTATACAGTATTGCATCACATATTACTACACATGCTCAGTATTTCTCAGTATATCATAGTGCACTACATAGTGGCAGGACACTGCACAGGGTTTGGCTGCAAATGCAGGTTTTTTTAAATGATCAAAGCAGACAAGTCTGAAAAGCAGTCAGAACAAAGTCAAAACCAGAATGTCAGGCAGAACCAAAGGCTTGGAATCGTCACTGGCAGAAAGCAGGAGTGACTTTGCACTACAGAGGAGAATGTCTGGGTTATTTAAAGCTATTAGTGTGGTAAAGAATGGGTGTAATTGATTTGTAATCAGAGAACTGTGAATAAGGATATGGGTCATGTGACTAATTAGGTGACATGGCCTGTAGTTTGTTAGCTGACAATGTTGGGAAATGTCGTTCATTGTTAATGACTGATGTAGGTCATGATGAGATTCACTGAGGATCCTGGAAAATGAAGTTTGTGTTTTCAAGTGAGGCTGGCAGTGACGTGGCACATCTCCAGGGCGGCTGTGGCTCCGCTGGTAGAGTGGGTGGTAGAGCGAGTTGTTGGGCTGGTTGTTGGGCGGTTCGATTCCTGGCCCACATGCGGAAGTGTCCTTGGGCAAGACACTGAACTTCAAGTTGCTCCCGATGGCAAGCTAGCGCCTTGCATGGCAGCTCTGCTACCATTGGTGTGTGAGTGTGTGAATGAGTGTGAATGGCTGTAAGAGAAACAATGTAAAGCGCTTTGTAGAACCGCCAAGGTTAAAAAAAAAAAAGCGCTATATAAGTGCAGACCATTTCAGACCATTTACTACAGTGTCCACTAATATTGGCACATTTGGTAAATATGAGCCAAGAAGGCTGTGAACAACTGTTTTATTGTTTAACCTTTTGATTTTTTGTTAAAAAAATTCACAAAAATACTCTGCTCAATGGATATCAAACAATTGCAAACACAACACAGGTTTATCAAAAAATATCTTTGTTAAATATAGAAGTGCAACAATTATTGGCACCCTTTTAGTCAATATTTTGTGCTACCTCCCTTTGCCAAGATAACAGCTCTGAGTCTTCTCCTATAATGCCTGATCAGATTGGAGAATACATGGCATCTCAGATGACCATTCCTGAATATAGAATCTCCCCAGACCCTTCAAAGGCTAGTGGATTCTCCTCTTCAGTTCACCTCATAGGTTTTCTATAGGTTTCAAGTCAGGGGACTGGGATGGCCATGGCAGGACCTTGAGTTTGTGGTCAGTAACATCATGTGTATGTTGAATATGATGTATGTTTTGGATCATTCATCTGCTGGAAGATCCAACCAAGGCCCATTTTCAGCTTTCTGGCAGAGGCAGTCAGGTTTTCATTTAATATCTGTAGATATTTGATAGAGTCCATGATGCCATGTATCCTAACAAAATGTCCAGGTCCTCTGTCAGAAAAACAGCCCCAAAACATTAAAGAGCCACCACCATATTTAACCGTGGGCATGAGGTACTTTTCCATATGGGTTCCTCTCTGTGTGCGCCAAAACCACCTCTGCTGTTTATTGCCAAAAAGCTCTATTTTGGTTTCATCTGACCATAGAACCCGATCCCATCTGAAGTTCCAGTAGTGTCTGGCAAACTGAAGATGCTTGAGTTTGTTTTTGGACGAGATTAGAGGCTTTTTTCTTGAAACCCTTCCAAACAACTTGTGGTGATGTAGGTGATTTCGGATTGTAGTTTTGGAGATTTTCTGACCCCAAGGCGCAACTAACTTCTGCAATTCTCCAGCTGTGATCCTTGGAGATTTTTTGGCCACTCGAACCATCCTCTTCACAGTGCGTTGAGACAATATAGACACACGTCCTCTTCCAGGTTGATTCGTAACATTTCTAGTTGACTGGAACTTCTTAATTATTGCCCCGATGGTGGAAATGGGCATTTTCAACGCATTTTCTTATAGCCACTTCCCATTTTGTGAAGCTCAACAATCTTTTGCTGGACATCACAGCAATATTCCTTGATCTTACCCATTGTTATGACTGACTAAGGGAATTTGGCCTATGTGTTACCTCATATTTATACCCCTGTGAAACAGGAAGTCATGGTTGAACAATTTCATGTTTCTAGTGTTTGTTCTGTCTCTGTCATTATTTCTCTTCATGCACAATTTATTTAAAACCATGTCCGACTTCTTTAGTTGTTTTTAATTACGTAATACTGCATGCCATATGAATTTGGACTTTTTATAAATACCACATGAGTGATACAATGAGGAATACCATGAGAAAGAATGATAAAACATTATGCCTGAAATTCTAAAAATAAAGTCCCCAGTGTGTTTTTAAACAAAAATTCTACAAATTCTTAAATATTGTCGATGAACCAAAATTCTACAAAATATAATAAAAACAAATAAATAGCAATATAAGAAATAGCAAATAGCAATATTCATGACATTTACACAGTTTAGGGGTGTTGTATCATTCATCTGATTTCAGAGGTAAAAAAAAAAAAAAAAAAAATTAAAAAACCTAAGATGTTCATTGGAGGCTGGCACAAAAATATTATTATTTTTTTTCACTTACTTTGGGATTTTGTGTAGAACATTTGTAAAAATGACCAGACATATGCTGCATTGAGAATGGCAAGAGCAACAGAAATAAGGTTAATGATTTATATTAAACTACAATAATAGTCTCTAGTGATTTGGTAATTTATCCATAAATGTGGACACTATGCATGAAAAGGATCATCTAAAGGTCTAATTAATATTTAAATGCATGCTGATGCTTAATCTATGAATTAATAAAAACTGACATACATTTTTTAAGGAACTTCACAGCTAATATAGCTCAATATACACATATTCTAAGATAAAGATCTCCTAGATAGATATTTCCATACCTGTTGGTATGGGAGTTGTTGTGCATGAACCAGGAGCGGTTGTTGTCCACATACATGGCCCAGGCTTTATCATCCTTTCCCAACATTACGTCTTTCAGCACATCACCTCGGGCAATCCCAAATGCAGGGTCTGGGTGATTGTCATAGCGATCTATGGTCATTTCCCAGTAATGCACCCCACGGGAGAAGGGTGTGTTGCCCATGACAACACGATCATCGTAACTGTTACACGTGACTGTGAGGTTGTCATTAGACAGTATGATGTCTGGATGGGCTGACGCAGGGTCAAAGGTAAACCAGGCAACTGCAGGAGGAAGCCATACAGACACACACATTATGTGTTGGTCACTGAGGGCTTAGTTTTAATGTACTGTATGTATATTTACACTAGATGAGTAATAATGGATTTGAATGGCTACTGTTAATGATAAGGACACTCCAATACGACCTTACTTACACACACACACAAACAGAAGACACAGACACAAACAGGAGCAACTGAAAACACAGGAGCAGAAGGGGTACAGGTGAGTATGGTTATAATAATGATGAGGAAAAGGAGGAGGCGGATTGTGGTTAAGAGAGCCATCCATACCTGTAGCTAGAGTGTTAATATCACATGAGGCAAGTCCAGCTGAGATGAGAGAGAGAAAGAGACAGAGAGAGGGAGGAGGGAGAGGGTGAGTGAAAGGGAGAGGGGGTCGGTTTGAGAAAGAAAGAAAGAAAGAAAGAAAGGAAAAAGAAAGAGTGATAGAAAGGAGGATTGTACGAGAGAGAGGGAGGTAAAGCAGCTGATCAGGGAAGCTGGATCTGTTCAGTGACACATCGCCTCTTGCATAAAGCCTTTCAAATAATTGTACAACATTAATTTAACATGTTTTCTTTTTTAATCCATGAATCCATTGTTAATTATGTGACTGAATATTCTACTTATGCATGATTTATGCTTGGTCAGGCAGTCAGTTTGGAAAAGTCGCTTTACAAAGCAAATGGCAGAACAAACACAGACTGGACAGCAGAATATACTGTATACTGGGCGAATTAGTGTAAGGGGCACAAATTGGCATTGAGCTGTAAGTCTGAATTTCTGACAAGATAATCACGTTTGAAAACACGGTGTTCAGACGAAGGTTCAAGTCCTGAAGCTATCATTTTAACTATATTTTCCAGTACTGAAGCCATTTTTAAATCAAATAGCCCGAAGCTGAAGTGTTTCTTCTTATGGAGTCCATTTTTAGGGACGGCAGACCAATTTATTTTGAAGTGTGTTCGGAAATGTATTTTAGACATGCACTTTTACATGAAAACTTGCCTGCAGTTAAGCAGGAAAAGGTTAAATGTGAATTTAAGCCATAATCTCAAGAAGAATGACGTGGCAGTTGACCAGAATGTGACTCAGTGGAGTTCCTTGGAAATCACCATTGGGCTCAATTAGGGAAGACACATGTGATAGATATATTTAAGTGGTTGAATTCAAATCCTTTCATTAATTGAAAGTCACATCCATGTGAATGTGTGCAAGCATTGCTTGAAGGCTACAGGTTTAAATGCCTGAACATTAACTGTGAATGCACTCTGATATCCCAGGTTTTGAAGGTGAAAGAGGTTATAACTTATTTGTTTGGCAGCTTCTATTTTTTTAAATTGTAATTGTAATTAGCAGAAGATGTTATTTGTTTAAACAGACAACAATGAAGCAGCATGCTTTCAGCTTATTACACCGACTCTTTTGTTTGATGGACAGCCTGCATAATGTATAATGAATATTCATTCTGGGCGGTTCTCTGAAACACTTCAGCTGAGGCATAATCCAGACTTTAAAGGATTACATTTCCCAGAAAGGCTCACATGAATAAACATGAACGTTAGCTAGTAGGAACCACAAGCTCATCTGCATCATTCTAAATGACCCTAAATGGCTGCATTATTCTAAATCATTAACTTTGAATGTTTCTGGAAAAAAGAAATCTTCCATAAATAAAAGCTTCTTAACAGCAGTTTCTTAAAACTGTATCGTATATCATATTGTCAACATAACAGTGCGACAGCGGTAATAGGAGCCAAAAATGCAGACTTTTGATTCCAATGTTATTGAAATATATGCAGAGTTCTTTAGCTGCTACTTACTGAACACCATCCAGCTTCCGTACATATCAAGAGCCAAGCATATCTAATGGAAAAGTGGCTGTTTGTGTGTGCAGAAGCACAGGTGAGGGGTATCACTTACTCTCAGAGGTCTGCATGACGAGTGTTTTGCTGTACTGCCCCACTCCGCTGGAGTTAAAGGCTTTAACACGAGATTTATACGTGCTATTGAAGTGAAGGCCGTCCACTGTGCAGATTGTCTCCGGGCCAACGTACACTTCCTGAGGAGTGAGACCACATTATGTACTGAAGGGTATGCCCCCTTCGCATGCATAATATTTCCTGTTGGGCTCACACTATGGGCTTAATTAAGACTCTTTTGAAGATATAGTGTTCATGTGTAATGGTGTAGAGGACAGAACTTCCTCAGTCATCCTTTGTAAAAAATGGAGCAGAAATGAGAACACAAGGACCTGGCTGCCTAAAAAAGAGCTTGGCCTGTTTAGAAAGGGAGAAAGGGAGCATGTGTGTGTGCGTGTGTGTGAGTGTGTGTGTGTGTGTGTGTGGCAGCCTACTAAAAGTGTATAAATAGAATACTGCAGTGAGCCAACATGTGTATCACACAGAAAGTCTAAAACAATAAAAAAAAAAACTTTCAAATTATGTGTGTGTGTGTGTGTGTGTACGTTCAGGTGTATATGTGTTTTTCTGCATACGTATGTTTATGTGTGTGTGTGTGTATGTGTTTTTATGTGTATGTATGTATGTGTGTGTGTGTGTATGTGTCTGTATGTGTGTGTGTGCATGTATGTGTGTGTATGTGTATGTGTGTGTGTGTGTGTGTGTGTGGGCGTATAACACTCACTCTGAATTGCCCTCCACTGCCATCATCCAGCTCTAGTATGTAGCCTTCCACAACGATGGTGGAGAGAGGAGGCTGTTTCCAAGACAGAGTGGCACTATTCGTCTGACTACAACACTCCTCCAGCTGCAGGATTGGAGCTGCTGGAACTGCACGCACACACACACACACACACACACACACACACACATTTATCAGTACACACATATACATCCCCACACTCAAAGATATAAGCACACACACACACACACACACACACACACACACACACACACACACTGATACTATATGATAACTGATACCTTTCATCTGTACGAAGTCAAGCTGGTGGATGGTTTGTAGTAATGGGCTGCTGTCCAGTGTCAGGTCAAAATCGCTGGTCATACGTGGCGTGAGTGTCCCCTTACCCCACTGACTCTCAATCATATGCACCCTACGAATCAGTGCATCAGAGATCTACACACACACACACACACAAACACAATTAAGTATACATGCCTGGTCAGGCAAAGTTCATCAGTTAATCAATTCACCATGAGCATGGTTAGATGCCTATAAAGCAACTGTGTGTCTGTGATGAGAATAATGTTTTAATGATCAGTTTCATAATGTCAGTTAGTTATTGTTTTTAGTGTTTAGTGTTCCTAAGAAATGTAGTATTTTGATACATGCTGTAGTATTGGTATGCATCTCTAACATGGAATTGTTTGGCCAACATGTGTGTTTATACAGAGAGATGTATAATTGTATAGTGTTTAAAAAAACTTCATAGTGATTTCTGCTTGTTGGCAATTGTAAAAAAAAAAAAAAAAGGAAAGCGGGTACGATAAACGGGCATGTACCTCTCCCAAGATGTGTGAGGTCAGAGCATCTTTTTGATCTGCTGCTAATTTAAAAAAATCATAGGGCATCTGAATATGCATGAAGGGAAACACTAACAGCCCTCTTCTCTATGAGCTAACGGACGCCTGCAATTAGCTACTGTAGATTCCATCCACTCCCCCCACTGCTTTCCCTGAGAACTCACTCAAAAAACAAACAAACAAACAAAACTAGCAACCTTAGAGGTATGAACTGTGCGCATATAATAATAATATGAACCCAAAAAATGAAGCACCATCATAGTCTGAATACAGAGAAATTTTTCCTGTGTCTATTGCGCTATCTTGCAAAGTTCAGTTCCTGAATGCAGCATGGTGTGTGTGATTTGTATAATAATGTGTTGTGTATAAGGATCTTGTGCAGGTGAATGCTAGGTGACCTGCAGGAAGCCGCTGGGGTCATTTTCTTTGATGACCTCAAGACAATATTCCATCAGCCCCGTCGTCTGCCGCAACTTCACCGTGCAGTGAGAAATCTGATCACGTACCACCTGACAGATAGACAGACAGACAGATAGATAGACCGACAGACAGACAGACAGACAGACAGACAGATAGATATATAGATAGATAGATAGATAAGGGAATAGAATGACAGAAAAGGATAGAGGAAGAAAGAAACATTATCACCACTCAAAAAAGATATTGCATACACTTGGTAATTACTTTCTCTCTCTCTCTCGCTCTCTCTCAATCTAAAGCCACTAGATTTATCTAAATCACTCTAAGTCTGTTTCTTTCCCCTGCTGTCATTGGTGCTGAGGCTGAGTTGCTAAGCAACAGAAGGAAAGTCTATTTGCATCCTCTGCGAGCAAGCAACATGCATGTTTTCCTTTTGTATGTTTGTGTGTGTGTGTATGTGTGTATGAAAACCCTTTTTTTCAAATAAACATGAGGATACCCCAAGGATAATAATGGATAACTTGCATCTTGATAGAAATCGTGACTTCCAGCTGGCATCACACTAGTTTTGTGTGTGTGTGTGTGTGTGTGTGTGTGTGTGTAGCTCCTTCCTCTCACTTAAACCACTACACAATCCTAGAGACCCAACATTTTGGTCACCATAGCAACAGAGCCATGGCGCCATGGAGACCAGAGGCAATACAAGGCTTGTTCCTTCATAGTTTGGAAGCTCTAAGGCCTTCTGGTCTCCACACAAAACACATCCTCAGACACTTTATACTGAGAAATCACAAGGTCAGGTGTACTAACCTGCCTGCACCTGGTTTCAGGTGTAATTAAGTTGCATTTTGCATGAAAAAATCATGTTGTGTTAAAAATGTATGAAGTCTAAAGGCGTAGGAGTCTAAAGGTGCAGTTTATGCACCGAGCTCATGCAAAGTGCACTTCTCTCATCAGACCTACACATTTGAGAGAGGATCGCATAGTGGGAAAGTGGGGGGAGGGAGACAGAAATTTAGAAATGAAGAGTGCGGCTGACATTTTGACTGATCTACTAAACTTTGGGAAATTAGCACTAGCCGGTTTGGTGCTTGATTTGGCTTGCCTCCTAACAGAGGTGTAAATTAGGGACGTGTGTTGCTCAGAGCTGTGTGGGAAGTGTTGCCAGGTGCTCGGTTTCACAGCAGAACTGTGACCTGCTGGGCAAGGCTGATTTTTAAATTATTATTATTATTATTAAAAATGTGAAATAATTCCAAAGACCAATTTAGAATCTCAGTAAACTCATTACGGTCATTTGGGCTGCTTTTGTTGCACAGATCTGGCAACCTCGCTCAAAGCACACTGCCTACTTCATCTTTTTTTTCAAATTTGCCATGCAACTAAACAGTTTAGTTGCACAGTTTAAACTGTTAAACAGTTTGGTTGCACACATTTTATATGAAGCTGCATATTCTATACACAGCATTTTCCTTTCATTAGGGTTAAAACAGTTCATTAGGGTTTAATGACAGACTTAATATCTTAATAGCTGCATCGATGCCCCGCCATTCAGACACGACAGACGTTACTGTATGCTTGATGTTTTCCACCATTTTACAGCAGCTTTTAAAAGTACAAATTGTGCCTCACTTAGTAGGCACAGCACAGTTCGCATGATGAACTACAATCTTTGCAAATTGAAAATTACTCTCAGAAGACGTTGGGTGCATATTTTGCAGCTGCTTCAAGTCACGAACATCAGGCCCCCAGTGTTCCACGCATGCAGAACAGAAGGCACAGCAAAATTCAACACATCACACACAGCACAAGACAAAATGAAACATCTCACAGGAATAAGATGCGTGTAGCATAATAATCTCAGTACACTGTAACACAGCACTAATACTCACATTTTAAATAGTGATGCTGGTTGTCTTCAAAAACATTACTGATCAGTGATTAATATAGGTACAAATTTTCTATAAGAGTATGCATTACAGCTATAAAAGTTTGTGTACATGTTTTAGTGTGTTTACCATGAGTTTGTGCTCGTGCTCTTTGGTCACTCTGGCCAGTAACTGAGCTTTCCGGCGGTTCAGAGCATCAATCAGCGCGTCACACTGAGCCACCAAGCACGCTTCAAATTCAACTCCATTCTCCTGTGGATCACACACACACACACACACACACACACACACCATACAGTGTGACACCAGATCTGCAGTCTAAAGAAAGGAATACAGGCCAAGGGCAGGTACGAAAAAACTTTTCCTCTCCCCTAACTACTTCCCTAACTACATGTTTAATTTCATGTCCCTCACCACTCATTTCTTCTCACATCGATCTGTTTGTGTTGATTACAGTACCTGTATGTGCTGCACCATGTTTCTGAGCTGAACAAGAAACTCTTTGGCCTCAGTAGCTCGATCAGACAGGATGTTCAATTCCTGAGAAAGCTGCCCCTAGAGAGAGAGAGACAGAGAAATAGAGTTATGTTGGATAAATCTCTTCTTGTGTAAAGACACGAATACCAGAATCTATGGCTGCACAATTAATCATATCAAAGTCAATTAATTAAACATGACCAGCAATACTGCTGAGTTTAGCTGGATTTCTATTTATTTATTTATTGATTTATTGAATCTTGTATAGTAAATCACAAGTGCTTAATTTCATATCTTTCAACTTTCTGGTTGCACACAGTGCAAGGTACAAGATTAACAATTTATTTGACTAGGGAACAGAATACAGAACAGTTATATAGACTAAAAAAAACTATTTTCTGTTTATTTTAAAATTATAAAATAAAACTATTTTGTTCTTGGATGAATAATTGTAATAATAATCATGATTTCAATATTAAAAACACAGCACTGTTTTGATAATGTCAGGAAATGGCATCACTTGTGTGACCTGCGCCACAGCTGCTGTTATATACAAAGAGAGAGCAAATGTGGTACACACATAAAGGAAAAGATTTAGCATGTATGTGTGTGCATGTTATTATAAGAGTAGCTCATGGTTGAGTGAACAGGAAACAGAGCGCATGAGACACGAGTGACCCTGTGTTTCCTGCCTGTGGGAAGATACAGGAGTCATTGAGTGCTAGGTCAACCAATGAGAGATTCCCCATTCAATCAATCAGTCTCTCTCTTGCTCTCTCTCACTCACACACACACAGACACACACACACACACACACACAAACACACATCTGCACACATAAAAGCCACACATACCCAATGACCACATGAAGACACTAGAAACCTTGGGAAGATTTTCCTACTGCAAAACAGTCCCCCAATATCATTAGCCTATTACAACATTTCAACTTTAATTAAACAGAAAAACATAAATCAACTTCAGGATGTCATTGATGATAATTACCAGGAAAGTAGGGCACAGTAGGCAAGGCTGACAAACACATAAAATTTGTAGCATAAATGGCAAGAAAACGTTTCTCTCCAAGAACGAGTGTTGCCTAGTCTATATAAGTCTATAATGAAAATTAGAAATACAATTCCAAATGAACAGATTTAAATATAGGCTAATTTTGGTTAGGTCAACAATGCAAAGTAAAAAAAATAAATTAAACTAAAATATCCTAAAGTAAATAAAAAATTGTATGATTACATGCTTTCTCAAAACAGATCCTAAGATTTATTTTTAATTTACTTGTCCAGCCTATTCCTGCTAGGGTCAGAAACTGAGAGTGTTAAGAACCGTGCTCCAGGGCCCAACAGTGCAGTTTGATGATGCTTGGATTTAATCTCATAACCTTCTGATCAGTAAAGCAGAACATTACTCACTAAGCCTTGACTGTATTTCTGCCATACACAGCACTATACACAGCCTAACAATAGGGCTGGGCAATATGACAATATATAAATTATAATATACAGTGCCCTCCACTAATATTGGCACCCTTGGTAACTATGAGCAAAGAAGGCTGTGAAAAATTGTCTTTATTGTTTAACCTTTGGAACTTTTGTTTTAAAAAAATCATTAAAATACTCTGCTCTCATGGATATCAAACAATTGCAAACAAAACATAGGTTTGTCCAAAAAAATATATATTTGTTAAATATAGGTGTGCAACAATTACTGACACCCCTATGAATTGAGAAATCTGAGAAAAAATATATTCAAGTATATTCCCATTGATATTAATTTTTTTTTTTTTTTTAAATACAACTGGGTGACTATGATCATGAAATTGTTCAGCCATGACTTCCTGTTTCACAGGGGTATAAATATGAGGTAACACATAAGCCAAATTCCCTTAGTCATTCATACAGTAACAATGTGTAAGACCAAGGAATATAGCTGTGATGTGTGGCAAAAGGTTGTTGAGCTTCAGAAAATGGGAAGTGGCTATAAGAAAATAGCAAAATTTCCATTTCCACCATCAGAGCAATAATTAAATGGTAAATGGCACACTTATATAGCACTTTTATCTAAAGTGCTTTACACTGCATCTCATTCACACACTCACGGTAGCAGAGCTGCCACGCAAAGCGTTAACTTGCCCTCGGGAGCAACTTGGGGTTCACTGTCAGAGTCATGCGAGCCAGGAATTGAACCGCTGACCCTACGATTAGTGGACAACCCACTCTACCACCTGAGCCACAGCCACCCCATTAAGAAGATATTTAAGAAGTACCAGTCAACTGGAAATGTTACAAATCAACCTGGAAGAGGATGTTTGTCTATATTGTCTCAATGCACTGTGAAGAGGATGGTTCAAGGGGCCAAAAAATCTCCAAGGATCACAGCTGGAGAATTGCACGAGTTAGTTGCGTCTTGGGCTTAGAAAGTCTCCAAAACTACAATCCGAGGTCACCTACATCACCACAAGTTGTTTGGAAGGGTTTCAAGAAAAAAGCCTTTACTCTCATCCAAAAACAAACTCAAGCATCTTCAGTTTGCCAGACGCTACTGGAACTTCAAGTGGGATCGGGTTCTCCGGTCAGATGAAACCAAAATAGAGCTTTTTGGCAATAAACAGCAGAGGTGGTTTTGGCGCACACAGAGAGGTAGCCGTATGGAAAAGTACCTCATGCTCACAGTTAAATATGGTGGTGGCTCTTTAATGTTTTGGGGATGTTTTTCTGACAGAGGACCTGGACATTTTGTTAGGATACATGGCATCATGGACTCTATCAAATATCAACAGATATTAAATGAAACCTGACTGCCTCTGCCAGAAAGCTGAAAACCACAAAATCAAGGTGCTACCATGGCCATCCCAGTCCCCATCCGAAAGTACTGACTAATAGGGTGCCAATTATTGTTGCACACCTATATTAAACAAAGATATTTTTTGATAAACCTGTGTTTTGTTTGCAATTGTTTGATATCCGCGAGACCAGAGTATTTTTGTGAATTTTTGTAACAAAAGATCAAAAGGTTAAACAATAAAGACACAGCCTTCTTTGCTCATATTTACCAAGGGTGCCAATATTAGTGGAGGACACTGTATATGTCATGAGAAATACAGGTTTCTGAGATCTTGCGGGTATTACAGTCTCTTTTTATAAACTGTTTTAAATAACAGTTACAAACTCTGACTGAAGGCAGCTGATTTAAATGTTTAAAACTATAAAATGTTTTTTTTAGATATTAACAAAAGTCTCAACTAAGTTTTTTTCCCAGTTAATTTTAAATGCAATAGTACTATTTTGCTGACAGTTTTTAAAACACCTATATATTTTGATGCATACTATGTATTGTAGAAATCTCTTTACGTATCATGATGATATTTTTGTCATATGGCCCACATCCGTATTCCATAAATACTAAAGCACAACACATTATAGGTCTACTAATTGTACATCTTCTTAACTTTGCTGTGCGCTACTCTAACAACAGCCTTTAATGTCACATACCTAAGTAATTAACCAAAAAAAAAAGAGGATTTGTTTTAAAAGAAGACATGATACAGAATATCGGATCAGCGGATCAGTGCTTGGCATGGAAATTGATACATAATTATGTAAAACAGAGCAAACTGAGTGAGTTCTCTGAGAGAAAAGAAAGAACAGGACTTGTGCAAAGAAAAATAAGACACCACAACAACATAACATGGGTCACGAGCTTAATTTGGAGTTCTTTTAAAGCTAACCACTAAATTCTTACCAAAACAGAGCTTAAATGCTATTTGAGCAATTTAAACTACACTCTCTTCACCACATGGCTGTTTTCTCTTTCAGAGAGCCAGGCCAAACATTGAGAACTCTCACATTGAGAAAAGCCTGCCAACAGTGCAGCGTTATGACCTACACGCTTTACTCTTTTGTGAAATGTATGGATCAATCAGTATCAAATTATATGCTTCCCACCATGACCTTATGACCTCTTACCTTATAGGATCATGGCAAAGAGATGTGTGTGTGTGTGTGTGTGTGTGTGTGTGTGTATATGCATAGGTGTGTTGCTGCATCAGCACTCTGCGAGCAGTAAGAGATGATTGTACCCCTCAGGTACAGTTAGTTGTTGCTGATGGCAATAAAACTGTCACTACTGAAAGAGTCATTCTGTCATCATCTCTCTTTGTTTCATTATGTGGGAGAGAGGGTGTGCAATTTGTGAAACTGAGTGAAGGGGTGAACATGCTGTGCATAAATACCTCCCCGCAGGGCAATTAGGCTCATTTAATCCCGTTCCGTTTATTTTGTTGCCGAGAGTAACGTAGCGAGTGGGAAGATAACAGAAACTGTCAGAGCTGATAAATTTGTGCATGTTGCCTCAGCCTCTAAACACTCAACCAATCATACAGCACCTCTACGCTGCTCTAACCAATCACTTCTCTTAACAATATAACAAACAATCCTATGGTGAAGTGAGATTTTTTCTCTCTCCATATTTGGTAAATTGCAGATTCCCATATACTAGCTAGCTTTCCTCTATTCCACAACAGCTCCTTTGAAATGCTCAAGGATTATACTTAATAGTCTTTACTGAAGGGACCAACTGCTAGACACAAAGTCTTTGTTCTGCAATATTCAGTTTACCTATAAATGAAGTTCAACTGAAAGTACTTAATTCTATTTCACTGCTAGTAACAAACTGTAGTTAAAACAAATAAAACAGCTAAATGTAATGCTGTGGCAAAACTCTTTAGTATAGGTTCATTAGTACTATGTCAGGAAAACCATATTAATTGATATGAAACACAGAAGGTTTTTACTGCTTAGAATGAATAACAGGACAGAACACACTATACATTAATTACCAACATGCAATACATCATCCAATAATGTTTCTGCACACATGAATTTTCAATCCCACTAAACTTCACACATTCCAAATGCTGTTAAATGCTTTAACTGTGGATAAATTTTGGATCAACTTTATCTCACAATATACCTGCCAGTGCCATAACCGGACCTTATTTTAAACTTTCAATGATTCTTTGAATGACAACAAATTGGGATAGTAACAATACTAAGCCAACAAATATGAATGCCATGATAAAATCTTGACCCCCACTTAGACTTCTCACTTCCATGTGGAAGATTTATTGGTCTGGCTGTACAAAAGCAGCATATTGCAGACCTGAGGCCATAGAAAGGCTTCAATCTGTCTAGAATTAATTAAAGAGCCAAATAAGCTTGGGGGAGAGGGAGGGGGATGTACCAAACAATGTCCTGGATGAAGTTTTACTGTTCTGAATGCTACCATTTAATCAGAATGTGGTATAGGTCATCCATCAATCAGGGTTTTTACTTTCTAAAGAACCTTTCTAAAATGATGTTCCTAACTTGGTCGAATAGTTGTGATAAATAATCAAGATTTCAATATTGAGGAAAAGAATAATAACAATTATTATTATTGTTTTAGCCATTACCTTGAATATCGCTTGATATCTACAATTCTGTCTTTCCATAGTGCTTTGAAATTGCATCCTAAAAACCCTAAACATTTTGGATACTATTGTTTTTCTAATGCGGGGGAGATGGGGGGGTACAGTGGCTTAGTTGGGGGTTCGAATTCCAACTCCATCCTGCGTGTGCCGAGATGGCAGGTTCTCTCCATGCTTAGGGGGTTTCCTCCAGGTACTCCGGTTTCCTCCCCCAGTCCAAAGACATGCATTGTAGGCTGATTGGCATTTCCAAATTGTCCGTAGTGTGTGAATGTGTGTGTGGATGGCACCCCATCCGCTGACTTGTGCTCCGAGTTCCCTGGGATAGGCTCCAGGATCTGCCACGACCTTGTGTAGGATAAACGGTATGGAATATGGATGGATGATTTTCTAATGCAATAATGCAAGGCTTCCACTTTAACACCATGAGAATACCAACAGAAGAGAGAGATTAAATTGAACGGTCACTCATGAACTTTTGCCCCAAATCCTGCACATGCTTGACAGTCTGAACCCAAATAATGAGCTAATGTACACACATACACTTACAATGGCATGACCTAATACTACAACACACAACCATATCAGTAACACTGAGCAATCATGGAGTCTTCGGTGATTCAGGAGCAGGAGCTGTGCATCTGTGTGGGAGGTTTCTATTCTAAAGGCTCACACCAATTTACTTCTTCTCAAAATGGCAGTTAAAGGTGGGTGTGTAGCAGAGGATAACGGCACTCATAAAGTTCAATATGTGTGATATATGTGTGTCTTGTGATCTGCACTGAGAAGGTTGTTCCTGGCTCTAAAGTCATTCTGCAGATGTCCCAGCAGGGTACTGTCACACAACACTGAAAGTGATGAGATGGAGTTAAAACAGCAAAATGACTGAAAGAGATAGAGCAGCTCCCTAGCCATTCCCTCTTGGTGTTGAGCATGCTATTTTATTCCCTTCATCTTCCCCATCTCTCTTTTTTGTGTCGCTTTGTCCAGCACCTGGGGCTGATAAATCTGACCTGATTATTCCAAGGCAGTCCTCAAATAACACTGAACACGCTCTCTGACACACAAAATACAACAGGAAGAGCTGATGCACAGAAAAGCCAGGGAAAAGAGAAGGATGAGGGAATAACACAGAGTATGCTGTGTTGGTATCTGGTTTCTGCACACAATCCTCTCTAGAAACCACACATTTAGGAAGAATAACACACAGATGAGTAGGTGGTGTGTACAGTATATTCTTGTCTGTATTAGTGTGTGTGTGAGATGGCACAGGAGGATTTTGCTACAAAATCATAATATTCAAATCCTGCTATGATGCAAATGCAAAAATAAAAACAAAAATATAATGAATGGCACTGCTCACGTTTTAAAATGGTCATTACCATCATGTAAAATATTTAAATTAAGCAAATACGCAAAAGGTGTTAGGGATGGGCGATATGGACTTAAAACTATATCACAATGTTTTCTGGTATTTATTGCGATAACAATATCAGTGACGATATAAATATAGTACCATTCATCACTGTTTTTGGCTACAACTGATAGCTGTGATCTTGAGAGCCTCAGAAACACAAACATTGATCTAAAAGTAAAACTGATTTTCTGTAAGCAAACCAGTTCCAGATTGTAGAGCTAGCGCCTCGTTTAGCGATAAACTCCTCCTCAGCTTCATGTCCGCTTTCCGCCGTACTTGTTTTTGCTCTGCATGTGAGCTGCGAATGGGTCGCACACCGTCGCACACAGAAATATGTCATCAACTAGGCTTTATCATTATCATCGTGGGAAGACTAATTCTTATTGTGGGGAGAATTTCTACCGGTATATTGCAAACGATAAGATATCGCCCATCCCTAAAAGGTGTCATGGCAGTGGGTTGCTTTGCACTACAAGACCCTGATTTACTAAAGGATTTACTAAATGTTGTGTGTATAAAAACCTGTGTAAACTCTATAACACCCACAAAAAACATGAAAGGTGGTTTATGAACAGGTTCTAAGAAAGATTGTGTTTTCTATATGAGCAAAAGTACAAGTGTTTTGTGTATTTGTTTCAGTGACTATGCAATTACCTAAACATACAGGGCTGTGTCAACACAAACAGATTAATTTAGCACTAGCAGAGTGTTTACTAAGCCTTAAGGTCACTTCAGGAATGAATATTGAGCGCAAAATTTAATATGATGGAAGGGCAGGTATTAAATTTGCAAAGGCCTATTTCTGCTATTTGAAGATAAAACAAAGCTGTTATTTTATTAGTTTCTAAAATGTGTTAGTTAATATTACTACAGTGAAGTTGGTTTCATATTAGATATTTGACACATATTCACACCTCAAATGCCAACAGCGTTCAGAGGAAGTGAAAAGGTTTTCGTTACATTTGCCTTTATGAACAGAACACACAGTCACGTCTACACTTTATATTTCTGCATTCATACTGATCACACAGCGTGACCTTTATCACTGAACTTCTTAGACATAATCAGTTCTAATGCCTCGCAATACTTCTCTGAACAGTCACTAATTTAAACTTTAGTTGAAGTTTAGACCAATAGAAGACAAGCAGGGTGCTTTGGAGAGAAGCTGGTTGTTTCCATTGAGTGAAAAATGTCCAGTACTGCCCAGAGCTCTGTGCTAAAGTAATTAACCAAACCAAATGAATTTTTAGAATGAAACTGAACCTTCACAACACTCATAAGCATAAAGGAGAGAAAGAGAGAGTAATGAATATCAGTGCTATAAGTGGTGCCAGATAAAATAGTACGATTGTAGCATCAAAGCCTCACAATTCACTAGCGCCTTTCTCCTCTTGTGTTTCCTCTTGTGTATCTGTATCAGTTAGGTGATGATAAAAGATGTCCATCATGAACTGGATCACATTTTCTCAAGCTAACTGGAGTAAAAATAATACATACAGTACATACACCAACGCTGAAATAAAACCAACACAGGGGATCAGGATCTCTACTACAGTACAGAACTTGCTAGAATAACTGCTATATTATAACACTTTACTACAGCATACTTAATTTATATCCTTACTAATAGTGAAAGCACTACAGGCTTCCACTCTGTGGCTATCACTTCCTGGCATCAGCAATCACTAGAATAAATTAGACTGTGCTCAAAATTGCATTGTCGTGTAGTGTCACTGCTCCCTGCTGCCATTTTAAAAGTATAATCTGAGATTTTTCAGAAATGGATCCTTTTCTGGACTATTGCAATATACATACTTCTTATACAGACCTTGGTTAAAGTATTTTATAAAGTATAAACTAAATACTTATACAATAACTGTGTTTATTCCACAGCAGCCAAAGTTGATATATTGACCAGTATAATTTCAGGTCATTCACGAAATCAAAATACATGTCATAAACCTCAACAGTCAATCCAATGCAAAGTCATCAGACTAACTCCAGTTTACTGTGGCCATGGGAATCCGACACATATCACCACGACAACAGGACCCGCAGACAAAGGATCCAATTGTAGGTACTAGCGTATACACATAGAGACACACACTCAGAAATGCACACCAAGGATACAGAGTAACAGCTGTGTGACCTGCTGTATTCAGCAGAGATTTCATCTCACTTTGAAAGCTTAGTTTTCCCAGGTGATACAGATCACACACACAATATGCTGTATGTACACCACCATGGACAACACACACATACCACTGAAAAGAACACTATGAGGAGAACCCTGATATTTCCTCCTAACGTATACGTTACAGCTAAAGTGGTGCACCCATGCCTGCTTGGGAACATAACCTTGCAGTGCTTCTAAATCTGTTCTCTTTAGCTCCTACACATTGTCATACTTTTGGCAGAGAATATTCCCCCTCCACACAAACCCACCCACACCCACACACACACATTTAACCCATACACATTCTCTCACACATTCTGAATGGATTTTTTTTCTTCTGCTGCTCCATCTCTCATAACTGAGATGCACAATAAAATAGATTTCAGACATAGTTTGAAATTTCTCTGCTGAAACCTCTAGATTATTTTTCTTCAAGAGACTGACTAAAGAATGAGGATAGAGATGCAGGAACAGATACATTTTGTCCATATAATGGTGATTCTTCTTGGATTCAAACACCTCACTGCTAAGCTTGGTTCCTCATTGCTACTACAACCTAAGGCTTATCTGAAACTATGGGCTTACACCAACCTCTAAACTTGCCTTTGCAGATAATACTACTCTCAATCTCCCTATGTATTATCAAAGTACTATGTATTATTCAGTAACTTCTGAATATAGGAAAGATGCTCAGCTAAGAATTACAGTAAGAACCCAAGTCTGGACACAAGAGAAGGTCCAAGGATGCAATCAGTGCAGATTATCCAAAACGTGTATTTCTGATCTTGAGGAACTAAAATGAGCACAAGACCATTCACCCCACTGGCTCCCTGTATGTGTATGCGTTATCTTCAATAGATTCTTGGCTATAAAGTAACCATGGATATGGATTAACCGCCTGTATGGAGTCACTCATCAGTGCTTACATTCCAGTCGTCAAAGTTTGTGTGTGAATAGAAGCTGGTGACCATGCAGTACTAAAAGAAACAGTCTAAAGCCAAAATATGTTATGGTTTTGTTATGGTGAAATTTACAGCCCAACTTTGATACTGCTGATGACAATAAAACAAATTCCTCTTTTCCAAGATCCACCCAAGCAAGCAGGTAATGTGCTCCAATGTGAACTGGAGTTGGAATTGATTATCTTCTAAATAGCAGTATATCCCAAAGTGTTTTATTTATCTTATACAACAATAATTTACCAAAGCTAACATTTTCTAAGTTAATTACTGAACAACACATCATACTTTTTACTCACTAAAAGTTATGATTAATGTTTTGGAACCTCCATGAAATCAGTTCCTGTTATCACTTACATTATAACAGCTATAAACAGACTAAAAATGCAGCTTGCCATAGTATGAGAAATCACAAAGACCTCCATCCTAAAGACTGATGGGAAACTTACATGATGGAAAGTTACAGATTTACCTCTGACTATTAAACCATAGGCACTGGAGAGTCCTTCTGAAAATGCAAAATAAAAATGTATTCACAGAAAACTTTACCATCTCAACAACTGCACGTTTTAAATCTGTTTATGTGGAGCGTCCCTCTGTAGGCAGTTATTATAGAAACGATAACATATTATTAAAATAAACAGTGCAGACAGAATTTCTGTCAGAACTACCGTGATAGAAACACCAACACGTTCTGACCGATGAGATTCAAGCATTCATCACCACTATAAGCTCTGTCCCCCGATGTATATATGTCAACACAGCCAACTGTTGCATTGTACCAATTACCTTTAGAATAAAAAAGCTTGAATTCCTACTACTCCATTATTGTTAGCAGTAGAATTATTATGTAACATGACTCTCGTTTTAGTCCAACTGATTGCTTTGTGTCTGATGTTTGCAGTCCTCCTATGTGCTAGCGCTTCATTCAAGAGCTATTATGCTCAGCAGGTGGATATTTATTTCCGTATCATTTGGATTGGTGTCAAATACTGGAAAAACTAAATGCTTGTTTTTTTTCTGTCTCACTTGTTAGTCACTTTGGATCAAAGTGTTTAACAAATGGATACATATATATGTAAATTAGTGAGAGTTAGCGATATGAGGAATTCCTTGTATTCCCCTCTCCTCTCATGTTTCTCTCTCTCTCTTGTTCATACACAGTAAAAAATGCATTCATTTACTGCTGCCGGCCAAAAACACACATACCTTTAACATCACTGTGGAGACAAAACCACACATCCCTTTAACATTTCCATGGAAATGCGCAGTGCCCTTAAGGAACAGGTAGAACACCCTAATAATGATTCACTTTCTCCACACCAGCTAAAGGACACACAATTTACTGGTAAAACAGGACACCCATCTGACCCTACTGAGTGGCCAAACACTTTGCTTTCAGCCTGAACATAGCCAAGTCTGTGATTTGAGTGTACTAGATCAGTCACAAGATATTTATAGAGGATAAGTAATGCGTCCTTCTGCACAGTGTTCTGTTCAGCCTGAATCACAGCCCTCTCCTTTCAGCTTGTGCTTTGAATTTTAACCAGAACAGAGCCGCCACCTCTGTTCTTCGCTGCCATGTTTCTGTCACGATTTATTAAACGGTCTGAACACAGGGTTGCCATGACTCTTTACTCACTGATGACACTCGTAAAGACAAGCTCTCACACAGACAAGTCTTCGCAAGAACATTTTTGTGTTTGAGGAATTATATCCACATATAAGATGATGAAGGCTGTAATAGCACTTTACACTAAGATAAACCATGGTACAGAGTTACAATTACATTTATATATTTTCTACACAATCAAAGCACTTTACATAGTAGGGGGGAGGCGGGATATCCTCAAATACCACTAGTGTGTAGCATCCACCTGGATGATGCGACAGCAGCTATAGTGCGCCAGAACGCCCACCACACACCAACTATTAGTGGAGAGGAGACAAGAGTGATGTTGCCAATTCAGAGATGGGGATTATTGAGGGGCCATGATAGATAAGGACAATGGGGGAATTTCACCAGGACACCAGGGTTATAACCCTATGAGGGGTGTCCTGGGATTTTTAATGACTGAGAGTTTATTTAACGTCTCCTCAGTGCTGTTTTTATAGAATAGCGTCCCCCCACAGACCACAGGGTGAGCGCCCCCTGCTGGCCCACTAATAACACTTCCAGGAGCAACCTTAGTTTTCCCTAGAAGCTCTCCCATCCAGGTACTGGCCAGGATCAACCCTGCTTAGCTTCAGTAGGAAACCAGGCGAGAACCAGAGATATGGCTCTGGCAGAGATGTAAAGCATGTATTATTGCCCTTGAATGCTCATAAAGCAGGTCTTCAGTGTCATGCTGAAGAATCCTAGATAGCTGAAAGGTTTCAACACCAAATATGGATTCTAAAATGGCTACAGTATACTTATGAATACACTTTTGTTATGGTTGCCTTTTTTTCCTTCATATTTGATGTGACACTGCCATCAAAGGTTTGAGTACTGGCCAATCCCAAATATGGATATGGATATGATTCTGGCATTTTCTTAATAGCAAAGCAACAGTCTGGAGGTTTTGTTGCCAAGTTATGCAGACCATCATGGGCATGATGGCATTAGAGTTTAAAACAGTTTGCATGCTGTTATAAAATATAACACCTTCATGGACTGAAAATATAGAAAACTGGATCTGATACTGATCCAATTTGTTAAGGCTGTATCGGCCAAAATAGTAATACATATGTTTCAATATGAATTCAGTATAGCAGGGTTGAGTTGTGTCTACCTGGACTTAACCATTACATGTGTTAATTTCAGAATGTCGGTGTTAATTCACGACTGTAGAAAAAAAAAATCATTTGATGTAAATGTCATCCCTCTCCCTCACCTTGTGCAGCTTCCACATGGCCCCGAGTGCCTTGACCTCATGAGCGGAATGCTTGCCTTCCTCGAGGCACTGGTAGCACACAGGTGTCTTGCACTGCACACAGTACATGCTGAGGTTCTCCAGTTCGTGCTCGGTGCAGGTGGAAGTCTTGCGCGGGCTGGCGCGCCGGCTGATGCGTCCCTGCGCGGGAGGAACGAGGCGGTGTTTGGCGAGCGGACCTCGCGGCGGGTGGCAGCGCAGGCGGCACGGGTCGCAGTAAAACACGTCGCACTGCTCGCACATGGCTGTGGCTTCCCGTGGGCTTTTCTCGCACAGCTGACAGCGCAGAGCTGCCGCTTTGCTCTGTTGGTAGCGGTCCACAACGGCTTCGAGCACCCGGTTTTTGGGGAAGCCGCGCAGGCCGCGCTCGTCAAGGGTCAGGCTGCGGTGGCATTGCGGGCACGTCAGACAGGCGTTGCGCGGAATCGGCGGTGTGCCCATGGGCTGCGGGAGCAGCTGGTGCTGAGGTTGCGGCGGGGGAACGGCAGCGGGAGGGAACACACGCACTCCATTAGGTGACTTCTGGCAAGGGGTGGTGGGTGCGCTCGCGAAGCCGCCGTAAGAACCGTAGCCGCTGTCCGACTCACTGTACAGACTCATCTTATCCAGGTCCAGGTAGTCATAATCGGACGGCGCTGAGCCGGAGGCGCGGCCGCCCTGTGGAGACTCCGCGTCCGGCGTTTGCACCAAGATGTTCCGAGCGCAGGCCAGGCAAATGTTGTGCGAGCACGGTAAGATGATCGGCTCTCGGAAAAAAGAGCCACACACCGGGCACTTGAGCTCCTCTTCCATTTCTTCCATCTTCAGATTTAGCTTTGCTAGCAGCGGGGAGGAAAAAAAATCTCCGTTCACCCACAATCACCTTGGACTTCCTTATCCTCTTCAGAATGCAAGCACGAAGCCCGAGAAGGGGAAATTTATATCGGGGGCGGAGTCTAAGAGAAGCAGTATCCACAGCTTATTGGACAATGCACCTGCCATTGAAAGATTTATAGCTACAGAATACGGCAACGTACTGAATACTGAGTCGCTCGCAAACAGCACACTACCTACACACTACCTATAATATACTTGGGAAAAAATCTCAATAAAGTATATTTAAAAAGGAAAAAAAGGTTCCATCTAGCAATCTGGGGTCTCTCTTGGGAACCCTTAAAAGTTCTATTAAAAAAAAAATCCTTTAGAAATCTACACTCTAGAAATCTAAAAACAGTTAATTAAAGGGGTCTTTATTTAATCCTCCTGAGGAAACCAACCTGGGTTTGGTGTATGTAGAGGGTTTCCCTTTCAGAATGTGTTCCATGTAAAATCCTTTATAACATTAGAGTCATTAACCATCAGTACCCTTGAGAAGCTACTTTATATAAAAGTGTTTGGTAACTATGGTAACCTGTATCAGCTTACTATTTCAGTCTTCATCTATAAAAAAAAAAAAAAAGAAGGGTTCTTTGGTTTCTTCCTGTGGGTTAACCCTTAAAGGCATTGTGTAAATCCGTATACAAAATAGTGTTTCAGTGTGAGAGAGGGTTCCATGTAGAACCCCTTTAGAAACTGTACCTATCCAAAAAAAAAAGAGAGAAACCTTTCCATAAGCATAACGTGTGTGGTTCGGGACAAACATTCCTGTTCATATCACACATCCATCAAAAATGAGTAGCAATTTTAAAGATGTCAGCTGAATTTGTGACAAATTGTTCCCACAATAACTGATAACTGAATGCTCGGAGTAGTCTTTGCAGAACAATAAAGTGAGATACTGTTAAGGACATTGTGCTGACAGTATTTAAAGTATGCTGTTAATGACTCCATGCACTTCTGAAGGGCATAAAACTTAATCAGTTACAGTCTGTAGGTTTGTTCATGACACTTCTCATTAAACAATTTGCATGAACAGATGGCAGGGTTAGGTACATGAATTCAATTATAATATTAAAACTGTATTTGCATCTACTGTGACACTGCTGCTGGCATTTTCCCACAGGCCTTGTCAGTTTCTGGTATCATGTCTGACAGAACTTGCAACTCTCAGAACTGTTATAGGCTATGTAAACAGAGTCCATTAACACTTTTGATATTAAACTATGAAAATGTTCATATGTTATAATACATTCGTATAAATATAAAATGCCAAAAATAGGCTTTCAAGGTACAAATGCATGGACTGGGATGATCCCTTAAGAGTCTTTTGTACCTATTAGAGAACATGGGAAAGTGAAATGGGAATGTATTTAAGGTATACTATTGTATCTTTGAGGACAAATTTAAAGTGCCCTCCACTATTATTGGCACCCTTTGTAAATATGAGCAAAGAAGGCTGTGAAAATTGTCTTTGTTGTTTAACCTTTTAATCTTTTGTTAAAAAAAAATCACACAAATACTCTGCTCTCATGGATATCAAACAATTGCAAACAAAACACAGGTTTTTCCAAAAAATTTTTTTTTTTGCTAAATATGTGTGCAAGAATTATTGGCACTCCTATGAATTCATATGAGAAAATATATTTGAAGTATATTCACATGGATATTTTAGATTTTTAGTACACCTGGGTGACTAGGAACAAGAACTTTTTCAACCTTGAGTTCCTGTTTCACAGGGGTATAAATATTTACACTGTTATTCCCTTGGAGCAAAAATACGCCATTACAGTACCTTTTCTTCTGCATTAGTGAAAAGAATGTATTTACAATGTCCCGTACCAAACTTACCATATCCATATATCATATCCTTCTTCTATGAAAGAACTCGTATGAAGCAACACATTTGCATGATTCATAGTTGCCATTCTCCCTCATCTAGTCTCAATTTACAGGTGGCAGCTTTTCCATTTTGCATAATTGTAAAATGTTTTTCAAACACAAGGTTGTCTTCTAGCCAGCAAGTAATTACTGGTTCAGTGTTCAACCCCTCAGAGCCAGAATATTACTTCCCTGGTGTAGACGCATCAAGCAAATTAAATAAATGGAGTGTTGTAGAGTGTGAGGTTTGTCTTTATATAATTGTTTTGAACCCTTGAGAAGTATCACTCACTAGTAAATGCATAGTATTTCACTTACTAACAAATAACACATAGCATTCATATAGCATTTTACATACACTCTAATAATTATTTATGACCATGCACTACATTTTATATCAAACATAACATACTGCATTATAAGTAACATTTGTAACACCATATATCACCAATAACAAACAAAACCACTTTGCATAGTGCATTATGTTTCACAAATGAAACTTATAAGGTATTGTAATTAGGTTATAATGTCATACTGTATGACTCATAAATTAAATGAATGTATATTCAGTTACTTGTTTAAAAAATCATTACAATTTTCAGCATGTCTGTATATATTCTAAGGCATTACTTTCTTTGTTATTGGCAATTTAATGTGCTATGAACACTATTCATAATGCATTGTAACCATTGCTGTAAAGTGTAGTTTTCATTGGTAATTATAACAATGTGTAAAATGTCATGTTAAGAATTTCTCCAGCACTCATTATACGGTACACAGTAGGCCCTTATAACATAGTACATACAAAATAGAGGCTAAAGTAACTATTGTAAGGAAATAGCTGATATGCACGTAACTTAAGTGTCAGGCTGAGTTTGGGCCTGGTTTACAATAACTAGCTGAAATTCAAATTCAGATGAAATCAAACAAAATCCAGCTACATTGCTCACACTTGTTTGGATCCTTGGATGTCCATGTTGCATTGTTCTGAGATAGTTTTTTGAAAAAGAAATGTCAACAAGCTGGAGTTTCTACATGCTTTGTACTTACGAGCACTGCTTCACATTGTCCCATTGTTTCTGCATTCAGTCGTGTTTCCACAGTAACCTGGCTGAAAGCAGAGAACAAGAGCTGCAAAGAGGCGAAGAACAGCACTCACTCATAAAGCGCAGCAAACTGACATTTTAATGGTCCACCCACCAGAGGGAAGGCAGTGTGTTCAGCAGGCCACAGCACACACAACCTGATACACACTCATGAGTACTATAATGCAGTGAGTCAGTGATTTTGAACTGTGTGACGGTCTGTGTGTACTGTGTGCTGTAGAGACAGTTCAATTGCCTACAATCAGGCTCAGAGAGAAATGATGCGGGAAGGCAGGAATTAAGGGAGTGCAGTGTGTGTGTGTGTGTGTGTGTGTGTGTGTGTGTGTGTGTGAATGTGTCTGGTGATGCTGAAGATGTGCAAGAACACAGGTCAAGGGAGAGTTTGAGAAAGCTTGTGTGTGTGTGTGCGTGTGTGTGTGTGTGTGTGTGTGTGTGTGTGTGTGAGAGAGAGAGAGAGAGAGAGAGAGAGAGAAAGAGTGTGTGTTTGTGTGTGTGTGTGTGTGTGTGTGTGTGTGTGTGTGTGTGTGCATGCACGAAGAATAAAAAATGCAGTGTTTGGTGGGAGAATGGTTTTTAATTATTTAAAAAATGTATTGGAAATCAAGTGAGAGTTTTCTGAGGTGTGTGTGTGTGTGTGTGTGTTTCATATAGTGTGGAAGGCATGGTGAGAATGTGTTTCTCTCTAATGTCCCTGAGTCTATAGAGGGATTCCTGGATAATTAAGTGCTTAATGATTTTTATTCTGATGATGGAAAAGTGGGTTGCTGAGCTATTGCTCCAGCATGTGACCTAAAGTTCAGGAAGCTCCTCCTACCTAAACTCCTTGAAACCAATCACACCTGCTGCATTTCAGTTGATACACTTTTATGTGATTCCTTTCAAGGTGGTGCACTGGAAACACTGGAAAATTTTCAGAAATTTTGATTTGTACTCAGTATGTTGATACAACTTGTGCGATCCAAAAGTACCTGTACTAGTCTAACAATCTCTGTGAAAGACTTATGAACAACTCTTTAATCTCACACTCTATAGGAAAAAGTACTAAAAAAGCACCTTTCAAGATACAAACGCATATCACTCTGAGGATTTTTTGCACCTTTAGTTACATGGGAAAGTGAGCTCAGCTAAGCTGCTTATGGACCACCGTTGTATCTTTGAGAATAAATTGACATCGTTTGGTCTTTGGAGAACAAACAACTGCCTTCACAGTACCTTTTATTCTGAATTAGTGATTAGAACATATACACCATATATGATACACAGCACAAACTCACAATATACATATTTTACTGAAAATCTTCCATCACCTCCTGTCATTAAAAACCTCTTAGGAGGTACAACATTTGCATGATGCACAGTTACTTTGCTCCCTAATCTAGTTTCAATTTATAGGTGGCAGTTTTTCCATTTTACATAATTGTGGAGGGTTTTCCGAACACAAGGCTGTCTTCTAGCCAGCAAATAATTACTGGTTCAATGTTGCAACCTCCAGGCCCAGAATTATACATCCCTGGTGTAGAGGCATCAAGCAAATGAAAATAAATGGAGCATGATACAGTAGAGTGTGCGGTTAGAAATGTTTTGCTGTTTTGTTGAGCTAATACATACTGTTTGACCCTCTAGCATATCTTTTTTTATTGTATTCTAGCTGTACAGATACAAGCATGCTTACTGCAGAACAGCAGTTTAATTTAAATGAGAAGACAGCACATTCATTTATCATCCTTGCACACTCTTTTTCTTCCTGCCTCTCTATTTGTCCTTCTCCACATGCACACACACTCGCCCATCATGTCTCCTTGATTAAATACATGAATGCTTTATGGAATCCAAAAAACAACAAAACCCTGCTTGTCTTTGTGTCAGTCATTTTAGCACATTACCAACCCAAAACATAGCATGTTTACTGCATGTAAATGTATATGATTTCAGTGAATGGCAGTGTAAGCTTATGATCCTCGGCATTAAACACAAAGCTGTGTTCTTGTTATTGTGAGTTACATACATACGCAAAGGACCTGGACTACTAGTTACTTTCTTGTTATTCCTATTGCACAATTAATACAGTGTATGAATAATAAGTTATGGATATAAGCTTTGATTTAGTAACTCGTAAACTGGTGCACAGTGCGTGATTTAGGGTGTATCACTCATACTGTAGCTATTACTAAGTGAAATCCTGAGTGAAAACCTCAACCTAATTTTAGACTAACAAATAACTCCATCCTCAGGGCTGCTGAGGAATTAAGAGAGAGAAACAGATTAGCATTGCTTTTGTTCAAACTATGCCATCCTAAATAAACAAATAATAACTTCAGATATTTAAGTAATGAGCATAATATTTAGAAGGGAATTCTAGAAGAGATATGTGTAGATAAATGAGAATGAGGGTGAGAGTAATTTGGGCCAAGCAGCCTGATTCTGATTCTGTGTGTGTGTGTGTGTGTGTGTGTGTGTGTGTGTGTGTGTGTGTGTGTGTGTGTGCATACTGTACATGCACGCATAGGTTTGTGAACAGTGGTGGTTGGAATGAACTTCCAACCTCAATCAATTAATTCAATCTTCAAAAACCAGTTATAGACCCACCTCTTCCGTGAACAGTTAACTAACCAGTAACTTGTTGTACCCTTGAACAAAGCCTGCTCATTTGTATCTTGTCTCAATTGTATATAACTTTGGATATATGTACACATTTGGATAAATGTAAATATGCATAATATGCTACAGGAAAGCACAAATGTCAATCTCCCCCCAGTCTTACACTTACATTAAAAAGCAAATCATGAATGCACTGAGAAAGTCACCATCTGCAATCTTCCATCTCTTGGTGAGCTACATCAATCTAGAGAATTGGGTTGCCAGGTCAGAAACTCCCTTATGGAAAATGATTCAAAGCATAAAAACATATAACCTATAACAGTCACCTGAATTGTTTTGTCTTAATTCTTAAAACCTCTAATTGAACTAACATCTTTAGGTGAAATTACCCTCTGACAAAAAAATTAATTGCAATTACTGCCTTACAAGGCATGCAATACATAACTGCATTACTCAAAGTGCACTTCTCAACGTGCACTACAATTCTCATTACTCCCATGATTTTAGAATTGCTTTACACATAAATGTATCCATCCATCCATCCATCCATCTTCTACCACTTACTCCTTCTTCAGGGTCACGGGGAACCTGGAGCCTATCCCAGGAAACATCGGGCACAGGGCGGGGTACACCCTGGACAGGGTGCCAGTCCATCGCAGGGCACAATCACATACACACTCACACACCTATTCATACACTACGGACACTTTTAGACATGCCAATCAGCCTACCATGCATGTCTTTTGGACAGGGGGAGGAAACCGGAGTACCCGGAGGAAACCCCTGCAGCACGGGGAGAACATGCAAACTCCGCACACACATGGCCCCTTCGGGAATCGAACCCCGGACCCTGGAGGTGTGAGGCGAACGTGCAGCAGTATATTATATATACCCAGTAAAGACTGATAGATGAGAGGGCTAAAATATTATTAGACAATGTGTACTTAGGCTATCTATTTTTGGTTTCTCCTCCTAATACATTTTGGCAGAAAAAAATAGAGTAAACAATCCACCTTTTTTGCATTCATTACACCCCTACTGACTGTATTTTGTGTGATGCTTCTCAGTGTCTTCTGGTGAAGTGTTACAGATACATAGGGAGAAATAGGGAGAAATATATTAGCCCATTTGGAAACCATATCTAGATTGCATAATAGGTTCAATGAATGTACAGGCTGAGCTACAGAGAAATCAGCCCCAGCCTTACTTCAGATATTTTGGTGTATTTTGCTTATGACCAGTGGTGGTGCTGTTGAACTTGGTGCCACAAAAATGCAAAATAATCTGCTTTAATAAGATGATAATAATTCAGTGGAATGATACATTGTATTGGGGGGCATGATGGCTTAGTGGTTAGCATTTTTGCCCTGCACCTCCAGAGTTGGAGGTTCGATTCCTGCCTCCCAACTCCTGCCCTGTGTGTGCGGAGCTTGCATGTTCTCCCAGTGCTTCCGGGTTTCCTCTGGGTACTCAGGATTCCTCCGCCAGTACAAGGACATGTGTTGTAGACGGAGTGGCATCTCTAAATTGTCTGTAGTGTGTGTGCGATTCTGCCTTGCGATGGGTTGATTGGGATTATTGTGTCCCCTCCTTGTTACCTGAGACCCCTCGGATAGGATCCAGGCTCCCTGCAACCCTGTGTAGGATTAGGTTACTATATATATATATATATATATATATATATATATATATATATATATATATATATATATATATAGGTATATAGCTATATGTTACAACAACTGTTTATTCATGAGCATGGTGACCTGGCAACCGGACCTGATGGTGGGGGGTGCCTTGGGTGTGGATGTGACATTATGTTTTTGTATTCTGTTAAAATATTTCCAACAAACCAAACTTTGCCAGACAATTGAAGTAACTCAGAATATTGAAGTGTTTGTCAGTGAGTGAGTGAGTGAGAGAGAGAGAGAGAGAGAGAGAGAGAGAGAGAGAGAGAGAGAGAGACTGACTATCTTACACACTCATGAAAACACTTTTTTCCACTAAAAGTTCTGGTCTAATGCTATGTTTTTATGTTGTATTTATAAAACATGCACAATCTGACACCAGCATCCAAAGGTGGAGCAAAAATGAGTGTATAGAGTTTGCTGGTGTTGTAACAGGGGTGTTCACTTCACCTCCTGCAGTCTTTATTTCAGCTAAAGGTAACACCTGATCCAAATGATCCAGGTCCCCATCTCTATAAAAGAACACAACTGTAGGGTTAAATCAAATCCTGCATAGAGGACAGATATTTAACCCAAGGGTAAGACTAGTGCTTCATAATCATATTCTAATGACATAATTTTCTGAATATTTTTTATATTTCCCTGATGCAACTGATGTAGCTCAGTAGGTAATCATGCACACCTTTATGAGCAATGAATCCCTATTTGTGAATGAGGTTAAATATTTTCAGACATCTGAATACTCATCCCAAACATTTACATAGGCAGTTATGTAAAACAATCTCATAATAACATATCATGATATAATATCATGAATCAACAGAAGCAGCTTATTCACAAAGCCTCTGAGATGTATGTGTGGGTGACAAAGTTACTTTAGCATGAATGGTCTATTTCTGTTTGCTTTTAGGGTATGCCTTATGCTGAGAGAAGGCAGCCCCTTTCATAACCAATAATGTGTGTGTGTGTCTGTGTGTGTCACAAGGAGAGAGAGAGAGAGCGAGAGAGAGAGAGAGAGAGAGAGAGAGAGAGAGAAAGGGAGAAAGGGATTAGTGGGAGTGAGTGGTTTCTCTGCCCACTTCTTCCTATTCATGCTGTCTCCATAGTTCCGGCGTTTTCTCTCCTCCTACCCATATCCTGTGAACAAGCGTATGTCCTACGTCAATAAGCTTTTTCTCTGTATTTCAGTGCTCTCCAAATATGGCCATGTTTGAAGAGATACAGATATTATCAGTACATATATATCAACATTTATTCAGCATGTTCACCTTAATCTTTACTTTCCAGTGATTGGAGTTTAAGGAGACGACGCCCAAAAACATGATTTCTAAATGAAAACGATGATTTATGCTTAAATTAATTACACTTGATCATATTCTTAAAATCTTGGCCACTTTATTATTATCTCCTTCTTGTAATAATTACACTGATACTATGTAATTGTGTGCTTCATTTGCTTTATTATATTCTGCTTGGATTCAATTTCTTACTCTAAAAGCGTTTGTTTTCATGTAATTTGAAGCATGTGCTGTGCCATGTTATACATAATATATTCTTCACAGTCTCACACAGATTCGTGTATTAAAGCAGGTCAGAGAAGTCAGAGACACAAGCAAGCGAAAAACACTTTAGAAACTGCATTAATAAACACCCCACACACAACCACATACACTCCCAGACAGAGTTTCAAATGATCTCATTATCAGTCACACTTACTAAGGTTAGTATAGACGCTGCAGTGCTTGACATCAACAGTGATTAATCATTAAATGTGTGCGTGTGTGTGTGAGTGTGGGTGGGTGTATGTCAAAATATCTATACCAGTAAATCTTGAAATCTTGAATGTTTCAAATCTCACCAACTCACCGATTTAGATTTTTCTGCAGCATCTTAAGCACACACACACACACACACACACACACACAGAGACACACACAGATACACAGACACACACAGATACACAGACACACACACACACACACACACACACACACACACACACACAAATAACCTTTGCCTCCCTATATATATATATATATAGGTACTCTAGCACATACTGCTGAAAAAGTTCATGCTGGCCGCAGTGCCCATACTGACACCTATCCACTGCTGAAAGCACTTACACTGGGCACGTGAGCATCAGACCTGGACCATGGAAGAAGGTGGCCTGGTCTGATGAATCACGTTTTCTTTTACATCATGTGGATGGCCATGTGTGTGTGCATCACTTACCTGGGACCAGGAAGCACTATGGGAAGAAGCTGACGTGGAGTCCATGCCTCGATGGGTCAGAGCTGTTTTGGTGGCACAAGGGGGATCTACACAATATTAGGCAGGTGGTTTTAACGCTATGGCTGATCGGTGTATAATATCAAACATCAGTTTACACAGCATAAACACTGCATTTTGACATCGGGGATGTTAACAATATAGGGCTGCAGGTACAATTTCTTCTATAACACTTATGCTGCCCTCTGCTGGAGCCAGACAAATAAGTCAACTAAGTGAGGAGAGTCTAACTATACTGGGCAAAGTTCTGCACATTGTGGTTGTAGAAAAGTGGTACAATATTCCTTTGATCTTTCCTGATTCCCTCAGCCTAAACCAGGAGAGTACAGAAAGAGTAAGATTAACACTGAAATTGAGGAATTGATGAATTAATACACACTATTCTGCACACTAAAATGTCTGACATGCAGTGGAAATAATTTTAAAAAAAACCCTGCTTTCCAATAGGCAAGAAAATGGTTCTCTATACTATGTCTATTTATTAGAAAATACAAGGTATTATTAATATTAATAATACTCACTGTTAAATGAACGAATTCATTCATTCATCCAAAAAAAGACAATTAATACTTCATTAAAAATGAAAATGCAAAATAAAATAAAAAAACCATAATGTTTTTCCTCATTGCAGAGAGAAAACACAAACGAACACGGTGTTTTTTTCAATAATATTAATAATTATATTTAGAGTAGTTATAGTTGGGCTTTTTGGTTATGCAGCCATTCCTCAGCATGGAGTCTCAAATGCCTCACGATTAAAATTATAGTTCACTTCACGTGATGTAGAAAGAAATCAATTTCCCCTTCTTTGTAGCGCACTTAAATACGGACGCCATTTGAAACGCAGCCCATGTCACGTGGTGTACAGTTGGACGGTAGTGACTGTCCAAAGCGGAAGTATGCTATGAGAATTGGCATAAACATGGCGGTTTCGGTGAGCGGCAGAAGGAGAGAAACAAGAACACTTTCGCAACTAAACTCCGTCTCTGTTTTTTACCCAGTCTTAGTACTTTACTGTTTGTCGGTGCTGCCTGTCGTGGCCAAGCGGGACAACCTGAGAGTGATCACGGACGAGAACTGGGAGGAAATCCTGACTGGAGAATGGATGATTGAATTGTGAGTTGCCGCCTATCTCAAGTTAGCTAACATTAGCGTGAGTTAGCGAAGGATCACGTGTGTTTGAGGATATCTTCTAAATTCCGTGAGCAGTATGGTTCGTTTTCCAGCGCGTTAACCAAATACACGTCTTCACACAGACACTTAACATGTATCTTCATAAAAACTGAGCTATGGCTAAACTCTGGAGTGCAGCGCACTTTGAATATGGTGGTCTGGTCTGTTTTGGGGAAAGGGAGTGAATTACAGAATTAATTCTCTGCAGTCATATTTGTGAGATCATAGATTGTCATTACAGATCGTGTAGTTATGGTGTTTTACTTGTGTTTTTTTTTTGTGTTTTTTTTAATCCGCGAATTCAACATGGTGGAAAATTCAAATGTTGGTGCATCCCATTACTGTGCTTTGCAAGTGACATGACTGTACAGCAGATGGTCCACACTGATTATCGTGCCTCTAAAAGAGCTGGTTTTGCTGCACCATGTTTCCTAATTTAGCACTCAGAGACTTTCATCTAGAAACCACCTTTTTTACAGTGTAGGCTTTGTAGTGAGAGGACTAATATAAAGTGATCGTATTATAAAAATTACTCTACAGCCCAAACTGCTTGTTAATTTTATATTTTATTCAACTTCGGTAATTGCTTTATCCTGTTCAGTGTAGCGATTGATCCAGAACCTGTCTGACCCTGCACAAGGTGGGAACACACCCTGACAATGGGACTGCATTCCCTCGCAGGTCACCTCACACACTTGCACCTAGGGTGACCTTTAGCATGGGCAATCCACTTCCTGGCATGTCTTTCAGAGGTGAAAGGTGAAACTGGAAAATCTGCATGATGTGGAATTCTCTACAAAGAGAAGCCTGAGTTGAGGATCAACCTGGGACACTGGAGCTGTGAGGCTGCAGTGTTTCCTGCTGTGTCACTGTGCCACCCATTTTGATTAAAAAAAAATATAGAAAACATGAGGGCAACAATGCCACTGGTGATCAGAAGCTTGCGAGTTCAAGCCCCAGCACTGCCAAACTGCCAGTGTTAGGCCCTTGAGCAAGGCCCTTAACCCTCTCTGCTCCAGGGGCTCTGTATCATGGCTGACACTGTGCTCTGACCTCAACTTCCTAACAAGCTGGCATATATGAAAAGAACTTCACTGTGTTGTAATGCATATGTGACAAAATAAAGGCTGCTGCTTCTTATTCTAAAATACGTTGCAAAAAGATGGAGTCCCAGGAGTGGGTGATAAATAATATATTACAACACCTTTCTGTGATAAACAATATGTATCTCGATATAAGTTTGCTAACAAGACAGTTGTGTTGCATTTAAAAAAAAAAAAGAGTAAGTTTTAAAAAAAGGTTTCAACGAATTTGCTGATACTTAAAAAATTATTTTTACCATTTGGCAGTTTTAAAGATTTAATCAGCTGCGTCCAGTCAGAGTTTGTAATTGTCATATGAATACTCTCAATATCTGCAATATCTAAGAAAAGTCTATTATGGCATGCTTTTTCATGATATTCATATTATATTGCCATATATTCCTAGTATGTGTGCGTGTGTTGCAGTTATGCTCCATGGTGCCCAGCATGCCAGCAGCTGCAGTCTGTGTGGAAGGAATTTGCAGACTGGGGTGAGGACATTGGGGTCAGCATCGCTAAAGTGGATGTAACTGAGCAGCCTGGTAAATTTCTTGCCTAAACTCAGTTTTGCCTGGACTGTGTGTGTTTAAGAAGAACATTTGCTCACTTGCTTCATGTGTTTTATCTTGTTGCAGGATTGAGTGGCAGGTTTATCATCACAGCGCTTCCAGCCATATACCAGTGAGTCCATGCTACTTGTGACATTGTATCTTTTTACATAAGGGGAAAACTGTGTGCTTGAATACTCGAGTATGATGTCTTATGTGCTTGAGAGACTGAGTGTAGGGGTTAGTTTCACTTCCTGACGATAAGCCTCTTAAAACCACCTATGACTCACACACAGTCTGGGGAAGTGAGGGTGGGGGTGGGGGTGTGTATGTGGCTGCCTGTATTAAGACTAAAAATATGTTTTATAGTAAACTGGGATATTGCTTTGTATATTCTGTATATATTATAGCTGTAAAGATGGAGTGTTTCGGAGGTACCAGGGTGCACGCACTAAAGAAGACTTCCTGAGCTTCATTGATGAGAAGAAATGGCAGAACATTGAGCCTGTTTCCTCTTGGTTTGGCCCTTCCTCTTTAATGTAAGCACCTTCCTTATGTGTGTATCTGAGTCTGTGAAAGGAAATGTTTTTTTTATCCATTTCCTTTTAGGGCAGCACTGTAGTGGGTAGTGCTGCTGCCTCATAGCATGGTTTACAGCTTAAATTACAAGTTAAATGACAAGCAATACAGCTTGCTCTGAATTCTCTAACCTCATCAAGTGTTGTAGGAGGTGACTCAGGGCTTTTATGTTGGCAAGGCGAGGCTACAGTAGTAATTCATTCATTTGTTTTTGTTTGTTTTTGTTTTTTTTGTTGTTTTTTTTTAAACTCTTATTTATTTATTTCTCAGAATAAATGTACCTCCAGTTAAAGCTTACATTTCTCTCATATTACTCATATATTCTCATATATTCTCAGTTTGTGATTAAGATAATTAACCACAGATACCTCCCTCCCCCGAATACTTTCTTTACCAAGTGTGCCAATAATTCTGGAACAGACTGTGTATATATATATTTATATATGCATGTTCGAATAGCCTATGGATTAATATTAGAATAAATAGCTCATCTGGTTATGTGAAGGTGAAATGTTTTGAGTAAACGGGTAATTTTGTGCTCTGTGCTTTAGGATGAATATGATGTCTGCTCTTTTTAAGCTGTCCATGTTTATCAGGGTAAGAACAGTTTTATTCTACTAGAAAACATTTTCTATGGTCATATATTGTATGGTATTTTACAGGGAAAGTCAGTATGAAAACCCCATCATATCAGATTGGGTTTTAGTATGATCTTTTAATCAGTGTATTAATGCCATCATTTTCCAGGCCAGTGCTTTGAGTTATTTATTTTTCATGCACAGTCATGTTAATGTTGTTTGTGAGTTGTAGTAACATTGTGCTGGTGTTACAGCAATGCCATGCCTACCTAACAGAGCAAGTCGGGATTCCAGTCTGGGGTTCTTACATCATTTTCGGCTTAGTAACCCTCTTCTCTGGACTCACCCTAGGACTGGTAAGATCACACTCAGATTCAGTGACATGCATTAGGGTTGTAACAGTTCTCTCAAGAAATGCATTTCACTAAAGAAATTAATGCATTACTTAAAAGATTGAGTATTTAAGTTCATTTGAATATTACTGATCCTAGAATATTATACTTCCAAAGACAAGTTCAGGGTGTCCCAAACATCTACATACATAGGAGATGTATCTTTGACAGAACCACATCGGTTGTGCCTTTATCAGTGAATGTTCGTGGACGTCTATTTCTCAGTTGATCCGCAACACTTCCAGTCTTTTTGAATTTGTGAATAAGTTTTGTAAAAATGTCATGTGTGATGTGTTTGCCATGTTTCCAATCTTGCGTCAGCTTCCCGATCCAGCCATCACAATGATTTCAATACGTTCTTTTTTTTTTTTTTTTTTGGCAAAGGCGTTCTTAAAGGCTGTCTGAAATAAAATATATATAATATAAAGTAAGTATGAAAATTTTGGAAGACATTTTGCTAAAAAGTGTTCACTTTCCCTATGTATGGGGACTTTTGGAACAGCCTGTACTACCAGTAGGGATACACTGTGTGTTCATATCGCGTAAAGCATGAATGGGGAAAATTGGAGGCAAAATCACAAAAGGGAAATATAATTTTTTGTAAACTTTTAGAAACAAAAAGTGACTGATAATGTCAATTGAAAATTGGTAACTGCTAATATAAATACTTTGTGAACACTTCACTTTGGGACACATTGGGATTTTTCAAACTGTCATGTAAACACGGTGGAGATGGATGCAAGTGCAGTGAAAAGCTTTAATGAGAGCCAGACAAACAAATCCAAAACAGTTAGCAAAACCTAGTCAAGAACAGGCATGGGTCAGGCGATCTACAAACATAAACTAGGCTAGGCGAGAAACAAGGAAATGTGGGCAGGATCAAAAACATAGTGAGGAACAAAGGCTTGGTATGGCTTCAAACACTGAAGCTTAATACTTTGTGGGAAACAAAGACACACAAGGGGTTTAAATACACAGATGCATCAGAGGAGGTAACCGGGAGCAGCTGAGAATGATTAGGACACAACCAATCATATGACATGGGGTAGAGAGAAGACATAAGCCAAAACAAATACACGGGAAACAGTAAACGCAGTCAGTGTCAGAAACCCGGAAGTCGAGCTCCGGCGCTCAGCTTGAGGGGAAATCTGACACAAACTCTAAGCTTTCAACTTTTAAAGCTGATGCCGTAAACATTGTGGAAATATATTAAAACATACCAACAAAACCTTGGAAACAACCTATTAAACCACGTAATGCAAACGGAAAGCCAATGAGAAAAAGTACATTTAAAAATCTTTAAACCAATACGTGAACAAAGAATTTATAAAGACATTCAATTATTCCTGTTATGGAAGGTAGTAATGATTAACTAAGTAAACAATAAATTACCCTGATTTATTCAGACACAAGGGTCATTTAACCAAAAAGTTTAGGAAGTCATGGTTTGATAGACAAATGTGGATTTTCCCCCTATTAATACATACATGTTATAAAAATGTAAATAGTGAATTTGTTATGATGGCTTCTCTATACCCCCCCAGGTGCTGGTGTTTTTTGCCGATTTTGTATTTCCATCACGCCGCTTTTCTTCTTCAGCTTACTATCAGAGTGAGTGTGTTAACTGTTGTGAGCTATCACTGGTACCTCAAATGACCAAATTACATTGCCCTATGTCTTGGTATATGATTTAAGGATTTGCTGTGTGTTCTGTGATTGAGCAGAGAAGCACGCAATGGAGCAGGCACGCCTTCGGCAGCAGTTGGAGGAAGAGCAGGAGGCTGATGGGGAGGAAGAGGAGGATGAAGATGAATATGTTGGGAGTGTGGAGGAGTGGAGCAGAGAAGGTGTGAAAGAGGACACTGTGAGGAGGAGAGCAGCAGGAGGAGGCGAGGAGGAGGACACCTAGAGACCTGGAGAGGAAATGTGAATCACGACACCAGACCAACAAAATCGCTATGGAAACGCACGCTCACGCCAACATGGCAAGCATCCTAATGACATCACTGATGATGTCAGAGCTCTCACTGTGTGTGTGCCCTGTATCCTTCCCTTCAGTTCCTCAGTTCCACCTTCCTTTCCTTCTGTGTGAGAGAGAGAAAGAAGGGAAGGACTGGGAGAGAAAGATGGAAGTAGAAGAGTCAGGCAGGGGCCAGGACATAAAAATGTATGAGATTTATTGTTTATGAAATGAACTTTTTGGCTTTTTATTTATCTTTCAGCTGAACTAATACTTACCTGCTTGAGCAGAGATGACCGTTGGAGAATTAAAAAAAAAATTCTCATGGCTCGTGTTTTTTTTTTGTTTTTGTTTTTTGTTTTGCTGCATTGTTTACATTTTATTCAGTTATTTAGTTTTTATGTCAGATACTTAATTGAGTTTTTTGTATCTGAAATTTGTTAGTATTTCATTTACATAACCTTTTGTTTTTCTTTTTCAGGATAACATTTTGCCAGATATTTTGTCAATCTTTTTTTGCTTCTGTAGAAGTTAATGAAGTTGATGTGATGACTGCATTGAGACCAGCTGATTCATTACAATGCCACTAATGTAACTGTGTGATGAACATTAGTAGCTCAGTTAAGAGATGTGTGATGGTTCATCAGCTAAAGCATTAGTGTGCTATTCTCCAGGAAAGATCCCATGCTCTAGTGTGACTGTCTAAATAAAGTTGACTCTTCCCTTGATATACATTCAGGATGCATTTCTTCCATTCCAATGAATGTATGCTTTGCCTTTATCTTAACTTTATTGAGTAATATATTACTTATCTTGTATAAACCGATATCCTGGTGTATACCTGTGGGTCTGTGAAGCCTGGATAACTGTCAGGAGTGGTGAGAAACACCTGCATACCTGCTTGAGCCTTATGTGTGTGTGTAGGCATAGGCCGGAAAATTATTTACTAAGATTAATATCAGTCAGTCTCAGCACACAACCGATCAAGATCATAAATGTACAGAACAGTATGTAATGAGCAGTTATAAACAGTATTTCATAAATCTTTTCATCTTTCAACAGGATACCAAAATTATAGAAGATATTTACTTAATATAACTGGAATGTGACACCACATATCGTTTATAGTTTATTAATATATAAAACCAGTAAACGAAATGACAGCTCTATAAATAAAAACAAGAAATAGTCATAATCATATATCACTCGCAGCAGTGTGTTTAAAAGCAGTGTGTTTAAAAGAGGTATTTAAGAATGAAAAATGACTGATCATTTCGGTTCTAAAATCTGATTGGCTGTGCCGCATTCAAAGTCCTTGTAAAGTCTTCGATATACACACAGCTGTGACACCAACACAATAATTTAATTCTGTATTAATGTGCCAGGTTTGTGCCATTGTTAAATGAAACACTAATCTTTGCCTGTCAAATTCAAATTCAACCTGTTTATAATATTCATCAGTTTTTGAACCAGATATGCCAGGGAGATCCCACAATTTGACATTTGGGAATTTTGGGTAAGGATAATCAGTAGGCTCTGTAGTGGTCTCTACAGGACCAGTCGCTGCAAAGTCTTCATCTTCATCCCCAAAACCCCTGAAGGCATTGATAAATGTGAACTTTCCATATCCAGACTCTCCTGTTACAGCAATGTTCAGTTCCACATGGTCTTGTTGTACAACGTTATCCTTAATCTTGACAACAGCTCATGGAAGATCTTCAGTGGCTAGTGACCGTTTAATTTTTTCAGCATCAATAATCTCATACTCTCTATATTTAACCTTTTTTTTCTAACAGCATGTAGCCTGTGAAATTATGTTAAAGTAACCACTTCCTCTGAGAAAGCTACAGCTTTAGAGATGCTGGAAAAAAAAAAAAACACTGGAAGTTTGTGCAGCGCTGCTTGATTGAGAAAGGATATTGCATCTGCTGTGAAATGCTCTGAGTGCTGCATTTCTTTGTGTATTCATTTTTAGTTAGAAAGGCATGATGTTTTTCACTTCATCATTGTATATAATTAGCACAGATGCACCTGTGATTATATCAAAAAGATTGCATGGTTTTTGTGGCTGTGCTCTCATGTTATTTTTACATGTATAATCTCAGAATAATAAACTATAAACAGCTGGCATCTATAACAATAGAAATACCAGGTTATTTTTAGTTCACATATTTGATTCTATTTTGCATAGAGACTTCCTGTTACTGTGTCACACCAGCCATGGACAATTCACCTCCAGGCCACTAGAGAGTACCCTTAACTAAATTTTACAGCTGTTCTTCATTGGTTATTTCCATTTCCTATCATGAACCTATTTAATAAAGCACAAGGCCAGTACCCTAGACATGCAGTCTTAGTGTTTGCCAGCTTTATAATTTTTATTTTGTGTATGTTCTGAGCTTCTGATTGATTCCTGTATATGACATTGCTTTGCCTGTCTTATCTTTTCCTGCCTTAGAATACCTATTTGACCAAGTTTCCTTAGTTTTTTTGTGTATCTGCTTTTGCATGAAATTGTCAGACAGATATATCCCGAGCCTATTCTGTATAAAACCCGGATCTGTTCCCTGTTTATGGTATTTGGATTTTGGACATTGTAGACAATCAACCTCTTGTGTATGAATCTCAACATCCTGCTAAATCTCCTTCTTATTGTCGAGTCTTATTAGTTACTGCATTTATAGATTTTATAAGCTTGGTTAATTTCATATTGATTAAGTGTCATTTACTTAAAATATTAACAAATCTGTATATAGAAATACTTTATATAAAAGCTCACTCACTCAATCAGTAACTGATTTATCTATGTCAGGGTGGGAGTGAGGCAGGAAAACACTCTGGATGGCACATAGGGAACATAAAATACACCACACAGTCAAGCACCCGTGCTCAGGATCAAACCCAGGACTCTGGAGCTGAGGCAGCAACGCTGCACCACCGCGTCACCTTTTTATATAAGTACTAGTAATTCAATTAATTTAAGTACTAATATAATGCTGTAGCAAAAACTATGTTGTGAGCAATGCACATAACAGAAGACTCCACCCAGTCTTAAAGAGAATAAAGGATATTCCATTTGTGTGTGTCAGATTGAAGGATACTTTAAGTAGGCTTGCAACAAGATGGAAGTCATGCCTTTGTATAATGTAGAATAGGAAATGACCTATCTGCTCATCATGAATCATAAATACTGTTAAATTACCTTTGATTATGATTGTGTGGTTTTATTGTGTTTCATTTTTACTGCTTTCACTTCTTGAAGGTTTCTGTCATAAAGTGATCTTAATATGTAATATTAAGCACATATGTAGCACATTTTGTTCAGTAATATGGTCGTGTGAAATCAAATGTGTTTAAACCTTTTCTAAACAATTCTAAGTCTTATTACTTTTGCTTCATTCTGTCATTTTACTTATTAAATTAACATACCTATGTGTAGAAATACTTTATATAAGAACTACTACAAAAATTATTGTGTATCCTTGAGCAGTGCTGTAATTAAATTAGCAAATTGAAGATTGTGAACAAAGCACACTCCACACAATTTTAACTACATCTATATATAAATGTCCATTACTCCACTCTATTTCTTGTCATTCAGGTTTACCTAGTCATCTGTAACAGATCAGACAACAACCCTATTATTTTGTTGGATGCCGTTGTGATGTACACTGTACACTGTTTCTGCTTTTACAAATGAGTTGACATTAACTGGCTTAACTAGAATGTCAAATGATAGTATTATAAAGGAAGAATCTTGTTTCATGCTTCTTAACAAACTAGATGTGTTTGTGTTCCAGTAAGAGCCAACAGAGTCTTTGTCTCCTTGAAGTGTGAAAAGTGTCCTTTGGACATTTTCATGGTTTCTAAAACTCTTTTAGGTTGTTGGTACTTTGTTCATATACTTACAATCGTGACCCTGTGTGTGTGTGTTTTTTGTTTGTTTGTTTGTTTTTTTGCTTGCCATGGGAATCTCTGTTCTTTTTCACTCTATTGTCCCAAGCTTTGACTTGCTTTCAGTTAGTCCAGGTCTTGGACTTGTCTTGGACTCAACAGTAGTGATCTTGACTACAGCCCTAAATATAGCACAATAATCACAGCAGAGAAATAATTTTATTGTTTTGATTAGTGACCTACAGAAAACATTGTTGTCATGGTTACAGTGATACAACAGGTAGTTGTATTTGTTTCTGTATTCTTTTCTACCCAGGATAATTATTTACTCTGGTTACTTTCGGGTAGACTCAGCACCTTAGCATCGACATCATAAATCATAAAAAAACATGTAATGAGCAATCATAAACAGCATTTCTCAAACTGGTCAGACAACAACATACCTAAATTATAAACTGTATTTAATTAAGTTGATTCGTATGTGACACCACAAACTGTAAAAACAGCAAATAAAATACGATAGATTAAAATTAAGAAATAGTCATGATTAGAAATCAACTTATTTAAATGATTATGATGTCTAAATGGCATTTACTTCATTATAATAAGAATATATGGGGGAGGTTGAATGGCACATTATTTTTTTTTTTTACGTATTTATACTGATGTTTGCAAAGCAACCATGAGCACATTGCGGGCATCTTCAGCGAGCTCATTAAGACAACTCTGCAGTATGTAGTAAATAGTAGCAAAGGACAGTGACCCAGCTGCTAAAGATCCCAGAACAGGAATTAAACCCAGCCAGTATTCTGCTGCTGATCCTATAACAAAAAGACTTGAACTTGTCAGCAATCTAATAACCAGATCTTTGGTTATTTCTTTATTTAGAGGAGACTTCAACACAGATTTTAGTTCATCTACTGACTTCCCTGATCTCTCAGAAAGCTTCTGTAAGGAATCTGGGTCCAAACTGAAGGCAGTGTAATATTTCTTAAGCTCTGTCACCAAGATGGTTACATCTGCAGTGATTGATGCAGCTGCATTTACAACAGGTATCGGCACAGCTGCAACCGAGGCAGAGAGCAGAGCCAACTTCCATATGTTGCTCTGCAGTGCCTTCTTTTTCCTCTTGTTGATCTCCAGAGTGATGTTTGGAAGCGCCAGCATCAGTACATCTCTCTTGTGCTGGGGAAGTTCCCTCTCCATGGTCTCCTCAAGATGGTTGAAATCATAGAGACTGAGTTCGAAGCAAGAGATCAGGAAGACCGCAGGAGACTTTAGACCAGTCTCTTCTAGACCTAAGATAAAAAGGTAATGATCTTTTTAAAACAGTTTCTTAAAAGGGTCATTCTTCATTATATAATACTTACTCTATAATCAAAATGTACAGTATGTGTATATAATAGTGTTAAATGAGTCAAAAGTGTAATGTAATATGTTATCCAAAAGGAAAACCTTTAATGCAGTTGTCTCGGATTGTATCCAGTGTCTTGTCTTTGTTAAATGTCTTCTTTCTTTTTTCAGCCTCAATGTTGTTGTCAATCTTTGAGCGAACAAAATAAAACTTCTTTTCCATTTTTAATATCTCTGCTGCCAGACTGGCGTGGCATTCTCTGAAACGATCTGATGCTATGATGATGAAAAAATCATATTGTTCAAATTGAACCTGTTTGAGATATTCATCAGCTTTGAATCTGGGGGTTCCAATGCCAGGGAGATCCCACAATTTGACGTTTGGGAATTTTGGGTAAGGATAAGCAGTAGGCTCTGTAGTGGTCTCTACAGGACCAGTTTCTGCAGAGCCTTCATCTTCATCCCCTAAACCCCTGAAGGCATTAATAAATGTCGATTTTCCAGATCCAGACTCTCCTGTTACAGCAATGTTCAGTTCCACACGATCTTGTTGTGCAAAATAATCCTTAATCTTGTCAACAGCTGATGGCAGATCTTCAGTGGCTAGTGACCTTTTAATTTCTTCAATTTCAGCAGCATCGATAATGTCATACTCATCCATCTGAAAAAAACCCCCACACACATTTATTTAAAACTCACACAAACTGGTGATCACACATGCACACACAAACATATAGTGAAAATTAGAAGTATTTACAGAAGATTTCTGGGATTTCTGGAAAAATTTGAAGGTTTCCCTCAGAAATCTCTTTTGCTTGTGCCAATATACACTTCCACAAACATGTGTTTTGAAGCTCAGACTTTGATAGATCCCTGTTCTTTAAATAAAGATAATTTTCATCAGATAATTTGTGTACATTAAGCTATATGTCTTATCTTATCTCATCTTCAGAGCTTAATTTGAGCCGGATTCTGCCAGAAAAGGATCCAGGACCTCCAAAATGTAGCACACCTGTCTTCTGGAACCTTTTTATGTGGATCTGCCACCACTGCGGCTGGATGTTTAAAGTCTCATGCAGCAATATTATCAAAACTGCTAAAAATTTTTTTTGCTAATCTTATATTACCGGTGCTCACATATTGCTAATTGTCAATCAATAGCTTCTTTCACATAACCTAATCATGTCAACTTCAAATTTCACCTGAATTTGTTGTCACAAAGCGAAGCCTACAGTCACATTACATGCATTGTAGAGTGTGTCATGGTGACAAGAAAGCAGTTATCATTAACAGCATTTTTAAGAACACAAACAACGACATTGAGAAGACGGAGCAAAATAATAAAAAGACAAGAGTCCAAGAGAGCAAGTGGCAGCAGGTCACCAATGAAGCAGTTTGGCGACTGTACCCATGACTAGTAGTGATAATGCTAGCCTGATTGTGGAAGTTTTTTAGAACTGCTTACTAGGATAAATGTTGTCCTGTGCATGGCTTTGAAAGTGAGATTGAATGCCAGGAATTAAATGGAGTTAACAGCCCACGTACAGTCATTCGGGTTTTTAGAGATTTCAGGGACTCAAATACACAAAATGTTCCAGAGTGAGGAGTTCCAGAGTGAGGAGTGAGGCAGTTGTTAGTTACTGTGAGTACCATATCAATCTCCAGTTAAGTGCAAGTGGGGTTTCTCCAAAATAAATCTCATTTGTAGTTTGCAGCGTACATCCCTTCTCATTCCCCACTATCTTATCTCTGAACAGTGGGTCCACCACTTACAAAGTTCAATCCTGAGCCATTTGTGCGCTTATACATATGTATAGTCTTATGTCAGCCAATCGGCCACACTGCTTTCTGGATATCTGCATCAGCATTGGCCATAAAAAACTCCTCGACCACTAATGTCAATAAACTGTATACACTGCTGCCACCAGTAGCAATTACAATATAAAATTACAATGATTTCTTTTTAATTAGGTAATTAAAAATTGATTTGAAATTGATGCTGGTTTTTGTCACAGAGTCTCCTCTTTATCACAATTATTGCTTTGGTTCTGCTGCTCAAACTCCATCTGATCATGGTTGAGACTCATTATGTCTTGTTAGTTGCTGTAACTATATCTTTTCTAAGCCTTCTTACTTTCGTTTCAACTGTCATTTACTTAAAATATTAACAGATCTACTTATAGAAATACTTCATATAAGAACTAGTAATTGAATCGTACCTTTACACAGGAGAATAAATACTGCAGTGTGTATCTCTGAGAAGTGCTGTAATAATATGGAAATAATGACTGTGAGCTAAGCAGATAAAAGCAGACTGCACTGTTGACTAAAGGGGCGGTCTTTCTCACCGTTGTGTGTGTGTGTGTGTGTGTGTGTGTGTGTGTGTGTGTGTGTGTCAGACTGAAGGAAATTGAATCTGTTGGGTAGACTTGCAACAAAGTGGAAATCTTTTTTGTAATGCAGGCTTTGAAATGACTTAACTGCTCATTATGGATCATAAACAGATAAATTACCTTTGATTATGATTCTTAGTTGTTAGTATGTAACATTTTTATTGCTCTTCCAGCATTTATATGTAAAAACTCAAGCTTTTTAACCTTCTCAAACACAGTGTTCAGATATCCTGAGGGAGCCCGGCAGACTGGCCTTACCATGAAATAAAATATATATAATAAATTATATGGTTTTGTATATACAGTATGGTATAGCTTTTCTAAGTGAGTCAACCCTTGTTATTTATGTTTTCATTTATTTTTCATTTCCGTCATTTTACTTAAAATATTAACATATGTATAGAAATAATTTACGTAAGAACTAGCAAAAAGTATTTGAATCCTACCTTTACACAGAGGAATAAAGACCAGAGTATTTATCCTTGAAGTGCTGTAATACACTGGCAGATTGTAAATGTTGTGAACAAAGTAGAGGAAGCTCGCTTGTATTTCTTGTCATTCAGGTTTCCGACGTCATCTATTCAAATTCAGATCAGACCACAGGGTTTGTTTTTCAGTTTCACTTTCCTACAATTTGCTGGATGCTTCAAAGAAATGGTTCATTGGCTTCAGTGTGAAGTGCAACATGGCAAAGCCTTGACATAAAAGACGTGAATTTTTATCTTGTCCGACATTCAAAGAAAGATTTGTATTTTTAATTACTATGGAAAATCAATTCAATTCACTTTTATTTATATTGTGCTTTTACAATGGACCTTGTCACAAAGCAGCTTTAATGAAATGTAAAAATGTTAATAGTATTAAATTAAATGAAATTACGTCAAGGTTTCCCCTCGCGTCCAGCACCGGAACGAGCAGCGCACTCAGCAGCCCGGAGTGTGACAGTGTGCACTTCTGGGTTTTTTCACACTGACAGTATGTGTGTGTATTGCTAGTATTACTATTTTATTTACTTCTTGAACATTTAAGGATTACAGGGGATACATATCACAAAAACACTTAAGAGAACATGATAAGAAACTCGAGGTAGAGCAAAGCAATAAAGTACATTTTCAAACAAGATACAGTAAACAGAGATAGTTTACTAAAAAGAAAAAGTAATTCACAAAAACATCTAAAGAAATAGATATTATACAATAAATTAATAAAAATAAATAGAAATAAATTATTTGAAACTGTCACCTTCAGGAAATCAGAAGGTAACCATTATAATGAAACTCTTAATTTTTTTTTTGCCTCAGCTGAGCATGTGTGTGTATTGTGACTACAATCCCGGACATACTACATCTGACATGTTGGCATTGTCATGTGACCTTCGACGTCATCATAAACACAAAACTCTTAAAGGGATGACCAGATTAAAGCAAGCGCATTAAAGGCAAAATGCACATCAGGAAAGTTAACTGAATGAGTCATTTAATGCGGTTAGTGTTAACAGGCTGAGGTAAACTCGTCGCGTACTGCAAAATCTCACCGGAAGCAGTACACAATCCGGGTATATCTCGCCTACTGTTTCTCGCCTACTGAGAATTTGGACATACTACCCCTCCTGCGTACTGCTTTTCGCTTACTGTATAGTAGGGTAGTACGCGATTTCAGACGCAGTCACTGTGTTTACTGTTACATGTGTGTTTGTTTTGATTTCTGTCATGTCTCTCTTATTTGTTGTCTCCTAATGTGTCTCAGCTGTTCTGTGTCTCCCCGTTGATTACGAGAACCAGAACCGTACCAAGGCTTTGCTCCTCATTGTTTGTTTCTCAGTTTTCTGATCCTGTCACAGTTTCTCGTTTTGTACTTTGCCTAGCCTCGTTTGTGCTGTTTGTAGATCGCCTGACCCACGCCTGTTCTTTGACTATATTCTTGTTTATTGTTTTGGATTTGTATGCCTGCCTCCTTTAATAAATAAGCTCTTAACTGCACTTGCATCTGTCTACACCCTGTTTACTTGACAATTTACAACTAGTTGTAGAAGTTGGACACATTTGAACTAGTTGGGAATATTTAGGCATATTTGTAATTAATATTTTAATAGAGTTTTACATAATTAGTAATTGATACTGATCAATAAATATACATTTATTCAGATAAAATTAATGTATGAGAGTGGCTGGGTAGTGTCATCATGATAATTTCGGCAAGGTTGACAATGTTGTTCTAAAACAAATTGTACAATAATTTGAACCTTCTCTAGATAATACTACACCTCTGCACCTTCAGAAATAATGAAGTTTTCTAGTAAAAGAGATTCAGATTCAACTGAATCTCTTTTGTGTTGTGAGTACTTTGTTAAAATTGTTATAACTGTAATGATGAGTCAACGGAATGAGGATCCATGTGCAGCTTTATTAAATAGAACAGCAAAAGTACTGACAGGAAGAAGTAGATCACAGGCACAACTCAATATACAAGGCAAACCCAGAGACATAGTCACAAACAGACAAAAGGTCAGGGCAGGCAGCAAGCAAACACAGGAAATATCCATATAAATGTAGCAGAAGAAAAGGCAGGCAGCACAGGTTCAAAAACAGAGTAAACAGTCCATGGTCAAACACAGGCAAGGCAAAATAAAATGAACAATCCATACAGGAATTCGTGGAGTTTTTTGTAATTGTTGCAACCAAAAATGCTTGATTTTGTTGCGGCTTTTTTCTCTCTGGAAATTTGCGATGCAATTTGCTGAGTTTTTGTGCTGTTTTGCACAAAACTACTTGAATTGGAGAAAATGCAATTGCACAGAATTGTTTTACACAGACTCTCACAGTGGTGTTTGTTGGTAAATGAGATCTTTTAGCTGTACTCATGTTCGATGCACATGAATTGAAGGGGGGCTTTGGCTGAATGGTCATTGTGATGACGTCACATGGTGTGTTGTGATGATGTCACATGACACATCTTGGCCCAAATCTGCGATAATTTAAAAAAAAATTTGCAAGCGCCCACAATTATTGTGGAGTTTTCTTGATTTTTGTGTTCACTTCTGCGATCACAAAATCCTGGAGGGACTGAATGAATGCCTTTTACAAATTCAGAGTTGATAGTTTAAAACATGTAATTTGTTATAAATAGAATATAAATATATAATTTGTTATAACTATAATGTCAAACGATGGTATTTTAAAGGAAGAATATGTCACGATTGGAGGTTGAGACAGATGCAAGTGCAGAACTTAAAAAGTTTAATAAAGAACAAATCAAAAATACAAAAGACACTATGACTTTAAGGCAAAACACTGTGCCAAAGATTAAACATAAACCAAAGAACAAAACACGGCAACAGGGACAAAGGTACAGAAAGACAAACGTGAAACAAAGAGTGCAGTGCAAACTGTGGCTATATACAGGAGTGCTCAATTAACAGAAACATGATTCAGGTACAGCTGGTCATGTGATTGTGATGCAATGGCTGCTGGGAACCTTAGTTCAGAGTTCCTTCACTGATTACATTACAGAATCTCATTTCATTCTTCTTAACAAAACTGTACTGTGGTGCATATTACAGATGTTTTTGTGTTCCAGTAAGAGCCAAAAGAGTCTGTGTCCTTGAAATGTAGAGGCACTTTATTGCAATATTATAGATAAAAAAGTGATGTTCTTTAATTAAATACTCCATGTCACCCATGTATTTAGGTTAATCCCTGTGTTTTGCATGATTTCTATATCACTCTTTCTTCATCATCACCTACATCCTTTAAGGCAGAGTTCAGCAACAGCTCTGTTTAAAAGGTACAAAGAAAATCCCACCTGCAGTGATAGAGACCTGGATCAGGACTCTCCACCTGATTAGCCAGGAGTTGAGGTCCTGAAGCTAGCTGACTTTGCAAGTCTTCCAATGCCTGTGCTGACAGTTCCCTGCCAGAGGTAAAGGTCACTTCATTCTGATGATTATGCAGGAAATCACACTGGAATTACCTTCCATTCATAACATAAACCATGCACAAGAGCTTAATCAGACCACATCATCTAAAATACTTAATTCATAAAAGATGAGTGGTATGTTTGAATGTGTACACATTTTGACTGAAATGAAATTTATGCACATTGTATCATGCCAAACTAGAAAACCTCCACTGAAGTAATTGCAGTGTTTGTATCTATGTTACTTTTGGCAATGCTAACCAGAGGAAGTGATGCAAAAGTGATAATTCTTTTGAGATAAAGTTTATACTGATATTCATGGCCATGAGGTGTTAATTACTGCTTTCATTCATGCATTCATCTTCAGTAACCTCTTCATCGTGGTCAGGGTCACAGTAGATCTGGAGACTATCCCGAGAACACTGAGCATGATGCAGGAGTACACGTTGGATGTGTATTTAGTAGCCCAACCAACTACCAATATGTTTTTAGATAGGAAGAAACTGGATAAGCTTAATTTTTGTGCCCATGAAAACAGTTTACCAATATGTCATTAAAATGAACTCTTTGCCTTTTACATACACAGAGTTGATAGTTTATTAGAAAGTAAATTACATAAGCATGTGGTTATATGAACCCTGGATAGCAGCCAGGTGTGGTGTGAAACACATGGATATCTGCTTGTTTTTTTTTTGTGTATGTGTGTGTGTGTGTGTGTGTGCGCATATGCCTGCCATGAACTTCCAACCAAGGAATATTCTGAAGAGCAGGAATCACTTTAGGACTACCCTGAAAGGTGCTCAGACTGCTGAACACTCGCAAGTGTTAATATTAAGATAAAAAATGTGTAATTTTTCTATGACAAAAACTAAATAATGCCCCACACTCACAATATGTGTTGAAATGTGAAAAAGTTTGACATTACCAAACACCTGATTTGAGCAGATTATTGCTGCATGGGCGCTATAAAACGCAAGCCATTCATTCATTCTTTCATTAGATGAAATTTTCAGTTGGAAATTTCATGTCATTAGAATGTTAGCTCCAAAACAATTTGTATGGTAAAAAGCACCTTATATAATTTTATTGTTTTAATTTAAATAATTGTATTGTTTTGATTAGTGACCTGCAGAAAACATTGTTATCATGGTTACAATGATACAACAGGTAGTTGTATTTGTTTCTGTATTCTTTTCTACCCAGGATAATTATTTACTCTGGTTACTTTCCGGTACACTCTTAGCATCGATATCATAAATCATAAAAAAAAAATTTAAAAAAAATGTAATGAGCAATCATAAACAGCATTTCTCAAACTGGTCAGACAACAACATACCTAAATTATAAACTGTATTTAATTAAGTTGATTCGTATGTGACACCACAAACTGTAAAAACAGTAAATAAAATACGATAGATTAAAATTAAGAAATAGTCATAATTAGAAATCAACTTATTTAAATGATCATGATGTCTAAATGGCATTTACTTCATTACAATAAGAATATATGGGGAGGTTGAATGGCATATTATTATTTTTTAAACATATTTATACTGGTGTTTGCAAAGCAACCATGAGCACATTGCGGGCATCTTCAGTGAGCTCATTAAGACAACGCTGCAGTATGTAGTAAACGGTAGCAAAGGACAGTGGTCCAGCTGTTAGAGATCCCACAACAGGAATTAAACCCAACCAGTATTCTGCTGCTGATTCTACGGCTAAAAGACTTGAACTTGTCAGCAATCTAATAACCACATCGTTGGTTATTTCTTGATTTAGAGGAGATTTCAGGACAGCCTTTAGCTCATCTACTGACTTCCCTGATCTCTCAGAAAGCTTCTGTAAGGAATCTGGGTCCAAACTGAAGGCAGTGTAATATTTCTTAAGCTCTGTCACCAAGATGGCTACATCTGCACTGATTGATGCAGCTGCATTTACAACAGGTATTGGCACAGCTGCAATCGAGGCAGAGAGCAGAGCCAACTTCCATATGTTGCTCTGCAGTGCCTTCTTTTTCCTTTTGTTGATCTCCAGAGTGATGTTTGGAAGCGCCAGCATCAGTACATCTCTCTTGTGCTGGGGAAGTTCCCTCTCCATGGTCTCCTCAAGACAGTTGAAATCATAGAGACTGAGTTCGAAGCAAGACATCAGGAAGACTGCAGGAGACTTTAGACCAATCTCTTCTAGACCTAAGATAAAGAGGTAATGATCTTTTTAAAATTATTTTTTCAAATGCTCAATCATTACACTGATCAAAAGGATTAACTAATCAGTTATCATTAGCATTCATACTTACACTTTTCTAATTATAATGTGTGTGTAATAATTTTATATAATAGTTTTAAATGAGTTAAGAGTGTAATGAAATGTGTCATCTAAAAGGTAAACCTTTAATGCAGTTGTCTCGGATTGTATCCAGTGTCTTGTCTTTGTTAAATGTCTTCTTTCTTTTTTCAGCCTCAATGTTGTTGTCAATCTTTGAGCGAACAAAATAAAACTTCTTTTCCATTTTTAGTATCTCTGCTGCCAGACTGGCGTGGCATTCTCTGAAACGATCTGATGCTATGATGATGAAAAAATCATATTGTTCAAATTGAACCTGTTTGAGATATTCATCAGCTTTGAATCTGGGGGTTCCAATACCAGGGAGATCCCACAATTTGACGTTTGGGAATTTTGGGTAAGGATAAGCAGTAGGCTCTGTAGTGGTCTCTACAGGACCAGTTTCTGCAGAGCCTTCATCCTCATCCCCTAAACCCCTGAAGGCATTAATAAATGTTGATTTTCCAGATCCAGATTCTCCTGTTACAGCAATGTTCAGTTCCACACGATCTTGTTGTGCAAAATAATCCTTAATCTTGTCAACAGCTGATGGCAGATCTTCAGTGGCTAGTGACCTTTTAATTTCTTCAATTTCAGCAGCATCGATAATGTCATACTCATCCATCTGAAAAACAAAACAACAACAACAAAAAAACACACTTTTTTAAAATTAACATAATCACATGCACACACAAACATATATAGTAAAAATTAGAAGTATTCCCAGAAGATTTCTGGGAAAATTAGAAGATTTCCCTCAGAAATCTCCTTTGGTTGTGCCATTATACAGTTCAGACTTTGATAGATCCCTGTTCTTTAAATAAAGCAAGGTGCTCACTCACACCTGATTGTCATCCCATTGAATGAAAACACCTGACTCCAATTTCACCTTCAAATTAAACTGCTAATCCTACAGGATCACATACTTTTGCCACTGACTGAAATGTAATATTAGGTCATTTTCCTTAATAAATAAATGACCAAATATAATATTTTTGTCTCATTTGTTTAATTGGATTCTCTTTATCTACTTTTAGGACTTGTGTAAAAATTTGATCATGTTTTAGGTCATATTTATGCAGAAATGTAGAAATATTTAAAGGGTTCAGAAACATTCAAGCACCACTGTACGCATGGTGAAGCATAGTGGTGGCAACATCATGCCATGGAATTGGGGCTCTAGTCAAAATAGAGGGAATAGTGAATAGCACCAAATACCAATTTGTTCTGGCCAAGAACCTGCAGACGTCTGTTAGACAGCTGAAGCTGAAGATAAAAACATCACCATTTGGATAATAATCCAAAGCAAAGTTAACAAAGGAATGGTGTCAGAAGAAGAAGAGGAAGACCCAATTGGTTCCCGATTGGGTTTTGGAATGAACCAATCAGAGCCCAGATCTAAATCTTATCGAAAACCTGTGGAAGGACTTTGCAAAGGAGATCCCTTCACAATTTAACAAATCTGAAGAATGAAAGAGTGGAATACAATGGCCAAATCAAGATAGTAGGTAAAAGTAGCTAGATATGTATCCAAAAAGACTGAGTGCCGTATTACAAGCAGAAGGTGCCTTAACAAAGTATTATTTAAGGGGTGTGTACACTTATGCAACCAGGTTAAAATCTGACACAATTTATCATAGTTTTATTTTGTACATCACAAAAGCCTGCAATAACAGGGGTGTAGACTTTTTTAAAATGAAAAAGATGAATATGAGCATGGACACAATCCACTGCAGATAAAAACAATGTCTGCTTTTATTTTTGGGTTTTAACTAAAGCTTTGAGAATGGTTTAAACTATCCTGTTTAAACATACAAATACAAATGTAAAAATACAATGAAAGTCCTTCTACAATTTGTATACTTGTATACAATGTCTTTCAATTTTAATCTAATTTAATCGGATAATTTGTGTACATGAAGCTATTTTTACCTTTATAATTCCATCTATAGCTTCCACCCTCCCTTGGGATCAAGTCTTATCTTGTCTTACCTTATCTTATCTTCAGAGCTTAATTTGAGCCAAATCCTGCCAGAACAGGATCTGGTACCTCCAAAATGTAGCACACCTGCTTTCTGGAACATTTTTTATATGGATCTGTGACTTGACAAATCACAGATTTTTGGTTTTATTGCATTTTAGAAAAAAATCCCAACTTTTATGGAAATGGGGTTAGTTCAGCATTGAATATCGTTGGCTACATGAGATTCTAGAAGCAGTTTAACATGTCTGTAAGTTCGAGGACCGGGGCCTTTCACGTGACTCCTGATTTGCCAGATCACTACCCTCTGAACCTGCAGATTTACAAATTAAGCACTGCTTATCTTAAATTTATATGGGGGGTAGTGGTCACCAATAGTGATAGCAGTCACCAATGCCAGTGCTGATATATTGGCTGATAGTTGGCATTTTTAAATTATCAGCATCGGTCGATATAACTTCCCATTCAGCCGATATTTGACGAGACAGATGCCATACAGTATATTGCAAAAACACGTTCTTCCTTATTCTGGCTTAAAAACATGCAATCAGATGCGAGTGGGTGACGCGAGCGTCTCACGAACAGTAAAATGACCAGACATTGTTCGCTTTTTAACGTGACGTTACGTAAAGTTACACACAATAACACTCATGGGGACACAGACATGCAATAAACAAATTCAAACATTTTACCTCACAAACAATCACACTTGATTGTTCCTCAGAAACGTTCCCCCGACTCGTTGAGAGGAAATGTGGTATGGAATATGGAATTACTTCACATTCGAGGCGGATGACAACAAACATATAATTGATGCCCTGAAGCCAGTGTGCAACCGATGCTATCATTCATTTCAAACAAAGCGAAGAAACACCTGGAATTTGGCGAAGCACCTGAAAGACGGTCCCTATATTATGTTTGTTAGAGGCAGCTAGCATTGTTGCCGTGAAACCAGTTAACATTTTGCTCCATGTAATGTTTGCGATAGCCAGTTATTTGTTAACGACGCTAACGCATTGCAGTGTTATAAACTACCTCCTAATGGACCACCATGCATCGCCATTCAGCCCATGTCCTGTCAGCAAAATGTAGCCTGATGTCACTACCCATTCTTCAAATGTTAATGCTTTTAATAAATCTTTTTTTGGCCTGCCACCATATCAGTGAATTTAAACTAATGCTTGCATTCAGAGTATAAGGGGTCTGTGTGTGCATGCATGTGTGTGTGTGTGTGTGTGTGTGTGTGTGTGTTAGGAGTGCACCTCCACTGTAGCCTCCAATCATTGTCAGACAGTGTTTGATAACTAAAATATCCACCTATCTCTCTCTCTTTTTTTTTTTTTTTTTGCCAGTATCAGCCAGAGGAGGATGTCCTCCAGGAGAGTTTTTAATTTAATTTTTATACCAAACCGTGGTATCGACTTTAGTATCGAATATTGCGTACTTTTGGTGGTATGGGTACAGATTACTAGATTTTTGGTATGACATCCCTACTTTAAATGATGGTATATTTTGTGTATGAGCTCATTTGGTAGAGAAATTCATGTCAAATTTACATATGATTTCATAGTTTATTTTTAGTAAATATATAAAATCTAAACGTTGTGCGTTATAGCTGACACCTTCGTAAATACTAAACAGTTAGTTTTGTGACTGTAAATCATTTCCTTCAAATGCTATTGAAGTTAGAAACGTGTATAACAATGTCGTATGTAACTTTAGAGACAGCCACTTAATTTGCGGATATCGACCGTCCAAAATCAAGCCAACTTTATACCAGTTAGAAATACTTCATATAAGAACAAGTAATTTATTCCTACCTTTACACAGGATAATAAATACTGCAGTGTGTATCTCCGAGAAGTGCTGTAATAATATGGCAATAATGACTAAGCAAATATGGCTAAGCACATCGGCGTAACCCCGCATTCTTTGGGGGGGGGGGGGTCGTGTGGGTTGGAACCGCATTCACTATGTTCTAAAGGTCAAGTTTGGTGAACTCTGACCTGACAATTTGTATCACGTGAAGACGTTGACCAATAAAAGATCCGACACATCACGGACTGACCTCTTTAGAAAATCCAAGATGGAGGGAGCACTGATTATATCGTCTCACCATTCCGTTTTTATAGAACCCAGCTTTAAAAGAATCTAAAATAAAAAAGATGCATACAGGGATATGGTATATTTTAACACTGAAATAAATATTTTAAACAATATTGATGTCATATCCTTTTCCCGCCCATATTCGCAGCGGTGTCTGACAAAAATACGCATGCTTAAAGCTTAGTGTGATACCCGCGCGCGCGTGTCTGTGTCTGTGTGTGTGTGTGTGTGTGTCAGACTGAAGGAAACCGAATCTGTTGGGAAGCCTTTCAACAAAGCTCGCCTACTATATAGTAGATAAGTATGTGGTTTCGGGCGCAGCCGTGCTCTCTTGTTTGCCGTCAAACGGTTGAGCACTGTCATGTGTGTACGTGTCTTGTCGCAAAATGCAGCGAAAACTCCCACACGAAGTTAATAGCGTGATTAAGGTCTGTAGTGCACTTCGATAATGTGACTAAAATAGGATTACTCCACATGTCTTGATTTGACTTCCCTGATCTCTCAGAAAGCTTCTGTAAGGAATATGGGTCCAAACTGAAGGCACTGTAATATTTCTTAAGCTCTGTCACCAAGATGGTTACATCTGCAGTGATTGATGCAGCTGCATTTACAACAGGTATCGGTACAGCTGCAACTGAGGCAAAGAGCAGAGCCAACTTCCATATGTTGCTCTGCAGTGCCTTCTTTTTCTTCTTGTTGATCTCCAGAGTGATGTTTGGAAGCGCCAGCATCAGTACATCTCTCTTGTGCTGGGGAAGTTCCCTCTCCATGGTCTCCTCAAGACAGGTGAAATCATAGAGACTGAGTTCGAAGCAGGAGATCAGGAAGACAGCAGGAGACTTTAGACCAGTCTCTTCTAGACCTAAGATAAAAAGGTAATGATCTTTTTTAAATTATTTTTTCAAATGATCAATCATCATTACACTGATCAAAAGGATTAACTAATCAGTTATCATTACCATTCATACTTATACTTTTCTAATTATAATGTGTGTAATAATTTTATATAATAGTTGTAAATGAGTTAAGAGTGTAATGAAATGTGTCATCTAAAAGGTAAACCTTTAATGCAGTTGTCTCGGATTGTATCCAGTGTCTTGTCTTTGTTAAATGTCTTCTTTCTTTTTTCAGCCTCAATGTTGTTGTCAATCTTTGAGCGAACAAAATAAAACATCTTTTCCATTTTTAGTATCTCTGCTGCTAGACTGGCATGGCATTCTATGATGCAATGATGATGAAAAAATCATATCTTTAAAATTGAACCTGTTTGAGATATTCATCAGCTTTGAATCTGGGAGTTCCAATGCCAGGAAGTTCCCACAATTTGACATTTGGGAATTTTGGGTAAGGATAAACAGTAGGTGCTGTAGTGGTCTCTACAGGACCAGTTTCTGCAGAGCCTTCATCTTCATCCCCTAAACCCCTGAAGGCATTAATAAATGTCGATTTTCCAGATCCAGATTCTCCTGTTACAGCAATGTTCAGTTCCACACGATCTTGTTGTGCAAAATAATCCTTAATCTTGTCAACAGCTGATGGCAGATCTTCAGTGGCTAGTGACCTTTTAATTTCTTCAATTTCAGCAGCATCGATAATGTCATACTCAGCCATCTTAAAAAAAACACAGACACACTTTTTTAAATTCACATAAACTGGTGCTCACACATGCACACAAAACATATATAGTAAAAATTAAAAGTATTCCCAGAAGATTTTTGGGAATTCTGGGAAAATTATAAGATTTCCCTCAGAAATCTCCTTTGGTTGTGCCATTATACAGTTCAGACTTTGATAGATCCCTGTTCTTTAAATAAAGCAAGGTGCTCACTCACACCTGATTGTCATCCCATTGAATGAAAACACCTGACTCCAATTTCATCTTCAAATGAAACTGGTAATCCTACAGGATCACATACTTTGCCACTGACTGAAATGTAATATTGGGTCATTTTCCTTAATAATTAAATGACCAAGTATAATATTTTGTCTCATTTGTTTAATTGGGATCTCTTTATCTACTTTTAGGACTTACGTAAAAATTTGATGATGTTTTAGGTCATATTTATGTAGAAATGTAGAAATTTCTAAAGGGTTCACAAACATTCAAGCACCACTGTACTCACCGTGAAGCATAGTGGTGGCAACATCATGCCATGGAATTGGGGTTGTAGTCAAAATAGAGGGAATAGTGAATAGCACCAAATACCAATTTGTTCTGGCCAAGAACCTGCAGACCTCTGTTAGACAGCTGAAGCTGAAGATAAAAACATCACCATTTGGATAATGATCCAAAGCAAAGTTAACAAAGGAATGGCTTCAGAAGAGGAAGACCCAATTGGTTCCCGATTGAGTTTTGGAATGACACAATCAGAGCTGTTACAACCTGCTATCTTTGGGATGGGAATTTTTTTTGTGTGTGCTGTGCCATATTTTGTGTGCAGGTCCAAAGTCCCTCCCAGAGTTTTCAGCCTGCCCTAGCCTGCCTTGCTGTCGCCTCCCAGGATGACATCACTGATTGGTGGCCATATTTTAAGAGGAAGAGGAGTGAGAATGGTGTGGGATGTTGGTGGTTTAGAGAGTGTGTTTGGTTGTGCTGGTTTATGCTATATTCTGACTGCTGTTCTGGTTTTTGACTTTTGCCTGGATTTTGGACTTGGAGTTTGGTTGTCCCTGTACCTGTTTATGTGCATTCTATCCACCATTGTATATATGTTCACTTGGTTCACCGGCAGTAGGGGTGTGGCTGGCTGCCGTTTCTTTTGGGAGAGGGTCCTTTTGTCTCTGTTTTTTGGCTTAGGTAGTTAGGGAAGTACTTGTATTTTCTTAATTTTCCTTTTAGGTAAGCTAGCTACCTAAACAATAGAATTCTTTTGTCTATTATTTTGGTCTTGGCCCACCCTGAAGGTATGCCTGGTTTGGTTCCTTGTACAGTTATATGTATATAATTTTGTGTTTTACAACATACCACAACCTTTTTGAACAACCTTGTTTGTGTTGTTATTCCTGGCTCCCTCATTTTTAAAAGTCAATTCCATTGAATCCCGAGCTGGTTACTCTGTGCGGCCTAACCTAGACTGGGCTGTAACAGATTTGGGGGCTCATCCGGGATTGATTCTTTATTTATTTGTGTTTTGTGTGGTGAGTCAGGTTGTGTTGGTGTATTGTGCCTTTTGTAATTATGGCTTTTGGTTTGATTACGTTTATGTTGTGTCCTTTGTTAGAGGACTTTGATAGGTATAGGAAGGATGATCTGCTCCTTATTGGAGACTTTTTTCATGTGGCACTTCCCCGTATAGCTAGCAAAAAGGTAGTTAAAGCGGCGTTGTATGAGGCACTTGTGGATCAACAGGTCCTACCTGGGCGCAAAGCACTTCCTGGCATCGCCGCGCAGCCTACCCAGCCTCTTCCGGTTACCGACAGGGCGGAGGCCATGACTGAGCCGGAGGATAAGGTTGTTGCAGATCGTGAACAGCCTGAGACCGGCGCCGTGGACCCTGGCTGGCAACTAGCTCTAAAAGAGCTCAAGTTGGAGATTAAGCGGCAAGAGTACCAGACGCAGCTACTGCGAGTTCTGGAGCGGGAGCTGGACGCTGAAGGGAGAAGGCACGACCTGGCAGCTGAGCAGCGGAAGCCACTGCCACGGAAGCTTAACTCCCTGAGAGCAACCTCCCCGTATTCCATTGACACAGAGCGCTCCAGCCATGTTAATCCAAGGCATTGAACTGACTGTGATTCGTGAGCCCCTGCACACGGTATATTTGTAAACCGAGGGTTTCTCAGGTCTGGTGAAGGTGGCTGCTCATCCAGCTTTGCCCGTCAGTGGGGTTTCGGTCATTCTAGGGAATGATATAGTTGGTAATAAAGTCTTTTCCTTACCTGAAGTAGTTTCAGAACCTGAGTGCGCTAATATTCAGCCTGGTGACCAGCATTCATCCGTGTTACCCTTTTGTGTGTTACCGCAGGCCCAACAAAAGAACTCAGATAAATGTGAGTTTGAAAAAGGAGTTGTCTCCTATTTGGGTAAACGAGTAGGACAAGAGGTGGTTACACCGTTAACTGCCAAAATTGAGGCGATCTGCATGTTCCCTGCTCCTACAACGAAACATGACCTGCGTCGCTTTTTAGGGATGGCCGACTACTACCGGTGTTTCTGTAGGAATTTCTCCGATGTGGTTCTACCTTTGACTAACCTGTTGTGTAAAAACATGGTGTTCAAATGGTCCCCAGAGTGTCAGGCTGCCTTTGAGTCTGTTAAACTCCTCCTGACTAGCTCCGGACCTGAGCAGACCATTTAAGTTAGAAGTTGATGCCAGTAGCACGGGTGCAGGAGCAGTGCTTCTACAAGATGATGATAGAACACCCAGTTTGTTATTTCTCTAAGAAGTTCTTAAAACATCAGCTTAAATATAGCACCACTGAGAGGGAAGCTCTTGCCTTGCTACTAGCCATCCAACATTTTGAGGTTTATCTTGGTGATAGTGCCAAACCCGTTCATGTCTTTACTGACCATAACCCCCTAGTCTTTTTACACAATATGCGTAATACCAATCAAAGGTTCATGCGATGGTCTCTTCTTGTGCAAGGGTTTAATTTAATGATTGCCCATAAGAAGGGTGCCCAAAATGTGATCGCTGGTACTCTATCAAGAGCTTGATGTTATTCAGGGGTTGTTGTGTGTGTGTGTGTGTGGTGTTTTTTTGGGTTTTTTTTGGTTGTTGTTGTTGTGAACCCTTTTAGGTTCACACTTAGGTGGTGGGGTGTTACAACCCGCTATCTTTGGGATGGGAAGCTTTTTTTTGTGTGTGTGTGCTGTGCCATATTTTGTGTGCAGGTCCGAACTCCCTCCCAGAGTTTCCAGCCTGCCCTACTCCCGCTTCCCAGGATGACATCACTGATTGGTGGTCATGTTTAGAGTGGAAGAGGAGTGAGAATGATGTGGGATGTTGGAGGTGGTTACATGTGTGTTTGGTTGTGCTGCTTTATGCTATATTCTGACTGCTGTTCTGGTTTTTGACTTTTGCCTGGATTTTGGACTTGGAGTTTGGTTGTCCCTTTACCTGTTTATCCACCATTGTATATATGTTCACTTGGTTCACTGGCAGTAGGGGTGTGGCTGCCATTTCTTTTGGGAGAGGGTCCTTTTGTCTGTTTTTTGGCTTAGGTAGTTAGGGAAGTACTTATATTTTTTTTAAATTTCCTTTTAGGTAAGGTAGCTACCTAAACAATAGAATTCTTTTGTCTATTATTTTGGCCTTGGCCCACCTTGAAGGTATGCCTGGTTTGGTTCCTTGTACAGTTATATGTATATAATTCTGTGTTTTACAATATAGCACAACCTTTTTTAACAACCTTGATTGTGTTGTCATTCCTGGCTCCCTCATTTTTAAAGGTCCTTCCATTGAATCCCAAGCTGGTTACCCTGTGTGGCCTAACCTAGACTGGACCGTAACAGAGCCCAGATCTAAATCTTATTGAAAACCTGTGGAAGGACTTGAAGAGAGCTGTGCAAAGGAGATCTCTTCACAATTTAACAAATCTGAAGATTGAAAGAGTGGAATAAAATGGGCAAATCAAGATAGTAGGTAAAAGTAGTTAGATATGTATCCAAAAAGACTGAGTGCCATATATATATATATAAAAATAAAATTACATAAGTGTTGGCTTCCAGTAGGTCTGTTTTTACCAGGTGTGTGCTTTCCTCCATGTGTGTGTCTCCCAGACGATGGTGTGTGTTCTCACCTTAGTGGACCCCAGGTTGATGTTGGAGCTTCAGGTGGCGCCGCTGGGTCTCTCTGAGCAGTCAGCCAGGTAAAGTGCACTCCAGAGCAGCATGACTGAGGACATGATGGTGTGGAGGATCAACCGGATACCTGGGCGTGCCTTGGCCAGGTGCTTCTGATCCATACTCACCTGGAGCTGGGTGAGAGAAAACACACACACACACATACACAGAAAGAAAATTGATCACACCCCATGTATACTTCTCAATATAGAAAAGAGTTTATGGAAAAGAGTTTATTAAAAGAGTTTAACAGCTACCCCACCTGGTGGTACTGAGATGATGGGTCGAGCAGGCAGTAATAAATGAAAGCCGTGACTCCCTCCAGCACAGTGAGGATCAGATCAGGAGGAATACACAGCGCCATCCACTGGGGTCTGAAAATACAACACTAATTAAATTTCCCAAAACACACATTTTCCTAACTGCAGTACTTACGCTGGTGCTAGGGGGCGTACCTGGTGTCTGTGATTCCGGTCTTCTAAAGGTACTGCTGGATCAGGTTTTCCAGGTTCCCGCTGAGCTGCAGTGTCACTGCAGCAACCATGCGACTCAGAACCCTACCCATGTAGGGCAGCCTGGCCGTGATAAGGCCGATCCACTGGGGGTGCATCTTACACGCGTGGTGCACTTCCCGTGCAGGTACTGCAGTGACGCCATTGGCTTTTGAGGATTCACATGTTCCACTTCTCCACCCAGAATCTCAAAACTACCACAACCAGCTCCGGCTCCTCCAGCACTTCCTGGATTCCCTGGTCCTGGTCCAGCCTCTCCACTTTCGTCTCCAGGGACCAGGACGTGATGCTCGAGTAAAACAAGGCTCTGAAGAAGGCAAAGGAGCTGCAACCGTATGCCACTGCATCCGTCCAGCTGGTCCTCGGACAAGTCAATGACGCTGTCTTCAGACAGTCCCTCCTCGACGGTGGGCAGGTTGGTTCCACATACACGCTGCTGGTGCCACTTCTGAGCACTAAAGATGGACGAGAGCAGGCAGTGCAGTGCCACCTTCTGCACCTTGCACTTGGACAGCACGTCGCTGATGAAGCTGGCGAACCCTTTAGCTGAGCCGCCCGTCACCTTTGCAAGCTCGCTGAAGAGCAGCTTCAGAACTTCGATGCTGGTCAGCTGCATGGTGCAGTTCCCTGCCAAGTCCTGCAGTGCCGCTGGAATGTGTGCTGAATAATAGCTCATCAGGAATTAGCGGCAGAGTGAGATGATGATCTCCAGGTACATGGCGCTGTGGAAGGAATGGGAATGCGAATCAGGCAATAAAAGTCTTTACCCATGACGGAAATACAATGACGGGCTAGAAGGTTCTGAAGAAGCGAGAGCTGAGGTGTGTAGGTGTTGTTGATGCTGGTGGTCGAGATGACGCTGACGAAGCCAGCGGGAGCCGTGTGCAACATGGGCAGCTATGGCAGAAAGAGCATGAAGAGCCCGAGAGGAATTGTAGATGTGCAGATACAGCAGGACGTGCTGATAAAGGGGGTGGATGTTAAAATGAGAAGGACATGTAGGAGATCAGGACGAGCCCAGGACTCCACAGGTGCCACCGCTAGGAGATCCGATATCACTCTCAATCTCAGAAACCTCACCTTCACCGCAGCTGTACCAATTCTCCAAGTCCAACCTGTCGCCAAAGAAGATGCTGGGGAGACGGTTCTTATCTGCCTGGTTGAACTTTCGACGCTCCTCCTTTTTCCTCTTGTTGTTCTTCACCTTGGGCTTGGCTCCAGGAGCTTTGTCAATGAGACGCTCCATGATTTTACCCTTGAGGCTCAGCTGGGTGCTACTGTGGCTGCGTTTTCGGGACCGAGGGTCATCTGGGTGCAAGCTTAGCTCTGTAGTACCGTATCCACTACTATTTGGAAGTGTGACGATGGAAGGTGAGGAGCTGTGTCTCGAGCATGGAAAACTGTCAGAAATGTATTTAACTCTTAACAACATCAGATGCGCAAAATCGTAAACAAAGCAACAAAACCAACAGCAGAACTAAACTGCACTTACGGTCAGAGCAGCCTGTGTCCCCCAAGCATCCTGCTTCAGGTGGGTCTGATCCAGGTTCTGGAGCCGGAGGGTTGGGAAAGGCCCAGGTCCAGTGGCGCTGAGCCTGAACACGCTGGATGGACACATTATGTGTTTTTGGATGCAGCAGAAGAAGCGGCTCGAGAACTCGGGCGATGTCGTATCTCTGGAGCACTTGACTGAGCCACGCCCGCCCCACTGTGCGCGCCGAACTGTCCCAACAACTCAGACTGTCCAACATGATGAAGAGAGACCTGCGGGAGGTCCGACATGACTGAATTAACCTCTGAATTGAGCTTTTATGTGCACGTCAATGTCCAGTCTACAGAGAGACTCCCTCATGCGCTCGCTTCTATAACAGAGAAGAAAAGCCTCCTCCTTATCACTGGTTCGTAATTTCTTGATAACTGATAAAGCCCACTGCATGTCCTGAATGTTTTATCTCACTTGTCAAAGGTGCGGCTGAAAGGTGAAGACTTGGTGATGTTCAGGTCTCGGGTCAGATGCCACAAAACCGAGAATTTCACATGAGCCTCCAAACGGATTCTCTGAAAGAACGAAACAAAAAGAGGGCTGTTTAGGAAGTGATGCAGACATTTAAACAGATTTGTTCCATGTATATTGATGATATCTTCATGCATATTAAAGAGTCCCACCTTGTCTCTGTGCATGAGCTGGTTACTGATGAGGTCCCGCTGGTGCTGGATGAAGGAATGAGGTTGTGCAGCTGATAGAAAAGTTCCACACTGCACTGATGATGCTGAGGAGTCGCTTCACCCAGCTGATCCCACAACAACACCGCCACACTCTACACCCACCCGAGAGAGAGAGAGAGAACATCAAAATGCAGTGAGGAAGCATGAAGGAGGAACCTTTTATACTAATATCACTCATTACTGTTAAAAAGTTTAAACTATTGAATGGAACAGAAGAACTTAAATTTCTATAAAACACTAGTTTAACCTCCTGGGAAACCGCTCTACCCTGGAAATAATCTAAATTTAATCTGTAGCAATAAATAATTTCAAGACATGTGGTCATGATTCTTACAGAACATTGAGAAATAGTTCCTTTCTACACCTCTCTTTAGATCAAATATTTATTCATCTAACTTGTTAGCTATCCTCATCCTTAATTCTCTCTATAGCAGGAAAAAAAGTGTTATTTAGAGTGTGTAGTGTAATGATATAAAATATCCTATGACAGTTTTTGTAATAAAATAATATCTGTAATAAAACTTACGTAGGCCACACTAAGTAAAGAACACCATTAGCATTTCATTTAAAATTTCATGGCGTCAAAATTATAGCAGCTTTCATCAGTGCAGAACTTATTTCTGGTGTAAAATGGGCTAAATGTTTTAAAAGGTTACATAAAGTGGACAAGTTTAATTACTTTCCTCACCAAAAAGTTGGAAAGGTAATGTTTACCTGTATAAACAAACATTTATCTCTCTATCTATCTATAAAGCTATTTAAATAAACAAATAAATAAATAAATAACAGCCATTGTTAACTATTTCATCATAAATATTTAATCATTTTAATGTAGAATTAATTCCATTTGGGAAATTCACCCTGGGTGGTGGGTTTTTTCCAGGAAAATAAATTGTTCTTTACGTCGGACGTGTGAATTTTGGACATACGCAACATTTAAAGCTGTTTATATACCATTTCACAGAGACCGATCCTGAACTGCAGGTTTCTGTCAGGTTCACTCCATCCTGTATGTATGCATGGTTACAGAATTAGAACTGGAACCTTGGAATTCTTATTCTTCTGAAATCCAGAATCGGAACTCAGTTTAAAAGCTGATCTGCAACACAATGCACATTCAGATTAAAGCTGTTCATTCAGTAGCCCTGACCTGCAGAGAAACACTGGACAGAAAATGAATAAACAGGAAATGGAGAGGAAGGTGGACATGATGTCCTGTAACATCATCAATGAGCTGCGGTTAGAGAAGCAGCTCTGTGACATAGTCATCATGGTGGATGGCGCCGAGTTTCACATGCACAAGATCATCCTGTGCGGCTGCAGCCCGTACTTCAGGGCTCTCTTCACCAACGGCTTGTACCCTCCTGATAAGCTCGGGTACAGCATCCCTAACGTTTCCGCCAAGATAATGAAGCTGATTGTGGAGTACGCGTATATAAGACGTGTTAACATCACGGAGAAAAACATGTGTAACTTGCTGATCACTCCTGATTATCTTTTGGTGAGCAGCCTGGTGAATGAGTGCTGCACATTCCTGAAGGCTCAGCTATGTCCGGAGAACTGCATTAACATCTGGTGTTTTGCTCACTCCCACTTCTGTGAGAATTTGAAACAGCAGGCCTTCCGGTTTGTCTTGCACAACTTTGTGCATATGGTGCGCCCCTTTGAGGAGTTCTTGGACCTGAGGGTCGAGCAGCTGAGCAAGATCATCGAGAAGGACGAGCTGAACATGAAACAGGAGAGCGTGGTGTTCGAAGCCGTCTTACAGTTGATCAAACATGCGCTGTGGAAACAGAAAGCGCACATAGGAGTGTTACTGCCCGAGGTGCATCTGGGGCTGCTGACATACGATTACCCTGTGAACAATGTAAGGAACAATGTTTTAGTGATGGACGGCGTGACATGTAAGCCAATCGACACCAGCGTTCTGATGGGCATCTATGACCTCAACCCGAGCCTTTCTCTCAGCTCTGATCTTGAGATACTCCGCCTGCCCAGCGCCGTTCTGCTGGCCATCGGTGGCTGTGGCCGCAGGAATCCCACCAATTCCATAGAAGCATACGATATGCGAGCGGCGTGCTGGGTAGATGTCACGTGCAACGACGAGAGTCCACGAGCCTATCACGGGACAGTGTATCTGAACGGCTTCGTGTACTGCATCGGAGGATTCGACGGCGTGCATTACTTCAGCAGTGTGAGAAGGTTTGACACCATCACCAGAACCTGGGCTCAGGTGGGCCCCATGCACTCTCGCCGGTGTTACGTGAGCGTGTGTGTGCTGGACGGTCGTATCTATGCGATGGGAGGATTTGATGGCGTCGAACGTCTAAATACGGTCGAGCGATATGAACCTGAGAATGATCAGTGGAGCATGATCACGCCAATGCACGAACGAAGGAGCGATGCAAGCGCTACAGTACTGAACGGCAAAGTGTACATATGCGGAGGGTTTGACGGTAACGAGTGTTTGTTCACAGGGGAGTATTACAGTCCTCAGATGGGAGCGTGGACCCTCACCCCCCCCATGATGATCAGAAGGAGTGGACTGGGCATGGTCACGTACGGAGGACAGGTTTACGCTGTCGGGGGATTTGATGGTGATAATTGGCTAAGCAATGTAGAGGTGTATAATGCTCAGACCAACATATGGAGACAAGGTCCAGCCATGAACAACGAGCGGAGTAATTTCGGCATTGAGGTGCTGGACGATCTCCTGTTCGTTGCTGGAGGAGATAACGGCACTACCACTATGGATGAAGTGGAGTGTTATGATAAGGAGACTTCTGAATGGTTTGCAGTCGAAAACATGATTTTTTTCCGCAGTACTCTGAGCTGCTGTGTGCTGTCTGGTTTACCCAACATGGCCGAGTATGCCGTTCCCCGAGATGATCCCTATGGAGTCCCTCGGAGCTCACGGAGCACCAGAGGCTACCTCACACCTCCTGGCAACATCTGAGATGTACAAATAAACCTCTCCCTTCATCAGCATAGTTTTGTTATCGAGAATCAAATTAAACACTCTGAAGCAGTCAAACTACTGAATTTGCCTTTTGTTTACTCTCTTATGCTGCAAGCCGTTGTACTGAAACTTGTAAAACACAACGTCCCTCATGGAGAAGTGCGATGGAACAGTTAACGTCCACCATCCTGAGATCTCTCTCACTCTCACGCACACACACACACACACACACACACACACACACACACACACCTGACATCACAACAACATGGCGGTGCTCACGTGGTCAGCGCTGAACAGAATTCCCTTCACGTAATTTTTAACGTGATGAAACTCGACTTTGTTGACATGTAGCTTTTGTGTCGTAAGTTTAGGTCCGTGATGTAATTCTGCTGATTTTAGTTTAAAGTCACTAACGTGATAAAATCACTGTAATGGATCATTTTTATGAGCAAAGATGAAGACAGGTGATGTAGATTATACATCATTTCTCTCCGTACATTACATAAATAATTAATGTAGATCTTATTAATATGTTTATCAAACTCAAATATGACCTTGCTCCGAGTATCCACATTTATTTCCGAGCCGAGCCGGAACGCCTTTGGATCGAAACGCCAGAAAACTGGATCTATACTTTCAGAATGCAGCATAATTCCAGCAGATCCACAGCGAGAGACTCTCAAATAATTCTATAAACACACCAGGTTCAATTATACTATGCTAAAAAAAGAGAAAAAACATAAATTAGAAAAAACATGAATTAGGAAAAAAGGACATAAAATAGTGACAAAAAGTAAAGGAAAAGGAGAGAGAGAGGATGAGAAAGAGTGAGAATGATTGAGAATGATTGAGAATGAGAAAGAGAGAGATATGAACGAGAATCAAATAGAAAGAATGAAAAGCAGAAATCAAGAGAAAAAAGTGAGACAAACACACTACATGAGCGACTGACAGAAAAAAGTTAGAAACAAAAAAGAAAGAAGAAAAGAAATGTAAAAAATAATGTAGAGAAAGAAAGAGCAAAAAAGGAACAATAAAAATTATAAATATGAAAGAGAAAGAAAATGTGGTATAAAAATAAAAAAGGTAGGACACAATCGATAAAGAGCAGGAGAAACCGTGGAAAAGAAGAGGAAGGAAGAAAGATAAAGAAAAAAGAAAAGAGAGGGAGGAGAAAAGATTGAGAGAGGGATGAAAGAAATGAAGAAAGAAAGATTAACGTGTCACATTGAAGAAGTCATTTTGTCGGCGATGTGCTTTGACATCCCCTGTGTGAGCGGCGGCCTGATCACGACGGCAACACCACCCTGGCTCGGGCTCATCGGCTGGGCGGAGTCGGCCACGCCTACCCGTTCTGTTGTCACCATGGTGACGGACTGAGTCAGACCCACCAGGGCCATGAGGAGGGAGACCACGATGGCGCGGATGCTGAAGTCCAGCTCAGAGAAACAGTCGTTCATCAGAGACTCGAGCCACTGAGGAGGCGGAGTCACACCGCCGCTGTCTGACATCATCACCATCATCATCATCATGACCACACACACACGTCATTAATAATCATATTATCAATATTAACTATTATTATTGTTGATGTTGATATTCATTTATAAGCAAACATACACCATAATTAGTCATAATAAGCAGCAAATAATAAATAAATCAGTAATATTACATAAAGTAAATCCAGAATAATCATCAGAAAACTTCCAAATAAACAATAATATGCAAATCTGAGAGTAGGTTCTGTTTAATATGCGCTCGATAAATAAAATCATTTTGGTTTGTGACCTTTCTGCTCATCTCTGGAGGGAGAATTTGAGGTTTCCCTCAGCGATGTACACGGGGAAACTGGAACACTCCAGGAAGAGCTGACACACAGCCGTGAACGCAGACACACACTTGATGAAGTTGATGGTACAAAAGCATCTGCAGCTTTTCTTTCAAGAAATCTGTCCATATTCTTTTGCACTACACACACAGTGTCACACGCTATTTATTATAATAAAAAACACGCATACGTCACGCATACCGATGTTGACGTGTGTATTCCAATATAATTTTTTATTCATGTTGTTGTGCATGTGTGTCTGTCTTATTTCTGTGTCTGTGTTATTATTTTAGCTAGTTTTCATTATATATATATATATATATATATATATATACAGTGAGGGAAAGAAGTATTTGATCCCCTGCTGATTTTGTACGTTTGCCCACTGAGAAAGAAATGATTGGTCTATAATTTTAATGGTAGGTTTATTTGAACAGTGAGAGACAGAATAACAACAAGAAAATCCAGAAAAATGCATGTCAAAAATGTTATAAATTGATTTGCCTTTTAATGAGAGAAATAAGTATTTGATCCCCTCTCAATCAGAAAGATTTCTGGCTCCCAGGTGTCTTTCATACAGGTAACGAGCTGAGATTAGGAGCACACTCTTAAAGGGAGTGCTCCTAATCTCAGCTTGTTACCTGTATAAAAGACACCTGTCCACAGAAGCAATCAATCAATCAGATTCCAAACTCTCCACCATGGCCAAGACCAAAGAGCTCTCCAAGGATGTCAGGGACAAGATTGTAGACCTACACAAGTCTGGAATGGGCTACAAGACCATTGCCAAGCAGCTTGGTGAGAAGGTGACAACAGTTGGTGCGATTATTCGCAAATGGAAGAAACACAAAAGAACTGTCAATCTCCCTCGGCCTAGGGCTCCATGCAAGATCTCACCTCGTGGAGTTGCAATGATCATGAGAACAGTGAGGAATCAGCCCAGAACTACACGGGAGGATCTTGTCAATGATCTCAAGGCAGCTGGGACCATAGTCACCAAGAAAACAATTGGTAACACACTACGCCGTGAAGGACTGAAATCCTGCAGCGCCCGCAAGGTCCCCCTGCTCAAGAAAGCACATATACATGCCCGTCTGAAGTTTGCCAATGAACATCTGAATGATTGAGAGGACAACTGGGTGAAAGTGTTGTGGTGAGATGAGACCAAAATGGAGCTCTTTGGCATCAACTCAACTCGCCGTGTTTGGAGGAGGAGGAATGCTGCCTATGACCCCAAGGACACCATCCCCACCATCAAACATGGAGGTGGAAACATTATGCTTTGGGGGTGTTTTTCTGCTAAGGGGACAGGACAACTTCACCGCATCAAAGGGACGATGGACGGGGCCATGTACCGTCAAATCTTGGGTGAGAACCTCCTTCCCTCAGCCAGGGCATTGAAAATGGGTCGTGGATGGGTATTCCAGCATGACAATGACCCAAAACATACAGCCAAGGCAACAAAGGAGTGGCTCAAGAAGAAGCACATTAAGGTCCTGGAGTGGCCTAGCCAGTCTCCAGACCTTAATCCCATAGAAAATCTGTGGAGGGAGCTGAAGGTTCGAGTTGCCAAACGTCAGCCTCGAAACCTTAATGACTTGGAGAAGATCTGCAAAGAGGAGTGGGACAAAATCCCTCCTGAGATGTGTGCAAACCTGGTGGCCAACTACAAGAAACGTCTGACCTCTATGATTGCCAACAAGGGTTTTGCCACCAAGTACTAAGTCATGTTTTGCAGAGGGGTCAAATACATATTTCCCTCATTAAAATGCAAATCAATTTATAACATTTTTGACATGCGTTTTTCTGATTTTTTTGTTGTTGTTGTTATTCTGTCTCTCACTGTTCAAATAAACCTATCATTAAAATTATAGAATGATCATTTCTTTGTCAGTGGGCAAACGTACAAAATCAGCAGGGGATTAAATACTTTTTTCCCTCACTGTATATATATATATATATATATACACACACACGCACATTTTAACATTTTAGAAATGTTTGAAGGATTTTTACACGGCACCCCTGCTCTCTGCTCCAGGGCGCAGTATCATGGCTGACTCTATGCTCTCACCTCAACCTCCTAACATGTTGGGATATGCGAAGAAAAAAAATTCACTGTGCTGTAATGTATATGTGATCAATAAAGGCTCATTATCATATGGTATCATATCGTATGTGTGTGTGTTACATAAAATATTATAAGTGGCACAAGTGAAAAAAGGAAAGAAAATATAAAAAGTATATATACACATACATACATACATACATACACATATACACACACAGTGCCCTCCACTAATACTGGCATTTTCTTTCCTTTTTCACTTGTGCCACTTACATAAAATATTAACATATGTGTAGAAATACTTTACATAAGAACTAGTAAAAAGTATTTGAATCCTACCTTTACACAGAGGAATAAAGACCAGAGTATTTATCCCTGAAGTGCTGTAATACACTGGCAGATTGTAAATGTTGTGAACAAAGTAGAGGAAGCCCGCTTGTATTTCTTGTCATTCAGGTTTCCCTCGTCATCTATTCAAATTCAGATCAGACCACAGGTTTTGTTTTTCAGTTTCACTTTCTTACAATTTGCTGGATGCTTCAAAGCAATGGTTCATTGGCTTCAGTGTGACATACAAGATGGCAAAGCCTTGACCTAAAAGACGTGAATTTTTATCTTGTCCGACCTTCAAAGAAAGATTAGTATTTTTAATTACTATGGAAAATCAATTCAATTCAATTTACTTTTATTTATATTCTGCTGTTACAATGGACCCTGTCACAAAGCAGCTTTAATCAAATGTAAAAAAAAATTAATAGTATTAAATGAAATTAATTTACGCCAAGGTTTCCCCGAGCACCGAGCACCGGAGCAAGCAGCGCACTCAGCAGCCCGGAGTGCGACAGTGTACACTTCAGGGTTTTTTCACACTGACTGGCTGTGTCCGAAATTGTGTACTGTGACAGTATGTACTGAACTCGATGTAGAACGTACAGCACGGCCATTGAAACAGTACATACTAATCAGTATGTGTGTGTATTATTAGTATTATTATTTTATTTATTTCTTATATACTTTTTTATTTAACATATAAAGATCACAGGGGATACACATCACGAAAAACACTTAAGAGAACAGCATAAGAAACTCGAGGTAGAGCAAAGCAATGAAGTACATTTTCAAACAAGATACAGTAAACAGAGATAGTTTACAAAAAAGAAAAAGTAATTCACAAAAACATCTAAAGCAATAGAATTGAACATATAATAAATAAATAAAAATAAATATAAATAAATAACATGAAACTGTCACCTTCAGGAAATCAGGAGGTAACTCTTATAATGAAACTATATTTTTTTCCTCAACAGAGAATGTGTGTGTATTGTGACTACAATCCCGGACATAGTACATCTGCCATGTTGGAATTGTCATGTGACCTTCGACGTCATCATACACAAAACTCTTAAAGGGATCACCAGATTAAAGCAAGCGCACTAAAGGCAAAATGCACATCAGGAAAGTTAACTGAATGAGTAATTTAATACGGTTAGTTTTAACAGACTGAGGTAAACTCATTTCCATTAGCTTGGCTGGCTAAAGCATGATGGATATCACAAAAAAGGTTTCAAACACTGTGACAACTGTTTTCTTTTTAAACCTTCAACAAGTTAACAATTTATTCAGGTATTTGAAAACAGGTCCTGTTTAACCAAGGGTTAATACTTAAAAAGAGCTGACACGTTGTCTTCCTTGATTTTTTTCTCAGCTCGTCCACAACAGTCCCATTGCATTATGGGATTGTTTGACTCGCATAATGTCCATCGGTTGCATACTGCAAAATCACAATCCTTTGCTGTCTATAAAGAACATTAAAGCAAGACTACAGTATGCCAATGAGCATATAGGCAAAGACCAGACCTTTTGGAATAATGTGCTCTAGACAGAAAAATCAAAGATAGAGTTGTTTGGCCACAGTACAGCTTTTCAGGAGAAGCACCTCATACCAACTGTGAAGCACAGTGGTGGAAATGTTGTGGTTTGGGGTTGCTTCACTACCTCAGGGACTGGAGAGCTTGCTTCTGCATCATATCAAAGAGTGCTTCAAGATTATGTGAGGCCATCTGTCTGAAAATTTGAACTGAAAGTGGACCTTTCTACAGTATCGTCAGCCTCGGGCATGAGCAGAGCTTGGTAGGCCGTCTCTTAGGCCTTGGGTAGGGACATGGTTTGGTAGGCTGTCTCATCAACTTCAGACAGAAACATGGCATAGGAGGCTGTGGCATTGGCCTCCTACTAGTACATGGCTTGGGAGGCATTGCCATCACCCTCAGACAGGAACATTGCCTGGGAGGCAGTTCCGTCGCCCTCAGACTGGAACATGGCTTGGGAGCCCGTCTCGTCTGCCTCAGACAGGTACGTGGTCACTTTACTGCCCCGTGTCTAAATCAATGACTTTCAATGGGAGCATTCACACCTACGCGTTTTATGTGTGCCGTCAAAGCATCGCTATTTTTTATGTCGAGGGATTCTTTTTTTGACGTGATGCGTTAAAAACTGGCCAACAGATGAGATTCGTACTTTTGGTCACGTGTCCAGAGCCACTGAAGTTACATAAAAGTACGACTTGATAGCGCTCACGCACAAAACCATTTTTCCGAAAGTGAATGAAACAGAAAAAGAGCCTGACACGATATGATGTTGCTGTCTTTTATGTCTGAACACCAATAAGTTTTTAATAAACACCACAGTGACTACAAAAAAGGAGGAGTTCTTGTTCTATTAAAACATCTTTACTAGCATCCACCATTTTGGTGAGAGAGTGAATAAATGACATACCCAAAATAAAATGCGCACTGCTCATGAATCCTTCTGGCTACACACAAAAACAAGGACTCTTTGAAAGATGACACAGAGTTCAATACTCAGCATTACCCAGACTGCTACTAGCACATTATATAGACAGATAGATAGATAAATAGATAGCGATATTGATATAACTATCAACCAATCAGCAGATCGTTCAGAAGATGTGTGAATTAATTGCAGGAAAGAGAACAAAGGAACAGAAATTATGCTACTTAGTATATAAAACAACGCTGAAGGAATTAAATAGATTGCTTGGTCACATAACTCACGTATATATATATATATATATATATATATATATATATATATATATATATATATATATATATATATATACACACACACACAGTGGGGGAAACAAGTATTAGACGTGTCCACATTTTTTTCAGTAAATATATTTCCAATAATACTCACATGAAATTTTCACCAGACATCAGTATTAACTCAAGAAACCCGGAAGTATAAAGAATTCACAACATTAAAGTCCATAAATAAAGTTATGTGTGATTAAGTGGAATGACACAGGAAAAAAGTATTGAACACGCTAAGAAAAAGCAGATCTCCGAGGCAAGGTTAGGCAAGGAACCAGCTGAAATCCGTAAGTAATTATACCCCCTATCTGTGCAAATGAATATCACCTGGGTTAGTAAATTGATGGTCTGTCAAAAGGCTTTTCGTTATCAAGATATCACACAAGAAACATCTCATGATGGGTAAAAGCAAAGAGCTCTCCCAAGACCTTTGGAACCTTATGTTGCAAAACATATTGATGGAATCAGATACAGACGTATTTCAAAACTTCTGAATCTTCCAGGAAGCACCGTTGGGGCCATTATCTTCAAGTGGAAGCAGAAACACTCAGTCATCAACCGGCCATGAACAGGAGCTCCTCGCAAGATTTCTGACTAGAGAGTCCGAAGAATAGTCAGAAGAGTAGCCCAAGAGCCAAGGACCACTCAGAAAGAGCTCCAGAAACACTTGGAGGCAGCAGGCGCCATCGTCACAAAGAAAACAATAGGCAATGCACTCCACTGCTCATGCTCACCCCGCAAGACTCCATTACTAAAGAAAAGGCATACTCGTTTAAAGTTTTCTACAACTCATTTGGACAAGCCTATGAAATACTGGGAGAGTGTTGTCTGGTCAGACGAGAGCAAAATTTAACATTTTGGCTGTCATACTACAGCTTTAAAACACTATACCAACAAGTGAAGTTTGGAGGTGGAAGCATCATGGTGTTGCATTTCATCACAGGGTAGACTTCATATAATTGAAGGAACGATAAATGGAGCCCTGTAACAGAAGATTCTTGAGAAGAATCTGCTGCCATCCACCAGGATGATGAAGATGAGACATGTGTGGACCTTCCAGCAGGACAACGATCCAAAGCATACAGCAAAGGAAACTCTCAATTGGTTTCAGAGAAAAAAAATCAACGCATTAGAATAAGTGCAGACCATTTACCATGTAGACCATTAAATTTTTTTTACAGTTGCTCATGGACACATCGTATTAATTGACCCTCCTGCAACAGCTCATCCTGATACAGTTGAAAGTGATTATTGTCTGCAGGTATTGTTTCTGTTTGCTAGACCAAACATCATTGTAATTTGCACTGTAGGATGAAGATGAAGAGACCACCTCTGCTGTGACAGAGGTACAAAATGAAGATGCTGTGAGGCCCACAGAGGTTTAACATATAATGCATTCCTTTTTTAAAAGATGTGTGATTAATGTGATATTAAAACTTTGTCATTGTCCCCTTAAGGATTATAGCCGGGAATTCCTGTACACAGGAGGGTCCATCTACCTCCACACAGAATCTCGACAGTGTAATGTTTACAGTTGTCCTGATTAAAAATATTTGTTCTGTGTATGTATTATAGACATTTATATCAATTATATTAAATTATCATTCTGTCTTCCTGCAAAAGAGCTGTATAAGGTCCATCTTCAAAGGTAAATTAGAAAAAATGACATGGAGATGGACCTTCTACAACTTCAAATGGAGGGAAAAAAGCTGAACATATAAAAGACCAGGCTTGAAATTGAATTGCTGAAGCACTGTTTAAAGGTGGACAAAGTATTTGCCTACTGATTATTATTATTCTGTCAATTATTGTTGATGCAATACCTTCAAATGTCTTTTTCAATGACAGAAAATAAAGAAACAATGAACCTCAGCTGTTCACTTTGTGCATTAGTCATTTAATAGGAAATGATGTGGGCAGGTCACATCTTGTAACAGCTACAATCTCTTTGGTTCACTAGGGTCCCTCTTGCTGTCACGATACAAAGTAAACAAGCGGAAGCAAGCGCAGATTGTCAAAGATTTAATACTACAGGAAGTCCAAAATGTATCTACACCAAGCAACAGTCACTTTCACATTGCTTTTCATCTCCTCAGTCAACCGAACAAGTGTGGAAATACTGCAAAGAAGCCATTATGATGACCAGTAACTCTGTCCATCTGTTTCCGATCTCACAAACCGCCATCTTTTATTGATCCCGCAAAATTACCTGAACTTGCACCTGCTCGTGTAGACACAGCGGCTTAGCGCGGAGTAAATTAATAATAACGCTAACGCTACAAGGTGGGTTTAATTCAAACTTCTTTATTAAAAAATTCCTCACCAATCATAATCAAGAGTAGAAACTGTTCGGTCTGTAAACATACAGCACGCTGCAGCTCTCCTTCACTAACTCTAATTTGGTGGTTTTCAAAGTGGGGGCCGCCAGGGGACGCCTGGGGGGCCTCAACAACTTTCTGTGCAAAATAAATAAATACATGATTTATATATATATATATATATATATATATATATATATATATATATATATATATATATATATATACTATAACATGTTATTTGTAACAATACATATTAAAATCACATTTCCTATACCTAACTTTCTAATTGCTAAACGGACAAAACAAAACGGTAAACGGTCACTGTTTGGTATCATTGTTTGCCTGCCAGGAAGCGTTGTTACTCATGGAACACTTGCTACCATCTGGTTTAGTTAGCTACTACCAGCAACTGCTACCAGCTACCTCAAAATTAATGGACAAGACCAACAGCCCAGCTGACCCAATCTCAGCTGCACAAAAAAGGAAGACCTCATGGTCAAATAAAACTCGCAAGTATGAGGCTGCATACATAAAGTATGGATTTACTGTAGCACATAAGAATGGCTATGAGTGCCTGAAATGTGTTCTCTGCCTGGAGATTCTCTCCAACGAATGTTTAAAGCCTTCTGAACTTCAGCGTCATTTGAAACAAAAGCACCCAACAGAGGCCAAAAAGACAGTAGACTTTTTAAACGAAAAGAAGAGAATTTGGCTAGCCAGTTGACCATATTCTTGCAGCAAGCCACTGTCCCCGAAAGGGCATTGAAGGCATCGTTTCTGGCGTCATACCACATAGCTCATCCCAAGAAGCCACACACAATTGGAGAAGATCTGATTTTACCAGCTACCAAAGACATTGTAATAAAACTGCTTGGTGATGATGCTTCTTGGAAAATCGATGCAGTACCACTTTCTGATAATTCCGTAAGCCGACGGATTGGTGAAATGGCTTAAGATGTGTCCGCTCAACTTTTGGAGCAGGTGAGAACTAGCGAATATTTCGCTCTTCAGCTGGATGAGAGCACGGATGTATCTAATGCTGCTCAAATGCTCGTGTACATCAGGTTAATTTCCCAGGAATGTTTTGTTGAAGAAATACTATTTTGCAAAGCCATTGTAGGTAGAACCACTGGGAGAGATATTTTTCAAGTTTTGGATGAGTACATAGAATCTAATGGACTTGACTGGTCTCATTGTGTGGGGGTGTATTCAGACGGGGCCGAGGCCATGACTGGGAAGAACAGTGGAGTGACCGCCCATAGCAAACTGAAAGCCCCGAATGCAGTTGCCACACACTATGCTACACCGTGAGGCTCTCGTCACGAAGAAGATTGACGACGAGCTTAACCAGGTACTACAAGACGTTATACAAGTTGTGAATTACATCAAAGCCCGCCCCATGAACCACAGACTGTTCACTCTGCTTTGCAATGAGATGATTGCTGCTTCATTCCAACGTGTGTTGGTTATTACGGGTGGCAGTTTTGAACCGCGTATATGAACTTAGGGGGGAGATTGCGGAGTTCCTCTCATGTGAAAAGCATCAGCTGGCAGACCGTTTTACAAATGTAGCCTGGACTCATAAACTTGCATATATCTTAGATATTTTTCACCATCTAAATGTACTGAATCCAAGCGTGCAAGTTTGTGACACCTATATATTGCATGTGCAAGAAAAAGTGTGTGCTTTTTCGAAGAAGATGATGCTATGGTCAAACAAGCTCCAAGAGGGAATTACAGAAATGTTTCCATTACTTCCCCAAGAGCTCCTATCATCTGGTGAGTTGGGCACCATCTCTCCACTGATCCAGTCCCACCTTCAGCACCTACAGGGATATTTCAGAGACTATTTCCCTGACCTTGAAAACACATCTAAACTGGGTTAGGAACCCCTTTGTAAGAAAAGACTATCCTGCCCTGGCTGAGAGGGCTCTGAAATGCCTTCTCCCTTTTGCAACAACTTACTTGTGTGAGTCTGGCTTTTCCACTTTAAAAATACTTAAAACAAAACACAGAGCATGTCTACATGTGGACAATGACATGCGTATGGCACTGACAGACATAAAGCCCAGGCTTGACAAACTGTGTCGGAGCCATGAAGCCCATCCCTCCCACTAGTATGTTTTCTCTTTCTCACTCTCAGACAACCACACACACATAATCAATTCCTAATGTAATGTAATGTAAAGATGTAACATGTAATTATTAATAAAAAAGGGGGATATATTCAGAAGTCTGTATTTTTAATGTGTTTTAAAGACATCTTGCAAAAGGGGGGCCTCGGTCAAATGTTAATGCTATTTGGGGGGCCTTGCCCTGGAAAAGTTTGGGAACCCCTGCGTTACACCACACCACCTCATCATTATTTTCCTATAACAGCACTCCCAGTCATGTTTAAATCATACCATAGGCCTAATACATTTACAAAGCTTCATTCATATGTGAAACTTCACACTATACTATATTTCTGGTTAATTTACCTTCATGGTGATGTTTTTATGCCTCTGCCATCAAGTGCTAGAGGCCTTATGTTATGATCCCCACAGGGTCAAGGTCAAAGCATGGCCACACATCTACAATAGTTTTTCTTCAACAACCTCATTTCTGTTTGAAGTAATTTTAAGGCTATTACTGACATACAAATTAGTAACAAGAAAGACAAGACTTGATGGTGGTGGAGGCATCCCTGTCAATGCCGGTGACATCGAGTTCTACTTCTTTACACATGATTAGTCAGTCTCAACCCCCAATAGTTAAAAAATAAACAGACATTTTAAATATGTTTAAATATCATTGTAAAATGATCGTTCATTCCTTCATTCATTTTAATTTCCATGCCATACTTGTTCAAATTAATATTTATTGATTGCAACAGTTAAGCAACATTTTTATTAATGCATACCATTATAGTGCATAGCCACAAGAGATAGATAAGGAGAATGTTGAATGGTAGTATTATGAAGCAAAAATCTAATTTCATGCTTCTAACAATACTGCACTTGAACAGCAGAACTATGCATTTCAGTAAGAGCCAACAGAGATCTAATTTTATGTAATTTAGCATCAGAGAACATTATTCAGACATTTTAGACAAAAGAATGATGTTTTTCAATAAAACAATCCATGTTATCCATGTATTCATGTTAATCCCTGTGTTTAGACTCAAAATATTTTTGTATCACTCTTTCTCCATCTTCACTCAAATCCTTTAAGGCAGATTTCAGCAGGAAGTAGATCGCCACAAAGGAAATCCCTCCTGCAATGACAGAGCCCAGAATTGGGACTCTGTTCTCCAGCTGACTAGCCAGGAGTTGATGTCCTGAAGCTACCTGACTTAGCAAGTGTTCCACTGCCTGTGCTGACAGCTCTCTGCCAAAGGTGGAGGTTACCTCACTCTGAAGTTTCTGCAGGAAATCACATGGGAAGAAATGACTTTACTACATTTTATTTAGAAACATGCAACATGCACAACAACACTACACTATCAGAATTCATGAAAGATTTGTGAAAGATGAGTATGTGAGTAATACTGACAGTCACAATTGGTCTTTAGGTACATTAGGCACTTTTATCCAAAGCAAATTAGGATACAAGGATACCTTTACAGGTTTAGATTCTTGCAAGGGACCAACTGCTGCAGTTCTCATTTTGGTCTTAAAATATATGGCAACATATAAAGAATACTATGTATACTGTGTACATATTTTAACTGAAATTAAATTTATTAAGCTATCAAAAGTGGCTCATGACCATAGATTTTGGTGGGCAGGGATTACATTAATAACAACATAGCAAACTTGAGAGACTATCACACTTGAAATTTTGCTATAAGAACTTAATACTATTGACTACTATCTAGTGCATTTTTAGTGTAACCCTGTAATAGAGTGCTGCAAAATGAGTCCTAAAACCCAGAAATGAGTTAGCATTTTTGCACTTCCGGTTCCATCATCCCGAAGTCAATGGGATTTTTGAATGGGTTTTTGGTTAAATGCCTGAAAAAAAGGTCTGTGGTTAACACAAGCTAAAGATATTTTCACGTTTTATTATACGACATAAAAAATACATCAGTAATACCCCACTCATGATACTGTTAAACTTTTATGTGTCTTGAAAAAGGCGGTTGCTAACAAGTGGCTAAATGGGACTACAGAGGTTGTTGGAGACATTAAACATCAGGCCAAACAGGAAGACTCATCTACTACAGCCTCCTTGTGTTTATACACACGCTCTTGCAAATTATTCCAACTCAAACTTTCCAAATTATAGATATTATCCACTCCATAATCCCCTTTTTCTCTCTCAGAATCATTGCAATATTGCAAAGTTGTGAATGAGAACTAATATTGTTGAATGGAGCTGCCACTGTAAGTTATTCTAAACTAAAAACCCACTACTGAAACTGCGACATTGGTAGTAATATTAATCTCAGCAGTTGTTCCTGATCATCTTCAGTAACAACTCTGTCTTGTTCAGGTTGACAGTGGAACCATGGAACACTGGGAATGTGGTGAGGGCAGTCCAACAAAAAGCACCATGCACACACACACACACACACACACACACACACAGATATTCGCACACTCATTCACATGCGGGGCAATTTACATTAACCAGTCCAACTATTGGCATGTTATTGGGAGGTGGAGAAAACCAGAGAACCTGAAAGAAACTTTCCTCAGACAGTAACCCACTCCACCACTGTGATGCTTGTGATAAATATCTCCCAGTTAAAAATTCAAAGTAAAAATAATTAAAAAATAATGCAATGTACTGTACCTCAAATGATATGCCTGTTAAATTAGCTAATCGATGAAGAGATTTTGCATCAAGACAGAATGTTTGCTGATAATATTTTAAAGTTTCCATCAGTTTGGGAACAATGGGATTGGGAGTGGCACCCCTCGTGACACTGCTCAAGCATGCCACGACTGCTTTCTTCCACACATCTTGATCTAGTGCCTTCCGTTTGCTTTGTATTAATGATGCACTGAGGTTGGGTAGTGACAAGAGCAGGGCATGACTCTTGTGTCCCTCCAGCTCCTCTAGCAAGGTCATCTGGAGTGCAGGGAAGTCATAGTGCTGTGGGTGAAAGCAGGAGAGCAGGAAAACCTGTGGTTGTTCCACCTGACCATTTCTCAGATTCTTTTCACAGTTTACACGAAGGAGGTCCAAGACATCATCATCTGACAAACCTCTCTGACTCCTGCGCCTAGCATTTGCCTCCAAATCTCGATCCACTTTGTTCCTAATGAAATAAAACTTCTTTTGAGCTTGCATTATATATTTAGCCAGTGCAGAATGGTACTCTTGAAACCGGTCAGATGTGACAATGATGAAGAAGTCATATTTTAGTAGGCCAACATCCTCCAGGTAGGTTCCAGGCTGAAAAGTGGGAGTCCCAATCCCTGGCAGGTCCCACAGCAAGATGTTACTAGCAGTGGGATGAGAATATGCTAAGGCCTGCTGAGTGGTTTCTGTTACACTTGTCTCTGCTGCTTCAGGTTCATCATCAGAAACCCCACGGAAAGCATTGATGAAAGAAGACTTGCCTGCACCTGACTCTCCTGTAACTGCAATGTTCAAAGTCACAGATTTCATCTGTGCAAGCATGCCTTCCACTTGTGCCACAACATCAGTGACCACGCGGGAGTTCAGAACGCTGTTCATCTCATTCATCTCTCCTTCACTTATTCCAAACTGGGATGCCATGATAATGCTGAATGGGTGAAAGCCGTCTGCCAAATAAAACAATTTTAAAAAGTAAATGAAATGAAACCACACGTGGAACAAAATGGTTTAAAAACAGATGCCCCACTTTCACAATAGATGAAAGTGCCCCAACTTATAGCCCCAACTCTACCTCACCAGCATTTTAGAAAAATTATACATTTATATTACCACCCAGCAAATAGCTAACTACATAATCAAAACAGAACTGAACATTTTTAATTACCTTAATTAAGGTCATACTCGAAGTAAACACAAATCGAATTAAGACGTGGAGTACTCCTGTTTTAGTCGCATTATCGACGTGTATTACAGACATGTAAACACCTTAATCACACTATTAACATCGTGTGAGAGTTTTCACTGCATTTTGCGACAGGACACAATCACACACGGCAGTGCTCAACCGTTTTACGGCAAACAACAGAGCACGGCTGTGTCCCAAACCACGTACTTACCTACTATAGGCCTGTAGTAGGAGAAATACATGTATCTCGGCTACTATAAAGACAGTAAGTACGCGGTTTGGGACGCAGCCCACGGCTTCAAGCAGTTGTCTATTTGCACGCACAGCATGACAAATAATTAACCGCACTTGAAGCGTTTGTAAAAAATTTAAATAAAAACACCCAAAACTGTATACGGTACCATAACGAAGACCAACTGTATGTTGATACGTGAAATTCTGGAGGGACGTCGGACAGCGTGGCGCAGTGACGTAATGATATGTAAAACGGGTACATGAGAGGAGTTTTCTAAAAGCGACTCATGTAAATACCTTAATCACAATATTATCTTATTCAGAGTAAGGTCAATAATTAGATTACTGTTGTCCATGTAAATGTAGTTTTTGACAACATTTACATGGACAGCAGTAATCTAATTATTGACCTTACTCTGAGTAAGACACGTTTACATGGACAGCAGTAATCTAATTATTAACCTTACTCTTACCCGTTTTTCATGTTATAGAACATAATTAGATTAACGGCACACGTCATTACATCACCGCGCCATGCCGTCCGACGTCCCTCCAGAATTTCACATATTAACATACAGTTCGTCTTCGTTATGATACCATATGGTATTATAGTTTTGGGTGTTTTAATTTTTACGAACGCTTCCAGTGCGGTTAATTATTTGTCATGCTATACATGCTAATAAATGACTGCTTGAAGCCATGGGCTGCATCCCAAACCGCGTACTTACCTACTGTATAGTAGTCAAGATACATGTATTTCGCCTGCTATAGGCCTATAGTAGGCAAGTACGCGATTTGGGACACAGCCGTGCTCTCTTGTTTGCCGAAAAATGGTTGAACACTGCCATGTGTGTACGTGTCCTGTCGCAAAATGCGGTGAAAAATCTCACACGACGTAATGTGATTAAGGTGTTTACATGTCTGTAATACACCTCAATAATGAGACTAAACGTAGTTGCTGTTTACGTGGTAGTTTCTTAATCAAAGTATTGTCTTAATCGGGTAAATAGTGGATTATTGTTGTCCATGTAAACGCACTGACTGACTACGTTTACATGGACAGCAGTGATCTAATTATTGACCTTACTCTGAGTAAGATAATATGGTAAATGGCGCACTTATACAGCGCTTTTATCCAAAGCGCTTTACGCTGTGTCTCATTCACCCATTCACACAGACACTCACACACCAATGGTAGCAGAGCTGCTATGCAAGGTGCTAACTTGCCATAAGGAGCAACTTGGGGTTCAGTGTCTTGCCCAAGGACACTTTGGCATGTGGAGTCACGTGGGCCGGGAATCGAACCGCCAACCCTACGATTAGTGGATTAGTGGATTAGTGGACAACCCGCTCAACCACCTGAGTCACAGCTGCCCCACAGTGGCCCCACAGCCGCCCCATAATAATGTGATTAAGGTGTTTACATGAGTCGCTTTTAGAATACTCCTTTCATGAGTGTCTTACTCAGAGTAAGGTCACTGATTAGATTACTGCTGTCCATGTAAACGGAGTCATAAATGGAGTATTCTAAAAGCGACTCATGTAAACACCTTAATCACATTATTATCTTACGCAGAGTAAGGTCAATAATTAGATTACCGCTGTCCATGTAAACGTTTTACATGTTATAGAACATAATTAGATTAACGGCACACGTCATTACGTCACCACGCCATGCCGTCCGACGTCCCTCCAGAATTTCACGTATTAACATACAGGTTGTCTTCGTTTTGGTACCGTATATATAGTTTTGGGTGTTTTTATTTTTAATTTTTACGAACGCTTCCAGTGCAATTGATTATTTGTCATGCTATACGTGCTAACAGACGACTGCTTGAAGCCATGGGCTGCGTCCCAAACCACGTACTTACCTACTATATAGTAGCCGAGATACATGTATTTCGTCTGCTACAGGCCTATAGTAGGCAAGTACGCGGTTGCTTGCCTTAAAACGGTTGAGCACTGCCGTGTGTGTACGTGACTGTCGCGACGGACCAACAGCTGGCGCACAAGCTAATAAAATCGCTCCTTCCCCGACTATCGTGCTGGCGCGGAAGAGACAGCCCCGCGTCAAGAACAATAACAACCCGGAAGCACGTAGCAGTAGGGCGGGGCCGCCGACACACCCCCGGCCAGTGATTGGTGCACTGATCGGGAAAAATCCACCATCCAGCAGACGAGGGGAGAGTATAAGAGGCTGCTCTTCCGCTCGTTCGGGAAGAATAATCTCGCATGACATGTGCGTGTCGGTTCTTCCCCAAACGCTCATTGTTGCTGGACGGTTGTTTGTCACTAATTAATCGCTCTTGTCTTTCCGTGTGTCTGTCTTGTGTTTCAGACTAGTCGGATCCAGACGAAGCCTCCGCTCTCTGACCACGCGTGGCGATGCTTGACGGCACAGAAGAGCCCTCGTTCATCCGGGAAGCCCGGCGCGATCGCCGGAAGAACACGCAACCACACACACCCGCGCTCACACACGCACACTCACACACGCACACACACACCCCCTACACAGCAAGGAAAGAGGAAAAAAATAAAAGCTAACCTCCTTTAACCCCCTAACAACGGCCTCTTGTGTGTCTGTGCTCCACCCATCACGGGCTACTACCCTACAGTGTCCTGTAGCAAAATGCAGTGAAAACTCTGACACCACGTTAATAATGTGATTAAGGTGTCTGTAATACACCTCAATAATGCGACTAAAACAGGAGTACTCCACATGTCTTAATTCGATTTGTGTTTACTTCAAGTATGACCTTAATTGGATTAAGGTAATTAAAAATTGCTGTTTACATGGTGGTTTCTTAATCAGAGTATTGTCCTAATCGGGTTAATAGTGGATTATTGTTGTCCATGTAAACGCACTATTTGTTTTGTTGTCCATGTAAACGCACTGACTGTCTACCAGTCTGATCAGCGCAGCCAATGTTTTGCTGCTACTAATGGCAATGAAAATACCAGATTTATTTTTAGTCCCCTTTCCCTCATTTAATTATTTTTTTCTCACAGAGATGTCATGTTTGTCACCTGTTTATTTCCTTTACTTATTAATGTTTTGTTTTGTCTCCATGTCCTGTTTATCTCCTGTTTACTTCCCTTACTTGTTTACTTACTTTTAGTTTATCATCGTTTTTACATTGCTCTTTGCTACTGATTACGGGTTTCATTATGTTTTATTGTTTACTGCATTTGTTCCTTGTTAAGTCTTGTTAGTTTCCTTTACATTTACATTTAATCATTTCGCAGACGAGTTTTATCATTGCAAATGAGAAAATAATACAAATCTGTTCATTTTAATTCAGTGTCACATTACTCAAAAAGTAAATAGATGTATTGTGTAGAAATACTTTATATAGGAAAAAAGTAATGTAATCCTACCTTTACACAGGAGAATAAATACCACAGAATGTGTCGCAGAGAAATGCTGTAGTGACTGGCAAATATGACGCTATGAGTAACGCGGACACAGCAAACTCCACCCTGTGTTTACTGAGTCTAAATGTAAAAGTTCGTTGCTCTGTGTGTGTGTGTGTGTGTGTGTGTGTGTGTGTGTGTGTGTGTGTGAGAGAGAGAGCGAGAGAGAGAGAGAGAGAGAAACCGAAACTGTTGAGTAGCCTTGCAACAAAATGGCAGTCTTGCGTTTTTCTATCATAGTACGTACGTCCTAACTGCTTCTATTAAACCATAAACACAGTTACATTGCTTTTAATTATAATTCTGGAGTGTTATTGTGTATTATACTGAGTTCTTCGAGGTCATAAAGTGAAGTCCGTCGAATATGTAATAGCATAATAGCTCGTGCAACTACCAGCACTATAATACATTATATAACTGAAAACATGACAACAAAGTTAGTCTTTGAAAATGCAATAAGTTAACAGTTTGCAAAATATTGTTCTAAATTAATTAAACATTTTTATTACACAGCAAATTACACACGTGTAACGATTCATTTTGAAGTTACTTAGGCTAACTTCAAAATCAGTACTTATAGCCACAGGTAAAGGAAGAAGAATCATATCTTCTTTTTTACAACTTAAAAAAAAGAAGAGAAAAATCAATAAATAAACGATGAAACTTAAGCTCTACAACATACTTTATAAGAAAACACATTAAAACATAAACATCTCGTCTACTATCGTCCAAAAGGGGGCAGCATCAGACCATATGTAAATCTGTTTCAAAAACGCAGCCACAGGTGGTAACACGATTTCTGTATGGTATTTGGCAGATGCCCTTAACCAGAGCAACTTACATTTATCTCGTTTATACAACTGAGCAGTTGAAGGTTAAGGGCCTTGCTCAAGGGCCCAGCAGTGGCAGCTTGGCAGTGCTGGGATTTGAACTCACGACCTTCCAATCAATAGTCCAACGTCTACTATAATATTATGTTGGTTTTATTTTTGACTTTTGATTATTTACCTGAGTGCAAGTATACATTCCAGCTACTGACAGCTACACAGACATCTGATCAAGATGATCTTGACTGAAGAGCTGCATATATATGTAATTATACTATACATTGTAGTGATGTCAGGGAAGTTAAGTGCATAGTTTCAATCTGTCTCTGTTAGAGCTGTACATGACTCGTTGATTGAGTGAGTCCAAAAGGGGGTTTTCTTAAAATTTCCAATCAACACACAGGTTATTCTGCATTAGTGACAGCAGGAGATCCTGCATTATACAGAGATAGTTTGTGGGCTCGTTTGTGTTTTGTGTGGCGATATGAAAGACACTGTAATCACTCAACAAGTTATAAATACATGCAGTTTTATATACTTTGTCATTGGATGTGACCACTAATAATATTTGAATACATTAAACTTAAATATATTAATTATTTTTCCAACCCTGCAATGAAATTGACTTGCATCCCATCCATGGTGTATCCCCCACTGGACACCTAGCATTCCTGAGACAGGCTCCACTGCAACATGAAGCAGGATAGCTTAATCTTGAAGATGAATGAATGATTATCTTTCCATGAGGGCACCACATTGGTGCAGCAGGTAGCTGTAACAAAAACTAAGTGCTGTAATTGGGCAACACTTTCCTGTCTTAGTCATGTTCATTCTTAAACAGATTTTTTTTCCCTCAGCTGTGATCCCAGCTGAGGTGGAAATTAGGACATAAGTCTATTTGTAAATGTAGCATGGTTAAATGATGACATTAATGTGTGTGTGTGTGTGTGTATTGATGAGGTGAGATTAGTAGTCCTGATGAGCTGATAAGTCATATGATAGTGCGGATGACTTGGCCGGAAGTTGAAGCAATTGAGAACTCTATCGATGACACACACAAACACACTCATGCACACATGCATACACTTATGAGTGGTGATAATTACAATAAAGCACACTGCAGTCTAATGGTTATGCCAGTGATTATATTGCAGTTAGTAAAGTGTGTTTGCAGTATATTGTCAGTATTGTCAACATAGTGATCACAGGGAGAGACTGATCTCTACTGCTACCTGTTCACCTAATCTCTGCACAGAGCTGTGGGAGAGGAACTGCAATTCAGCTAGCTCCTATGCATCCTTATTTGTCATCTCCATGGGTAAAAAGGTTTGTTTGTTTCAGTTCAGGGATGAATTTTACCAAGCAAGAGTTCACTTCTGGAAACTTAGGGCACACATACAGTATTGACACAAACACAAATTCTTACAACCAGGAGTAAACAACAAAATGGACTGTCTTTACACAAACATAATCACTGAAGTGGTCAAAAACAGTGAAAATGCCATACCTTGATGTTCAGTTGTTACCTGTGGCAATGTGGAGGAACATAGGAAAGCATATTCCCCATGGCTCACATTCTCCATGGCTAATGAGGAGGAATAATCTAAAGCTTAAAGTGAGTGTACAATTTGGCACTTCATACTATATCACTTATATCACTGTATAACATGCTGTACTGCTTTTGTCAGCTGCAGAATTGAGTGTTAAATGTTTGCACAACACATTATAATGGGTTCCATTGTGCACTATTGCACTGGATTATTGTATACCCACAAAGTGAAGCCTCATTTCAGGAAAGATTCAGTATTTATATATTAGTTATGATAATATACCTTTTTTTGAAAAAAAAATAAATAAAATAATAATAAAAAGAATGTTTATAATGAAAGTGTGAGTTCATAAGAACACAGTGTAGACAGACATAAAAGGTTTTGTATGCTAAGTTATTATTTAAGCAATAAATTAATCACAAAATAAAAATTGACCTCTCGGAGAGCTTTTAGATACTTAAAGAGGTCACATGGCAAGATTACAGTTGGTTAGATCTCTGTAATAATGTCAGTTAACTTATTCTGGTTAAACCAGTCTGAGTGTGACTATTCCTAACGGCATTATCCATGTAGCTCACACTGACTTGCTCAGAGCATGACACAAGCCTTTAAACTTGAAGGTTTTTCTTAACTTACAGCCTCGAGCAAAACCACAAAAAAGACACAACACGATTAAAAATTCCCATGAAATTCCCCCAGGGTGTACACAGTGCCTTTGCAGAGAGCTGATGTGCCCTATAAATGGAGTTTCCTGCTCACATTATGTTGTGCTCTGGTTTTCAGGTTAGCATTGGGCTTCACTGGATAAACTAATACTAGTGTGTAAGTAGGACTGTAACCAAAAAAAAATAAAAACGGGGGGGGGGGGGGGGGGGATTAATCTTAAATCGTCCATTCCATCATTGGCATCATTGATACACAGAAATGCTTATCTCCTTTAACTGTATTAGTGCATACATATATATATTTTTTTGATTTACCTGGAAACATTGTAATTGATTATGTTACTTCAGGATATTATCAGTTATAAACTGAACAGTGAGTGCTATTTCTGAATTGCATGACTGAAAACTATACAAGATACAAACTGGCAGGCTATGCATTTAAGTTTGTGTGTAATAACAGAGACAAAGGGTGGTAATATAGATGTGTTTCTTGCAACATTTTGTGTCTGTTTTTTGAAACTGCTTTTAAAACCTTGATCAAAAACCCTCATTCTGTGCTTGAATGCTGTTTAGTGTCTAGAATGTGTGGGTTTTATTTTGGTGTTTGCTTGCTCTGTGATTAGTGTGTTAATTGCAGCACTGTGTCTCTGAGAAGCACAATAATTATGCACAATGCTGGGCATCTACAAGCACATTGCTGGGAACTGCAGAGAGAGTGATGGATGGGAACTGGTGTGCGTGTAGGTGTCGGTGATTTGAATGATACTACAGGGTAATCTTGTGAGGAGGACACAGGACATTTTGAAGGTCTCTGATAGCAATGATCTTTTATTTTATTTAAATTTTGAAATATATTTTTCTAATACTTTGTGTCAGAGATCAGCATACTCTGCAGAGGTTAATGAAGGATCCTCTCCACTGAGAAGCCATTAAAGCTGAGACCTTATTTTATTGTTTCTTGTTTGTGCTTAAAGTCCTGTTTAAAGTAATATTCAAATATTTTTATCCTCTTTTATGTATCTATTATATTTGCAGTGTATGGTTGATTACCTTCAGTAAGCAAGTTTACCTGTCTTGAGAAAAGAACTTATGGAAACTCACTTATAATAGACACATAAAGCAGATGTTGATTTTCATAAATATATATGCTAAACATGTATTTGTGTAACTGTTTTATGAATTTCATGCTTTGTGATTCAGATAAATTGTGCTCTTAAATTATATAGGTCATCGTTTCATGGATGGTACTGCATATACATATGTAACTTACTTATATATACAAAAATACAGTTAATACAGTATTAACTGTCTTAGTTCAATATACCACTTGATTACTGATAGCATGTCATGCTGATGTGTTCCAGAATAAAGTGCTGACCACAATCTGTTTAGTTGTTTCAACTATTGCTGCCCTATATAGTGCTCTATATAACACAGTCTGGATATTAGACCTTGAGTAAAGTGAGTAAGGGAGCGATTTCAAAGACAGCACATGATCCTACATGAGCACATGTCCTCTTTCCACTTTCCCTCTATAAAATCCAGCACACATACTGACATTCTTGTCTCTGTTCTTTCAGGTCTTTTATACCACTACCCTTCCCCCGTTCCTCTGATGTTTTTGCTTCACCACAATCCTGTGGTCACTCAGTGTGAACACTACAGACACAACTCCCCCTTTTTTCTGTGTTGAAGTCTCAGTGTTCTTAGTGGAATGTGGTTTTGTCTAGCTCCCATTCATCTAACCATGACCCGTCACCTCTCAATGTCCAAAATACTCTAACCCAGGGAGACACTGGAATAATAATATTTAAAAAAAACAAAACAAAACAAAACAAAACAAAAACACACACACACACACACACACAAACTTTGGAACTGTCAGCAACGTACATGCCAGCAACTGCCATGCAGAGGTGTGTGAGGGACTGTTTGTTTAAATTGCACACCCGCCCATCCCCACAGTTATATTTGCTTGTACCCACCACATTCAATATGCTCCCACGTTTGGGTATGTGCACACTGAACATGAATTCGCCATGTGATATTTCATGGTCATTCATGACATGGACCATGTTCAATGTTCATGTTCAATGGTCAGTTGCACAAAATACTAGAGTTAGGGTACTCGATCCTGGATTTGGACCCAGACTTAGTGCAGACTCGAGTCCAATTATGAATGAACTCGGACTCAGCAGTCTAATAAACCTGATGCTGTCTGTGCCATTAATGGTCATCAAACAACCAAAGAGAAAATCATTCACTCACTCACTCATTTGACTGAATAACTTCAGTAAATTTAATAAGATTCACTGTATATGTCATACAGTGAAGTCTATTTTATTTTACATTTAATTGCTTTATTCAATTTCCGTAGTATGCCTTGCTTGAATACTACTGATAGACCTAACTGAGAAAACGTATCGTTATTGTGAAATAAGATTGCAGTCATATCGCCCACCCCTAAACATTAACATTTGGTGATTCCAGTATTGAATTTCACGTAAAATGTGAAACGTACTTCATAATGTAGTAAATATCATAAACCCTGCTGATAGGGATTTTTTTTTTTTTCATTTTAGGAATTAAAAACAGTAATAAAGCATGAAGCTTGTTGTTAAGACATTCAGCTAACTAACTCTAAACTGTACTCTCTCTCTCAGCCTATATAACTGTGGGGGAGAGGCATCAAATCACTGTCAACTCGAACTGGAGGACACATTATAGTGTGATACAATAACAAAACAGGTTAATTTGTATTTTCATACACTTATAATATAATAAAAGTTCTACATATACCTCTATATCCCTTTTTTTCTTTGAAACCATTTTTTGATAGGAGGTGCTGACGACATGAAATAAAAATATTAAATGGCAATGGCAGGATGTAATAGTGGTATTTTTTTGTTACATTTATGTTGCCATTGGTTTCTGAAGGTTAAAATATTAATTTAACAGCTCAGTGTTGAGTTTACAATTGAAATTTAAAATCTTTTTTCAATTTAATTATTTTCTGGACTCGGCCAGACTTGAATTGGACTCGGCCATTAAGGACTCGGAATTGAGTCCAACTTAGCCCCTTTTAGACTCAGACTCGGACTTGGACTTGACAAAGGAGGACTCGGACCCAACACTATATAATATATATAAAATACATCAATGATGCTGAAACATGGCAAGTCATGCTCTGTGTGTGCGTGTGTGTGTGCACATCACAGGGACGTGACTGAGCTCTAAAATGTAGCACCGCACTGCTGTACACTGGTACTGTCTTTGTCATCTCTCTCTCTTTCTCTCTTTACAGAGAGGCCTGTGGAGAAAGCTCTGATACACACCAGAGAATAATGCAATATTGTCCTTTTTTTCCTATCTAACAATCCAGACCTTGAGCTCTTGTTGCTTTGTCTTGGAGGTGAACCAAAACAACCTACGCTTTCACAAACAAGTCAAACAATGGCAGAACTATTCTGTTTCTTCGCTGGATTCAAACTGTACTATGGTGGTGGTTTGAACTCTTAATGCTTTGTCAGTGGTGCAGTCAAACTGTCCTGTGTGGTTGTGGTTGGGTTTGGCACAACCAACTTTAGTACCCAACCATTTCAAAATCCCACAATGTGCATTAACAGTGTGGCCTCACTTGCTTATGATCATTATGGTGATTGATAACACAGGAAGTGATTTGCATGTGAGCTATTAAAAGAGTAGAATTATTCAGGCAGTGTTAGGAAATTGCGGAGATACCCAGTATTACCTCTGACATTCCTTTTCCATATATCTTTGTACATCTTTACTGTCTCTATCTGTGTGTCATAGAATGACACTGTGTTCCTTCAATTTTTTTTGTCCTTAGAAGTGGCTTAGTCAGTAATGAATCTATGCTCCATTTCCCAAAAATGTTGAGGCATGATGATAATCTCTAGACATAGCAAAAATGTTTGTTAGCACTCTATTGCATATGAACTAGTTGTGTGTAATTTATCTCTAACCCCCTCTCTTCCACTGTTAATTTCTGTTAACTTCTGTTAACTTCTTTCCACCCCTACATCCCTCCTACACACTCTCACTTTCTGTAAAGGAAATGCCCATTTCACTCATGTTAGACATAGAGACATGCGAAGTTGTACTAAACGGTACCAGATGTTCCTCTCATTGGGAACAGTGAAAGTCCAGACCGAGACAGAACCCGCAGACACTACAAAAGCTTACATGAACGGAACAGTACTCAACACACAAAACCTGAATTTTGCACCCTGCATACAAAGGATCCCACAAAACCATATAGAGTGAAAACTGCTTTTACTAATTTTTTTCTTTTAGAAAAAAATATCTTTTAGGAAAAGATTTTGTTTGAAAAACTAAGATACAGAATATTTCCAGAATATTTATAAGTTTCTCTGTAGAACCCTACAAAAGAAGATTTCCCTATTAGACAGTAGAACCTGTTTAGTAAGCTAAGGGTCCTTAACAACCAAAGAATCCTTGAACCTTGTTGTAATACCGAAATCAGTGGAAATACCTCAGGAAGATAGCACTGAATGTCTGTGTGAGAAAGGAGAAAGGGGGTGGTGAGAGAGAGAGAGAGAGAGAGAGAGAGAGAAAGGAAGAGAAAGGAAGAAAGAGAAAAATATATTATATTCCCTTTTTAAAATCAGGCTAGTATCAGTGACAGCATTTGTTGATGTTGACTTGTTAAATGCATTCATTGCTAAATGAGCTTACCACGATTGTCAGACATTTTTGTCTCCACAAATATGCTCCTTCAAATAAAATGAAATAAAATAGAAACAAGACTGTGTGTGATTGTGTGTGTTTATATGTCTCATGAGGCATGCACAGGAAATGGGATTGGGTGTGGTGATAATGTAGGGTTTTAAGAAGCAGAAAAAGTTCCAAATTCTCAACAATAAGCACTACCTCTTACTGAGCAGCTCAATATAACTTTGTTTGTACATACTGTAGCTTTCACTAATACTATTAACCAATATAACACCTCTGATCACATTCAGATAATTACCTCCATCTACCCAAATATACACCAGTGTTAGTCTGTGAGTGGTTCAGTTGAAAATGCAACACTACAAGAGGTCTCCAGGTAAAGTACTGTCTATGCTTAGCCCACAGATATGGAATCAATAGGCCTTGCATTCAAAATCCTGGGTCACATGAGAAAAGTTCACACTGGATCCTGCACCCTATCCCACTCTAATGCTGTGTTTGAGACAATGTTGGAGCTTGTGATTTCCCACCTACAACTGGTAAAAACCACCAAAAACGCCCCCTCAGCTTCAGATTTCAACTTGTCATCCGAGGCCCTGTTTACACTAGTGCATTTTCATTTTAAAATGCATAACTTTTGCTACAGTTACACCTGTCGTCTACACTACTCCGGCGTTTTTGACCCTCGAAAACTGAGACTTTTGGAAATGCCGTTTTAGTTTGAAAACTCTGGGCTCGCATTTCAGTGTGAACAGACCAAAACTAAGACTTTTGAAAATAAAGGCGTGGCTACCCACATTCGCCCCCTGATTGGATCTTGTGAATCATTGCGTATCCTTCCCTGATTCATCAAGCCACTACCATATGACCATTACTCTACCGTGATCATATACACAACAACATGGAGACTGAACCGCAAGCTTTGCTGGCTTTATTGTCATTCTTAGCAGCCATAGTGCCGTTAAATTCTGCATTTTATAATACTGCCTATATGTGCAAGAGGCAGCTATGATTAGAGCAATCGGGAACAAATCTCATTTCAAGTGGCGTAAGCCCTACATGGAACGCCGGTTTGGATTAGCAATCAGCTGCCTATTTACACTTGTATGCGCATGCACAGTGTGCATAAATGGTCATGTGACATGCGTTTTCGGTCGAGTAGTGTGGACGGAGATCATTTCTGAAACACAGCGGAAACACCAGTGTGGACGAGGATCGTTTTCATTTTAAAACGCAGTTTTAAAACGAAAAACGCACTAGTGTAAACAGGGTCTCAGGGAAGTCTTCTCAACTACCAGTTCCTTCCCCATTTACTGAGTGACATCAAATCAACATGGTCCTGCACACCATGAACAGTGTAAAGTTGCCCTTCTCTCCTTTTAAATTAGTTTATAGCAGTAATGGCTTTAGATCAGTTAATATACAGTACTTGGTTAAATTTATAGCATTAACCATACTAATTACTGTAAAGAGAAGGCAATCATCAACATTAGAGTCATCACTAACGTTAGCCAGCTAGCCTGTTGCTAAGCTACTCGCTATTATCCGTTTGTTAGCTTGTTGATACATGTTGTTGCTAGGCTACTTGCTATTGTCTGCTGTTAGTGCTGTTTTAATTGCAGAAATTACTGCAATTTCTGTCAAAAATATTGCCTGAATGTTTGAAGTTCACTTTAGTTAAACAGTATCTGTAGCCTCTCAGCCTGTAACTGTAAAAGTGCAATTAAAGAAGCTTTTTATGAGCTTTATGTGTTCTAACAGAGCAAACAAAAGATGCTTTCATGGAAGTGTCCATGTTTTTTTTTTCCACTATACACATCAAACGTCCCAAAGTGGGAAATGATGTTATTACAACTTGCAAATGACCACTTACAAGCCACCACAACAAAACATGGGGCCTCACATTGAGACACTGTCTTGCTCTGGGTTTCTGAATCACTTAAGCCACACCTCCAGCTCCCCACCCCACCGCACCCCAACTTTCTTGCACTGCCCTTTTACAAAATTCATATATAACTATTACATAAATGGGAATTTTATAACCATAGACATCATTGTTGTTGTTTTTTTGTTGTTGTTCTCTGTCACATAGATTTAAAACTAGAAAGGAAACTACGCAATATGCACAAGGAACCTGGCGCAGTTTTATCAATGATTTTGCAATAATGTTGTTAAAATATACAAATGAATTAATATCTGACTCTTGGATTGTTTAGGAGGGGGTCAGTGATTACTAACTGTAAAGGAACCAGTGTGTCTTGTTCACATGTTGAGACATGTCCAAGAGTTTCAAAACTGTTCCTCAGTGCATGCTGTATGTGCGTGCACACACACACACACACACACATGCTTAGTCACACTAAGTGGTACGGTGAAGCCACAATGTACTATGAATTTAGACAACAATGACAGATACAATATGCTCAGACTTGCCTATAATGAGTCAAAAACCTAAAGGGCGTATAAGAATGTGTGGTTACAGCTGCCACACACACACACACACACACACACACAGTGAAGATTCCAGATATAAATTTCCATGACTCAGGCCACTGCTTTGCCCCAACCCCTTTGTGTTGCTCTGCCTCCATAGCCTCACTTCCTATGTCCTCAAATAAACAAACTCACAATGCTAACCTCAATAATTACTGATCCATCTCAAATAAAAAGTATTTATGAAGACAATTCACAATGCATACCGGGTAGGGTTACTTTACACTTGTATCTCTTTGAAAAACCTCTTTGATATCGATCTAGATAATATATGATAATCATTCACTCCCGCTGGCTTGTATCTGTGTGTTATGTAAGGAAGATCCTGTCTGTGAATTCCAAACCCCATAAGCATGTGTACATTGCTAACAAAGGCTAGCAGAATACACTGACTAGTAAAATGGAATTCCAGATGAACCCATTATCTGTTTGTTGTTTTTGAGACGCCTCAACTTGTCTTGTGGGAACAGCCTATAAAAAGTGTGAAAAATTTGTTTTGTCTTAGTACAGTGATTCTCAAGTTGCAGCATCACTTCTTCACATCTAGGAGATTTCTGCTTCATGCTAGGGAATGATGATTGTATGTAGTGGGATGACTGACCTAGGGAGGATGACTTTGAATGAGGGTTGGAGAATTCAACAGTGCTGCAGTTTAAAGTATTTTATAGACTATTGCAAGAAAATGACAGGAGAAATGTACTGTTATAATAGTGCTATACCTCTTATCTGTATTCAAAAACAACCCCCCCCCCGCCCCCACTCCCACAGTTCCGTAGGCATTTGTCTTACCACTGCTGATTGCATTGTTTTTTTTAGATTCTGAACACTAGCTCATATTTGAATACAGAACCCCATTCACAACTGCATACACTATACAAAAGCCCTTTAAGACTGTGATTTATTTTCAGTTCTTTCTTTCTTCTTTCCCTCTTTCCTTCCTTTCATTCCAGTCGCACATAGGGAGCAGTAAGTGCTGGGTGCGTCAGTTACCTCCACCCTTCTGCTCTCACTCTACAATTAGAGTAAGTATAGCACTGCAGCTGTGTATATGTGTGTTAACAAGGAGTACCCTGCAGTGGGAGGTTGCACTGCAGACACTGAGGTGATGTAATGTGGAGCCCTGGAGGTTCAGGTGGCACAGGATGATGATGTAACTAAGTAATTGCTGTTAGAAACTAAGCCGTCTAAAGGGTTAACTTTTTATGTACAGTACTGTGCAAAAGTTTTAGGTACCCTATATTTTTAGTATACACTGTTATAGATTTTTTATTTTATGACTTCTACATTATCAAGTCAATACAAGAAACATTTTAGATATCCAAACATTAGTTTTCCAGCACAAAATTAAATGATACAGAAAAATATTTGTACGTCATTAATGAAAGCAGCATATTACGTAGGAGACCACTGTTCAGACAAAAAACACAATAATGGCTGCTGGATTTTGCTGCAAAAATAAGAAGTAAGTGCGAGTCAAAGTCTCCAGAAGAACCATGGCTGGTTCTGCAAGATGCTCAATAAAACTTACAGTTCATTTCCTTATAAACCTGCACAAACTGTATTATTTTTATTTGTTTATTTTTTGTCAAACCAAATATTGATTTTGTTTCATTTACTACTGTTTATTGCTCTTTACGGTTTTTTTTTTAATGTAGAAACATTAATTTCATTATTTTTGAAGGCATCTTTGCTTAACAGCATTTCTTTGCATATGCCTAAAACTTTTGCACAGTATTGTATACTTAGTTTTTGTAGCGGTTTATGTATCAGGGGTGTGCGGGATCCTGTTTTCCTGTTTATATTGCGTTTGAAACTATAAATAAATAAAACTATACATACACTCACTGTTAAACTTTAATAGGAACACCTGTACACCTGCACATTTATATAGTTATCCAATTAGCCAATCATGTGGCAGCAGCACAATGCATAAAATCATGCAGATACAGGTAAGAATGGGGGAAAATGTGATCTCTGTGATTTTAACCGTGGCATGAATGTTGGTGTCAGATGTGCTGGTTTGAGTATTTCAGAAACTGCTGATCTACTGGGATTTCCACTCAGGTGTTCCAGTTGAAGTGGATGATGAGTATAACGGCAAGGCCAATTCTTTTGTTTTTCCTATTCCCTGAAGACATTTGGTCGTGAGACCAAAAAATCAATATGACAAGATAGATCAGAATTTCAACTTTCATTTCCTGATATTAACGTCTGCTGTATGTGTTCAACAACTTAGTTCATAGCACCTAAAAATTATGTGGGTCCAATTTCCTTGTGCTTTGCTAAATTTAAATGAGTATAATTAATAGCATAATTAATTTCATATAATTAAAGGCTGTTGCAAAAATGACATGATTACTGAAAAAATATTAGTGATACCATAGCTCAGCACTCCCATGCACTTTCAGCTTAATGTCTTTAAAGCTTATTTATTTATTCTATTGTTATTATTACTCTTTTTTTTTATTTTTACACATTTATATATGTAAATAATTTGTTGTGTGAAATAGCTGTTGGGTCTGGAATATTTCAAATATTGTGGCATATAATGAAAATTCTTTAATTTATACTTTAAGAATGCCTCTCTCCCATATAGACACATACATACACTGTACATGCCTATGCACATTTACAAATACTGAAATGAAGGATGCCATATGACCTGAATTTTGTTTAGATGCTCATGCCTCACAGAACATGTCATGAGTATGTCTGTTTTTGTGTGTATCTGCAATACATTTTAAGTCTAGTTTTGAAAGCACAAATGTTAATTCATGTTGTGTACTCCTTTACTCACACTCATGCTTGCACAGTGATACTCATGTGCTCCTGGCTGAAGTCTGGAATGAATGAAGGCTGTGCTTTAGTCATGCATCACACACATAACAAAAGCATGCTGCTGGAATCCAAATTGCACACCCCATGTAATATGACCTATTAACCAGGAGTATTCTAGGCAAACTTGTGTGTTGCTCTTTGCCTTTTACTCTCTCTTTCTCCTTGTTTTGATCATCTTTCTTGACAGTTACAGAACACATCACCTGTTTTTTGTTTTTTTTTTTAAAAAAAAGAGGTTTATGTCCAGAGAGTATGACAAGTGAGTCTGTCTTTTACTCTCTGAACTCTGAACAACTGCATATCGAAACTCAAACACAAATCCAACTGGGTCAAATATTTACTTTACGGTTTTTTGTTTGCTTGTTTTGCTTTTTTACCCCATCATTTTCACATGATGACATCATACTGAATGACAATACAATTTAAACTTGTTCATTAATTTTCAATTACCTTCTTATTGTTATATATAACTTTTGTGCTGAATTTAACAATTGCAAAGGAGGGAAATTTTGTTTATTTTTTTAGTTAAGAGATTTCAGAATTTCTTTTTTCTGCTGTTTTCTTCTGACAGATTTGATTTCGAAGGCAGAAAAGAGTTTTTGTAGCTTTTAATTATAATAGCTATAAATTGTAGTTAGGGATATAGTTCTTGAATCTACCACAGGAGAACAGCAATATTTTAATGAGTCTTTATTGGTCACATATACAGTAGAGCACAGTGAAATTGTTTTCTTCGCATACCCCATCCTGTCAGGAGGTTGGGGTCAGAGCGCAGGGTCAGCCATGATACAGCCCCTGGAGCAGAGAGGGTTAAGGGCTTTGCTCAAGGGCCCAACAGTGGCAGCTTGGCAGTGCTGGGGCTTGAACCCTCGACCTTCCGATCAGTAACCCAGAGCCTTAACTGCTAAGCCACCACTGCCCACTAAATAAATATTTAGTATCATAATAGTTTTTAATATTTGACCAGGGCTATAATGATTGTCCTCCACAATTCTGCTACAGACTGGCAAATACTCACATTGGACTGAAGGAAACCAAAAGAATCTCACTGTTTATAAAGTTACTGTACATACACACTATATAGCCAAAAGTTGGACACCTACACAGCCCCCTCCAAAAGTTTTGGAATGGCAAGGCCAATTCTTTTGTCCTTGCTGTAAGACATTTTAAGATCAAAAGATGAGTATGAGATGGTAGATCCCAATTTCTGAATGAATGACTAAGTAATCACATTACTATACTGGCTTCATAGCTACAGCATAGATCCTAATTATCAGCAATACAATTATGATATATTGTAATATATAATACATTCCTGGCTGTATAGCTCTGTATATCAGAGCTCTATGGATTAGTGTTTACTGTGTGTGGCTCTGTGGACTCTCAAGCCTCTATCTGGCTGGCCTTCCTAATAATTGCCATTGCTGATAACTGATGGAACTTTTTAAAGCATGAAGATCTAAACAGCAGCTGCATAACCCTGAGTCATGTGGCAAACAATTGTCTCTGTCTAGAAAGCTAATAGACATGTTCAATGGTTGAATTCATTGTGTATATGTATATCCATTGTATATGTTGTGTTTATCAATTTTTCCTGTCTTTGCTGGTGCATGACAGGTTTATAACACTGCTGCACATTACAGTGGAGGTCAGGCCAAACAAACACATGTGATGAGTGAGCTCAGTAAGCCCTGGGAATAGCTGCAGGGTTTGGTAAACAAGCGGCATCTCTGGTTTTATTCATCGTGCCCCTCTACTCTAACCACATACGGTGGGTGTATAAATTTGCATACTTCTGTCTCAGTTCTTGAAGATGTGCATGCACTTTTCTTGCTACTGTGAAAAACAGATATGTGTACTTTCATAGGGTTGTGACCTGGAATTGTCTCATTTAGTTTGTTTACTTTTCATTAGTTCTTGTTTCCACCCCTCCTCCAACCCTCTACCCCTCTACCCCTTTCTTCCCTCGGGGTGGAGGCGTAATCTTTCACCATCTGTCCTGCAGAAATGTCTGAGGACAACAGCAGAGCAGTAGACCCTGTGGTTGGTTGCAGTAGAATCATGTTTAGTGATGTGTGCATATGTGTGTTTGGGTACAGTATAGCACTATGATGTTTGTGTGAATGAAATTTTCAGGTGCCTCATATCTCTGCTGTGGTTACCTCCCTATGACCTTGCTGTTATTTGCACAGGGACTCTGATAGGCATTAGCAGATGTTCTACTACTGTACTAATGATTGTACCAGTTTACTTGACCTGGACCTACAATATGGAGCTCAGTATTGTGTGTCAGAATCAGAATCATCTACCTGTAATGCATTTGTGTGTTACAAGATTGTGCTATGAATTTCTCTAATCTGTTACCATATAATGTACCATAATACCATATAATAAAACACTTTTATCTTGATATATAAATTGTCATACTCAGATAAAATTTTTTCCATTGTAAATTTTATGGTCTTTTCATAAAAGTCAGCTGAGTACTTTTTGCTTAGAAAAGAGAAATCACAAACAATTTACATAGCTATCTGTGTATGCTTACAGTCTAATACATTTGTACAATTTTTAAATTAAGGTTGCATTCAAATTCGTCAATATTGATTCATTAATGCCCTTCATCCATTTACATTTTCTCCTTCTAATGATGGATGCTGTGCTGTGACCTCTAGGCTCCCTGTGCCTCAACACTATACATCATTACCAATACAGAAATGATCAAATGTCCCCTGGGTCTGCACGTCACACTCATTTGCTTTGCTTTGAAATGTGATACACAATTTTAGCAGGTCCTCTCTGAACAACTAAAGTAACTACGACAGGGAAATATGCTTCATGCTAACTTTCTTAAGCTTTTAGCACTACACTGAAATAGAACTGCTCTCTAGGGTGTTTTCAACGACTGAGGGATGGAGAGAGCTTACACCTGTGCATTTTCAGCAAGATCAGAAAGCACAGACTTCTGCAAAATTTTAAAGATTAACTTTCGCATACTGTATTGATGTTTTAGACCACATTCACATGCATTCCACAACCCAGCCTGGGGTAAGCCTCTGATGGTCACAGGACAGTTATCCACTTATTTATCTAACACAAATATAATATCCTCCATTAGGCATAATTTGGTCACTATTCTGCGGCTGAGTATCAACCAAATCCAGAGACAAAAGAATGTCAAATGGATTTGTTAATCCCACTAAAACAACACAGTGTCACATTTTGAATTATTTGTAATAATTTGCACAACACAATTTATATACATTTATGAAAGTTAAGGTTATCGGGTGGGATTTTGGGTTCATATACAGAGTTTCTTACAACTTCGTACAAAGTGCACTCCAACCACTTCACCCTCATTCAAATCTGAGATTGGGTCTCTCACATTTGCTAATTGATGAGACTCTACCATCATTTGGATTAGGTCTAGTATACTACATTCACCGACCACTTTATTAGAAATATCTGTACACCTGCACATTCATCCAATTATCCAGTCAACCAATAATGTGGTTGCAGTGCAATGCGTAAAACCGTGGTCAAGAGCTGCATTTAAAAAGGGTAATCAATGGTGCAAAAGAATGGAATGAAAAGCAAAAATCATCCAGTGGGCAGCAGGAAACATCTTGCTGATGAGAGAGACCAGAGGACAATGGCCAGTCCGGTTTGAACTGACAGGAAAGCTATGGTAACTCAAATAACCCCTACAACTATGGTGAGCCATAGAGAATAGCATCTCAGAACACACCTGTCAAACGTTGAGGAGGATGAGCAACAACAACTGAAGACTACACTGGGTTCCACTCCCATCCGCCAAGAACATGAGTCTGAGACCACAGTGGGCACAGGATTACCAAAATTGGGCAGCTGAAAATTAGAAAAATGCCAGGCGGTGTTTTAAGCTTCAACTGTCTCCTTTTTCAAGAAGGCGGATCTCCCATAGGACTCTGGCTGACTGGATGTTTTTTGTTTTACACACCATTCTGTGTGAACTCAAGAGACTGGTGTGCGTGAAAATCCCAGTAATTTCTGAAATACGCAAACCAAACCATTTGGCACCAATCACCATGCCACAGTCAAAGTCACTGAGAACACATTTCCCCCATTATTATATGAACACTAAGGGAAGCTCTTCATATGTATATGTGGAATTTTATCCATAGCTCTGCTTCCTCATGACTGGTTGATTAGATAACTACATGAATGCGCAGGGGCACATGTGTTCCTATTAAAGTGGCCGATGTATGTATACATTAGTACATTATACTTAGTGCAACCAGATCCCATGAGACACTGGTATGAAACTGAAAGAAATCCAACCACATAATCCTCAATAGGTTGCACTAAGTATATTTAACATCAGCAACGTTTGGCCAATTTGCCGCGAATCCAAGCCAACAGAGCAAAGCCTGCTATTTAAGCGTGAGGGTGATCTACAATTTTTTTTTAATTGCTTCTGTTTTTAAGCGAACGGTGACCCGCAATCAATTAATCAATTCCTCACTTTCCCACGCAGTTTTCCGAGCTTACACTGCTCCTGTACGAAAGGCGCTATGTCTCCCCAAAATCCGCGCTGCGCCGCTCCATTCGGGACGAAAGGAATGACAAGCAGCCGTGGACTCTACCACACTGCGCTATTTGGGGGAGGAATGAAGAGTGCTCACATGGTGGAGTTGCCTTTTAATATGCTTAACGAAAGCACATAACAAAAGGATCTCATTATTTGAGGACCACAAGTGGAAATATAGTCTAAGATTCCATCCCGGCATTCCCGGTCTATATTTTTGTCACCCTACCCCTGCGGACTTGGTACATTCCGCTCAGCAGCTCCACATGTATCGTAACTTGTTACCTCTCCAGAGCTCACAGTGCCCTTCCTCACCCCTGATGTGTTACTGTTCTGCGTAAAGAAAAAGCGACAGAGTGTTTGGGCTCGCTTTGGATTATAGCTGATAAAGCACAGTTACGGAATTTGCTAGAGAAAAACAGGAGAAAAGGGTGAGTTTTAACACTGCTGGATGTCAGTATATCTATTATACTATTTGCTGTGCCTTTGCAGTATGTGTAATGGGGGAGAGGGGGAGAGGAGGAGGCGCCGGGGGGGGGGGGGTTGGGGTAGCCTGAGCGACGCTGGAACAGTTGTTTCCCCACATCTGAACATTCAACGTGGCAATGTTTAGACTCCACTGCGTACACATTTATTAAAAGGGAATACGTTTTTGGCACCATTTAACTCTTTAGGTGAGTCAGTCTGAGCATCTTCTTGATGCAGTAACAAACCTAAGGCTAATTCTGTCTTAACGTCAGTCCACGAGTGGGTCTGGACTGGATCAGTTAACCGACACTTTCCAGGCAAATGTGTCTCCACACAAATGTGGCCTTTTGAGCTGGCAGACTTGGGGATTTCTTGTGAAACCGAGTCCACTGGTTTTCAACGTGCACTCCAAAGTTGCATTGTTTGTGCCTGTTTAAGAAAACCAGTCTGTCTTCTCTTGGAAACGTGAGACGCGTCGTGTGCTGTTGGCTCTCTACACCTGCGCGGCTCTGCTCCACATCTGCTATCAAACTCTCCAGCTTATTTATAATGGGATACATTCTCCAGCTGCCGTCCGGTCGCGCGCGCTCTGGGTTTTTATATATTTATTTTTTATAGCCGGTTCGGATATTGACCTTTTACGTTGTTGTTGTTGTGTTAATGTCATGTTAAACCACAATTGGACCTCCCAGCAGAAGAGGTTTAGTTCTTGTTTGTTCTCCAATCATCACTTTTTAAATGATTGTTCTGGCACAAAACAACATTTCACGTTGCTGTCCTGTATATCAATCTGGGTGTTCACGGTTCATGATTCGGCTTTAGATATAATCTCTAGGTTGTGTCTCGTCCTGTACAGCCAAACGGCTTCAGGATTCAGGAATGTTCACCATTTCCTCCTGAAATCCAAACACTAACACTTAACAAATAGAAATCTCAACACTGCTCTCTGTAGGCCCTCATGTGTTTCATCTTAGTCATTTTTTTGTGTGTGTTTTCACTATAAACACATTTCCATTTACATGTGGGTGAGTTTCTAAGAATGCGAGAAAAGCTTGTTTTGTTTTGTTTCTTGAAAAGGTTCCTGGGTCCAGCCCTTGTTACAGCTGTTTAATCATTACATTTATTAGAATTAAACTGTGACAGCCTCATCATGTCAACATCCCTGGTTTCCTAGGGTTTTTTCCTTCTTCAAAGCTGAGTCTGTTTTGCTGAACACTTGATTTGTTTTGCTGGATTGAAAATGTTCTCAACATCAACTGGAGTTGGGATATCCTGAATTTAACTTTATACTCTGCAATCAAATTGCAGTAATAAATTTTTCCTTGTTGGTCATCATAGCCTAATGGGGTGAGTGCTGATTGGGATTGGACCTGTAAGATATTAGTTATGCATTTGTTGTGCTTTAAGTAGCCTGAGAGCATTGTGATCTTTACTATAGCATGTGGAGGATCTCTCTGTCTCAGGGAGTCTTTGAGTGTGTTGTCTTTTTAGGAAACATTGAAGGAGTAGTGTGTAATTTTAGATTAACTGTATTGACTAAAGAAGCAGTGTTATGTCTGTCATGAGAGAAATAGCACAAACCTTTGCTCAGTGATTTAACCTTGACATTACATTGCTGTGTGAGTGTAGTGCACCCTGACATGTTTGTGTGAGAAAAAAGGTTGATTGTATACATGTTAGGTTACAATTAAATTGCAGTTGTTAGTATGGATTCAGTTCAGTACATGGCTGTAGGTGTAGTATATCCTATGTATGTTTGTGTTCTCAAGTGGATGTGGTGTTATACTTTGCCTGAAGTGAAGCTGGAATAACATATCTGTTATACTATGTGAAAGTTTCAATAATGCTAGATTGTGTGTGTGTGTGTGTGTGTGTGTGTGTGTGTGTGTGTGTGTGCACACACTATGATATCCACCTGTGTAAGAAACTATGCAGGAAGTGGGTCATTCCCTGTCCCTCCTCCTGTTTTCCTCTCTCTCTCTCTCTCTCTCTCTTCCATTTTTTTCAGCCACAGGATGTTTTTCTTTGTGGCACAGGCCTTCTTTTTTGTTTGAAAAGTCTTTGTGTGTGATTATGTATATGTGCACATGCATGCATCACGTGTATATGTTTGGTCATTATGTCTCATCTGACAAGACATCTTAAGCCCACCAGTGTTTAAAAAAAAAAACACGTGCAGATTTGGACCAATCACGTAGCTTGTATGGGGTGATGGGGGATTTAAACCAACACAGGCTGTGTTTAGCTCAAATGGAGCGTAACAAACTGTTTTGTGACTGGTGTTTCAGAATGTGGCACTGTGGCACTATGATTTTCTAGATGTTTGATTTCACTACATAGATACAAGTATGTTTAAACGTTTTATCATATGTAGTCCTGTTAGGAGACCCAAGGGTTGTCAGTGTACCATAATAAGGTGAATTATTTTCATCTTTAAAATGAGATTTATCTTTGTTAAAGTGTAACAGGATTAATAGTATCATACTGTTTAACTGAATGGCAGTACATATGAACATATTATATATCACTAATATTAAACTTTGGGCATAAACTAAGCAGCCTCAGAAGTAAGAACTTAAAACACTTTTAATCTTCATAAGATGGATTTTGAAATTAAAGCTCGCTGTAGTCACTGTGTATATCAATGGCTAAATGCTACTGTTTAAAACATTGCATTTAACCTCATGGCAGCATTCCTTCATCCACTAATCAGTTTTGAGAAGAAGAAATAAGCGCCCTCATGAGCGCAGTTTAATGCTATCCCTGCTATAACTCACCTCTGTTTTCCAGTCACACAAAGTCACCTGTGTCGAATTAAGTCTTACTTTAGACATTGACTGTAACAAGTTCATTCTCACTGTGTGATTGGTTAAGAGAGTCATTTTGGTTGGTGGGTTTAAGACTGGTGTTTAAGTTGCCACATTTGTTATTGCTAATTGCATGTGTAGCATGTCTGAACTGAAAGCCAAACAGGAAGTCTTCTGATCACTTAACAAAAAAAGGAAGGCATGGCTGTTACTGCTATCCTGTTATCCTGCCGCATGACTGGAGAAGCAACTCTGAAACTTCCGAGTTGGCTAAAGCTTGTGAAACAGAATTAAAAGATAGTGCAAGAAAATAGGAAGAAAACATTGCAAATATATACTGTACAAGCAAGGGATCAGCAAATCTAACAAACACTGCTTATTTCTCCAGCTCTTTCATGGTGTTTTTATTAATATATAAATTGTTTAGCTGCAGTTCCACACTTCAGTTAAGACATCTAGTGTACTGGAAGAGGTTTAATACAATTACAGGAATATCTACTGTTTTAACATTAACTAGGGATGGGCCCTATTATGATGTGTAATTGATGTAACGATAAGCTATGCCATAATAGAAACAATGCTTTTCTTAGAATATTGTGGGTATCCTGACCCAACCCTACTGTTACTCAGAGTAATGAGTGACGGTTTGGATATTAAAGTCTGTTTTTATACAAATTGCGTAATTTTCCTCAATTTCACTGTTAAATATTTATATTTTTTGTAAATTCAATTCAATTCAATTCAATTCAATTTTATTTGTATAGCGCTTTTTACAATAGACATTGTCTCAAAGCAGCTTTACAGAAATATCAACATGGTATACAGATATTAAAGGTGCGAATTTATCCCAACTGAGCAAGCCACTGAGTGGCGACGGTGGCAAGGAAAAACTCCCTAAGATGTTTTAAGAGGAAGAAACCTTGAGAGGAACCCGACTCAGAAGGGAACCCATCCTCATCTGGGTAACAACAGATAGTGTGAAAAAGTTCATTATGGATTTATATGAAGTCTGTATGGCCTTAGGAGCAGCCGTAGTCCCAGCAGTCTGGAATTAAAGAAGATTTGAGCTCCATCCAGAGGCAGAAAGGATCTGGATCTCTAGTATCTCCATAAATTCATGTGGGGCTCGGCGAAAGGAGAGAGGGAGAAAAAAGATAATTATGACTGCGAAGTAGTAGAACAGAATCTAGTCAGGGTAGGCTTGAGTAAACAAATACGTTTTAAGCCTAGACTTAAACACTGAGACTGTGTCTGAGTCCCGAACACTAATAGGAAGACTGTAAATACATTCGTGTATCCTGTATATGCCTTTTGGTGGCACTTTTAAGGTTAATAGCTGTATCAGGGTGTAATTTACCAGGAAAAAAATGTGCAGCTTGAAGCTGGTCTGTCTTGTTTCTTTTTAATCACATGGTATTTACGGTTGTATCTTTTTCATGTTCATAAGCTAAGTGCTGTAGTGGGAATGTCTAAAATGGTGTGTGTAGATTTGTGGATTTTTTTTTTTTATTTTTTTTTTTGCGGGGAAAAAAAGCCTCCTTGTCTGCTTGGGAGGAGAACCACAGGGTGTCATTTATGGCTTGCTCGTTTTATCGAATCATGTTGAGACATGTTGATTCAACTTGCACGTTATTTCTATTTTTCCTCCTCCCTCTCTCTTTCTCTCACCCGCTCTCTCATTGCCGTCTACTGCACATGGTTGCCAGATGTCTTGGTATTAAGTCACGAGTTCATACTTGGCTGCTTTATTGTTACCAGAAGAGGTGGGAGAGCTGCGACTTAAATGTCCAAAATAGGCAGTCTCATCTGTGGTACTGGTTTCCCTATGTGTTCACTGTGGTTTGTTGTCTGTTACATATTCAAGTCTAGCTTCTAACTGAAGATGTAAAATGTTTAGAAAGTAGGTAAGTAAATAAATAAGCAGAAAGTTAACAATGAAAATTCACATTGCTGACTGCACATTTAATAATGTGGGTATATACAGACCTGCAGTGAGTAAATGTTGTGCTCATTTGTGGGTTTCTTAAGCAAGGGTTTAAAATGAAGTCTTTAGCTCAAATATAATTTTTTTATTGAATCCATGTTGACACAACCTACGCAATCTTTATTTAATGTGCCGAACAATGCTTAACTGCCCATTGCAAGGTGATTGTTCACATCATATGTTTGTCTGAATTGTGTTTCACTCGCAGCCAATATGAGTCAGTCAGAAGTTTCCACTTACGAATTCTTGGCTCCTGTCAGAACTGAGACATAAACTTCACAAATATTTGTCAGTGTGTAGTCAGAAAAAAAAGCCAGCAAGGAATAGAAATTGCAATCAGGAAGGTTTGTCCACTGTTGTGATGCAAGGATAGGGACAGGTATAATAGCTTTGTACATACAGTACATTATAGGAGATCAGTGGAAGATAAATGATTAATTGATGCATGCTTAATGTCATTAATTAACTCATGTTTAATAATCGATTCATCCTGGCCAAGGTCATGGTGGATACGAAGCCTATAAACACTGGGCATGAGTTGGGAATACACCTTTGATGGGGTACCTGTCCAAATTTGATGGGATACCTGTCCAGATTCAAGGAATCTGGTCAAATCTCGGTGTGTAAAGGGCAAGGCTTTCGGCCTTAATCCAACAATTTGAGAACAACATTCCCCCAAAGACAAATCGGTAGGATTTTGGCCATTTCACCTTCTACAGCGCACAATATAATTAAAAGATTCAAGCAATCCAGTCAATTCTCTGTGTGTAAAGGGCAAGGATGAAAACCACTTCTGAATGCGTCTGATCTCTGATCCCTCAAACATCACGGTGTTAAAAACCGTCATGAGACTGTAATGGATATCCTGACATGGCCTCGGGAATACTTTGGTAAATCTTTCAGTCAACACCATTCACTGCTGTTTTCTGGTCCGACAAGTCAACATTTCAAATAGTTTTTGGAAAAACAGCTGTCGTGTTCTCTGGGCTAAAGAGGAAAAGGACCATCCAAGCTGTTATCAGCGTCAGGTCCAAAAGCCAGCGTCTATCATGGTATGGGGGTGTGTCAGTGCCCAAGGCATGTGCAACTTGCACATCTGTAAGGGCACCATTAATGCAGAAAAGACATGTACACATTTTGGAGCAAAATATGTTGCCATCCAGAGCAGGACAAGGCCAAACCACATTCTGCCCGGATTACAAGCGCATGGTTGCGTAAGCAGAGAGTTCGGGTGCTAGCATGGCCTGCCTGCAGTCCTGACCTGTCTCTGATTGAGAATGTGTGGCGCATTATGAAGCACAAAATAAGGCAACGAAGGCCCCGTACCGTTGTGCAGATGAATAAATGCATAATGGATGAATGGGGGAAAATTCCTCTTGCTAAACTTAACCAATTGGTGTATTCAGTGCCTAAATGCTTAATGAGTGTTATTAAAAGATGATGTCACACAGTGCTAAACAGTCGACTGTCCCAACTTTTTTGGAGTGTGTTGCAGACATCAGAATTGACTTGAGTGTATATTTTCACAAATAAATTAAATTCACAAAGTAAAACATTAAAAAAGGTGTTAATAATGTGTTTTCAATATAGTACAGGGTGAATTGAAGTTTCAAATGACTCTTTCAGTTTGTTTGTTTTTTACAATTTCCATACTGTCCCAACTTTCTCTGAATTGGGGTTGTAAAATAGTAAGACACAAAAGAGGGTGCTCCACTATACACATCAGAGATAGACAGACTGTGAAAGATTGTATAGTTGCAGTGTAGAAGGAAGCTAAATCAGCAATAATCAGAGAAAATACAATGAGTGGGACATATACCTGAGAAATACAGCCACACCAGTAGCAGAATGTAAATTAAGAACAGGAAAAGCCTCAATAAGAGAAAGCACTTCAGGAACCAGATGAAACAAATTCTGCTAGAGTTATTAGTATTGGCTAACACCGGTCATATACTGACTTCCTTACAGACACCAAGCCCCAAGTCATAAAACAAGTTCAGCTCATTTGAAACATCAAGGATGTTATAGCAGCAAGTTTTAAGAGAGTGTTCAGTGCAAGATCTTACAAGATGCAAGATCCATGTGTCTGCAAATATCAGCCCAAATACTGATCAGTGTCAGATTGGTGCATTCCTTTATTGTTCCTTGATAGTTCTTTATACAGATACACTATCTCTCACCAGTATCTGGTGTCAAATCGCTTACTTTTTCCACTGCAAAAATGTTGACAGTTGGCTCACTGTTGATCTTAAATGATGGCGCTTGGGAGGGAGATCATTTCTTTCATCCGCAAAGCAGTTTAAGACTACAGTTTTAAAGATGAGAACAGTGTGGGGGTTTGAATATTTTTGTTGCAAACAGTTAAATATTATTTTTGGAGAAAACAAAATCACAGTCTGGAATCAACCTTCTGCAGGGGTGGCTGGCCATCAGGAAGTTAAAGAATTTTCCCAGTGGGCCTCTCCATTTTCCTCAATATAGACCAGACAGTTTTTGCTTGCTTTCATTTATTTTTTATTTATTGTGATTGAGAGACTGTGGAAAGGTGATAGGGAGACTTTGTGAGAAAAGAAGAACAGCTTTATTAGCAGATTCAGCAAAATGTAATAAATAAATAAATAAATAAATTTCACTTTTATGTTCCAAATCTGGGAGAGCAGCATTGAGAGAGCACATATTTGGGGGTATAGCCTAGCTAGGTTAGCTTTAAAAGTTCAACAAATATTAAATTTACATTGTTTTGTCTCTATGCATTGTTTTGGTGAGATGACCCTTTGATACTACAGTGAACACCATATTCCGTACAGCACATGCATACTCTATTGGTGCCACACTTTTATTTTTTATTTATTTATTTATTTATTTTAGGTCTGGTGTTAGTAATTGGAGCACTAGTGCTACCTGATGAAATCTAATTTTGAACTCTGCATTAGATCATTTACATTCCTTACCAATCAGGCAAGTCTGTGTTTTATTAAAGAAACTATTAAACAAGTACACAAAATTTGCTGAATAATTTTTAACGTTTAGCATATTGTTTGTTGGAATTCTGTTGTTCATGTGAAAGTGGGTGTTACTTAAATTTGCACATTTGCTGCACATTCATTTATATTATTTTGGACAAATATAGAAGCTATGTCTAAAGCAAATTCCCAGGCTCATTTTTGTTCCCAGTCCACCTCAGGTCTGATGAGTAAACTCACTTACTGGGAATTGCAACAAACGAGGGACTACATTCCTAATGCAAACAAAGCTCTCTATATCCTGCTGCATGTTCAGAATAAACCAAAACAATAAAGGCATGTGGCTAATTGTCATCTTGTGCATAATTGTTAAACAATGTCTTTATGCTGGTATAGATGAAGAATTTGTATTCACACTTGTGGATATAAAAAAATATACTCTCAAAGCCAAAAGTAAAACTTTGAAGATAACTGAAGACTCTCTTCAATCATTTGAATTTTTGTGCTGTGTTACAGAACTCCTAGTTCTGATTATGTAACGATTAGGCCTTCAAACTGCTGGAAACCTGGAACAATTCTTAAAGGTCGGTGGTTCCTAGAACCATCACTGGCCTTGGTACCAGCAGGGACGTTTGTGGAAAGGGCATAAAGCATAGCACAGACCCCAGAAATGTGAGTCAGTGCTGGAATCGCTTGGTCCACAGAGCAACAGAGGAAAAGACAGGATGAATGAGGCCAGTAGGAGGTGGAAGGAAACATAGTGAACCACAGGTCTGTAGATTGCTTACATAGCCAAGTTGTATGTCAGCTGCTTAGACCTAAGGACCTCTTTCCACTGCACAAAGTAGTGGAAAATCCTTTTTTTGCAAAACCTTTTTAGTTTTTTAGTGCAAAACCTTTTTTTGCAACAAATTATATGGTCCAATTATGGGTTTTTTTTTTTGTAGCCATTTTTGAATGTGCAGTGGAAAACATTTGATAACAAAATAACACAACCGCTATCATGGATGCTTTTACACATTCTTTCTAGCTATGTGCTAGAAGGCTACCTAGCATCAGCACAGCTTTCTAGTAGGGTTCCTTATTTTGGACACATTGAATGCAGCATTGCATGTTTCCATTCTGAATTAGATGCTGTCAAAGCTTCTCTTTAGGTTAAAATGCTGAGCCATGAGAACATGTAGGCTATTGAGGTTACCGAGCCAAAGTGTGATGGCGTTTTAGGAAAAGTGCCTTGTCTGTTTACTCAGTAAAATATCCTAGAGCTGGGAGATTTACGTAAATTAGGTATATGTTTTAGATCATACAAACAAGTGAAATCTTTTAACCAACAGTTTTAGGTTAACAGTGGGATCAGACTCACATTTCTAGAGAGATTTTATTGGAAACGAAGGAAAAAAATAGATCTGTTCATGATTCTTCAGCACTGTTAATCAAATAAAATAAAACCATGTTTGAGAAGTATCCAGGGAAACTTATCTACATCTGTGTTGTTGGCACAGCATAATGATTTCAGTGCCAGTTTTAGTGACAATTTTAAAAACTTGTGCTTGACTCTCATCTGTGTGTGACTGAGCATCTGACTGCACTGCTGCTTGTTGTAACATGTAGGGCTTTGGCGAGGTTGACTGTTCTCAGGATGAAGGTAAGGGTATCTTCTCAAATTGTGTAGACACAAAATGAGCAGTGTTATTAATAATGGAATGATTACTGTATATGTAAATGCAAATACATAGCTGTTTTGTGCATTTCTTTTAACATCGCATGATGCTATGTGTAATGCTGTTGTGTTACATTTATTCACTTAGCAGACACTTTTATCCAAAGTGTTAATCAGATAGTAGAGTAAGATGTAACTGAACAATTTAAGCAATAGACAAAGACTAATAGATTTGGCTGGTTTAAAAAAAGCCTGGTGTTTGGAGGTTGAAAGAGCTGGGTTTTATTTGTGGGCTGAGCCAATTTCTCTGACTCATTGAAAAAAAGCGGGAGTTCCCATTGCTATAACAAACCCGGAATATCTGTGATTTATTTTTGTGCTACTTATGGAGGAGTATCAGAGATGGTCAGTGGTCAGAGTGCTTGTGGGAAATAACAGAAGCTTTATTGATCTGTCTGGCATCATACATTAGTCTTGTTCAGCTTTAGCTGTTTTTTATTTAGTACTGACCTGAGTAAGCTTTTTCACATAAAAGATTTTTACATATAGTCCACAAGACACAATAATGACTGAATTTACATAAATTAACCAGTGCAAAAGTTTACATATCCTTGATTCGTAATACTGTGTGTTTTTACCTGGATGATCAATGACTGTTTTTAGGGTTTGTGGTAGTTATTAACAGTTATTGACATAAGTCCCTTGTTTGTCCTGAACAGTTAAACTGCCCACTGTTCCTCCAGGCCCTGCACATTCTTTGCTTTTCCAGTATCTTTTGCATATTTGGAATGTAAACTTTTAAACAGGATGATTGGTGTAAATTGGTATTATTTGGTCTTCTGAGAAACATGTAAATATCTTATGTAGCTTCAGAAGGGCGGTACTAAATGAAAAAAATAAGATCTTTAAACAAAATAATAACAATTTATAACAGTCGTTGATCATCCAGGTAACAACACACAGCATTAAGAATCAAGCGTATGTAAACTGTTGAACTGGTTCATTTATGTAAATTCAGTTATTATTGTGTCTTGTGGACTATGTGGATATGTAAAATCTGTTATGTGAGATAGCTTATTCAGGGCAGTACTTAGTATAAAACAAAATGCAATTTTAATGATTCCTCCTTTTTTCAATTATTAACATTTTACAGATTCTGCAAGGGGTTTGTAAATTTATGAGCACAACTATATGTACATTAACTGTCACTGCTTAGTTTTTTTGACAGTAGTAAGTATTTCATTAAGCATTCATTATTTTATGTATTATATAGAAAATATCTTGTGTAGCAGTCAACCGATATGTTTTCTTTTTTTTTTTTATGGCCGATGCTGATTCCGATATCTAGAAATCATTGTGGCCGATTGGCTGATATGGGGCCGATATAACACAAATTTAATTATAATAAATGTGACATACAGAAAATTGGTGAAACTAAATGAACAATTATTGTGCATAATATTTTTGTAATACACTCTGTCACGTCCACATGACAAAAGATGTATATTTTTACCATTACATGCTTAGTTAGTAGCATGTAGCTTAGCATCAAAAAAGATCGGACCACATAAAAAGGTACATTCCACATATTACATTAATCGTGGATAATTAAATATGGCGCACATGGATTTAAAATCTAGGAATTCAAACTTCAGGTCTCATCCAGCTCACCAGACCCAGCTTTCATTCGAGGATAAACAGGCTTTTGAATCCACAGGATAACAGCGTCTTATGTAAAAGTTACTGAAGATGACAAACGTGTCTGAGGAAGAACCAGTTTATGATTTATGATTGTTTTGATTGATTTATGATTTATGATTGATTGTGAGATAAAATGTTTTCAGTTTTGCTTGAATTTGTTTATTGCACGTCTGTGTCCCTGTGGGAACTCACCATGAGCTTGTTTGCTACCGCTGGGCTGCAGATCTGACTTCTCACGGCACTGTTTGAATAAGACTTTGTTGTTTATTGTGTGTAACATAATGTCAAATTAAAAAGTGAACAATGGCTGGTAATTCTACTGTCTGTCAGACACTCGCTTCCTGTCTGAATGGCCGTTTTTTTTAGCCCGAATAAGGAAGAATGTGCTTATGCACTATATGGCGTCAAAGGTCTGGCTTGTTGTATATCGGCCGAATGAGAAGATTTATCGGCCGATGTCTATAATTAAAAAATGGCATATATCGGTCGATCACTACTCTTGTTTACTTGTTCTTCTAAGATAAAGTAACTTGGCTCTTTGTTGGTCTTTATAGTGTTCAATGAAAACTTGCTGTTCTCGTGTTCATACAATGGAATGCAATTCAGTCAAATTATGCTCTGTAAATAAAGTTGCCAGCTTGTGACACAGTATGTAGCATTGCCACCTCACAGCTCCATGGTCCCCAGTTTGATACTGAGCTTGGGTTACTGTCTGTGTGGAGTTTTGCATGTTCTCCTTGTGTCCATGTTGGTCCGTCGCTAGTTTGCTTCCACCTCCAAAAAACATGCCAGTAGGTGAATGAGTGTGTAAATGTGAGTGTGCATGGTGCCATGGTGTTATGGACCAGCGTCTTGTCCAGGGTGTATTCATGCCTAACATCACCGGGGTAGGCTCTGGAACCACAGTGACCTTGAACAGGATAAAGCAGTTATTGAAAATGTTTGAATGAACAGAGTTATCATAGCAGTATCTTAAAATTTTTTCTAATTTGATGACTGTATGAACAAATGTGATGAACTAAGAAGACCCAGATAGTATATTTGTGAACAAAGAAATTGTGCTGTGATTTGGTGCTTTTTGTGGTAACTTGTGCTAAAACCATTAAGGAATGTGAGGGGTTGTATCAGACGTAAGCATCATGGCTGACTGGCCATCAATGCAGGACACACTTCTTGGCTTAGTTTGTCAGCAGTCTTAAAAGTGTGAACATGTATTGCATTTACTAACCAAGATATTGTTTAAGTGCTTAAGAGAAATTAAGCACTGTTACTATCTGTATATGCAGTCTTGGCAATACTGGCCAGATCAGACATGGGTAATATTACAACCCCAATTCCAAAAAAGTTGGGACAGTATGGAAAATGCAAAAAGTCATTTGAAAATTCAGTTCACCCTGTACTATATTGAAAACACATTATTTGATGTTTTACTTTGTGAATTTAATTTATTTGTGAAGATATACACTCATTTCAAATCTGATTACTGCAACACACTCCAAAAAAGGTTGGGACAATCGACTGTTTACCACTGTGTAACATCACCTTTTTTAAAAATAACACGTATTAAGCGTTTGTGCGCTGAATACACCAGTTGGTTAAGTTTAGCAAGCGGAATTTTCCCCCATTCATCCATTATGCATTTCTTCAGCTGCGCAACTGTACGGGGCCTTCGTTGCCTTGTTTTGCACTTCATAATGCGCCACACATTGTCAATCAGAGACAGGTCAGGACCGCAGGCAGGCCATGCTAGCACCTGAACTCTCTGCTTACACAACCATGCGCTTGTAATCCGGGCAGAATGTGGTTTGGCCTTGTCCTGCTCTGGATGGCAGCTTATGTTGCTCCAAAATGTGTTCATATCTTTCTGTATTAATGGTGCACTCACAGATGTGCAAGTAACCCATGCCATGGGCACTGACACACCTCCATACCATGACAGACGCTGGCTTTTGGACCTGATGCTCATAACATCTTGGAGGGTCCTTTTCCTCTTTTGCCCAAACACGTCGACTGTTTTGTCCAAAAACTATTTGAAATGTTTACTCGACGGACCACAAAACATGATTCTACTGTGCTACTGTCCATCTCAGATGAGACCGAGCCCAGAGAAGTTGGCAGCGCTTCTGGACAATGTTGATGTATGGCTTCTGCTTTGCATAGTAAAGCCTTAACTTGCGTCTGTGGATGCAGCAGCGAATGGTGTTGACTGACAAAGGTTTGCGAAAGTATTCCCGAGCCCATGTCAGGATATCCATTACAGATTCATGACGGTAACGTCTGAGGGATTGGCGATCAAGCACATCCAGAAGTGGTTTTCGGCCTTTCCCTTCACGCACCAAGATTTGACCGGATTCCTTGAATCTTTTTGTTATATTGTGCACTGTAGAAGCTGAAATGTCCAAAACCAAATACATTGTCTTTGTATGTTTTTTGTTTAAATATAATTCAGAGTACTTTTACAAATCACTCCTCTTTATTTTTATTAGCATTTTCCATACTGTCCCAACTTTTTCGGAATTGGGGTTGTATTATTTTGTATGTTACTGTAAGCTAGCATAGTCTTGGGAAGCTGCAGCATGTATTTTGTATATGCAAGTTGTGTGTTCAGAATCAAAGGCATGCATTGTTGGAATGAGAAGCAGATGTTGGGTTGGAATTCTCCTGACTGCAGCAGTTCTCTCTCGTATTCACTCTCTCCTTCGCTTTCTCTCACACAGCCTTCCCCACATTGACACTCATCTCAGTCATTTTCCCCACTTCCTCCATCTTTTATTTTCCTATTTTTACCGTTAACTATCAGTGATAAGTTCCCCAATATCTCTCTTTAACCGAAACATCCTACGTAATTTGATTACGTGTTATTCACACCTACTTAGTTTTTCAAGTAATACATCCTGGCCATGGTGTCGCTCAGATGTCATGAACTTGTTAGAATATGTGTGTGTAATTTTCCTATTGAAGCTAAATGGTAAGAAGTAAAAGGACCATCTATGTGTTTTGCCACGTTGTCAGAATGGCTGCATGGTAGGAAGTGACTCAGGCTTAGTCCATTTCAGAACTGCTGCCCCTTCTTTTCTCAATCTCCCTTTCACTATTTTTCTTTCATGCAGTGTGATGTCTTTTCCAAGAAAGTCATCTGCAATCAATTACATAACATAGAACTTGCAGAATACCTTTTTTATGTGTATATAAATATATAACTGTCTTTTACTGTGTATGTCAGTGAGGTTGGTGTCTGGGAGGACAGATGTTCAGATTGTCCCCAGCAAGTGAAACATTGTTTACTGATGAGATCAGAGCAGCAGGACAAAATGTGTGTGCCTGTGATGTGTGTAGCAACAGTATTTTGAACTGCATTTAGAAAAAAATCAAAGTCTCTTTATTTGTTTAAACTCTTGGTCTTTCTTTCTTTCTTTCTTTCTTTCTTTCTCTCTTTCTCTAGGGCGTGGATGTGTCCTGAACCAGTTACGTGTATGTGTGTGTGAGAAAGAGAAAGACAGTCTGTCCGTGTATGTATGAATTTACCAGACCCAGTACAGTGAGAGTGTACGCGTGAGGGCACTCTTGGGGGCGGAGCTCCACAAAGGGGCAGAGTTTCCAGGAGGAAGCCAGACAAACATGAGCAAATTGACGTTCCACAACAACAAGACCATGCAGGATCGCCGTTGTGTGTGTGTGTTTCTCCCAAACGATGAAACACTCAACGTCATTGTCAGTGTAAGTTAACCACAATTCCAAAGCACTCACTCATACAGTGATTTGCCACTTCCTGATGTTTTTCTACTGGAATATTCCAGTTTTCCCCAGTTCCAGATGTTATGATTATACATGGGCACTTTGCTGAAGAATCTGAACTGATCAAGAGTCAAAACATTTGTATAAATTAAATGGGTGGATATTTTTATGACTTTACTGCAACTTAATTATTTACAAAAGGATATCATGGTAGAGGAATCAAAAGGGATGTATATACTCTTGTTTTTTTTTGCCCCCCCCCCCATTATGCCAATATCGAAGCTCTGAGTACTGCCTGATACTTACGACCTTATAAGCAGCCTTATACTTTAATGACAAAAGAACTAAACAAAAGAGTATCACAGCTGAAATTACAGTACTCCCAACAGCACAGAACTTCCCCTGTTGAAATGCCTGTGAGCTGAACCAATATCATGGCATCAAACAGAGATTGCAGCAATGGCAGTAGAAGTGTATGTTATTTGGATGAAATGCAGATAGGGCAGGTCTCAGCACAAAAGATGGGTTTAGGAATTCACACACACCTCAGCATACAAACCCAAAGCACCGTTTTATTTTTGTTGCTTCAAAGTGTTTTTTTGTTTGATGTATGCTGCCTGTTTTAGTAGCTGATCATCTCTGCTAACATCTGTTGCTAAGTTATAGGACAAGTCACGGGTGTGATAGTGATGAGCTTTAAGACAACTCGTGTCCGATGTTCATCGAATACATAAGTGAATCTGGAATATATAATCTCAGATACCAAATACTCAGTATTGGATCAGTGCTTCCCCTATTGCTGGATCACTGATTGATTAAAAACATTTCCAATTAATCAGTCACATTACATTCATGGGAAATAAGGTTTTGTAATTTTTTTTTTTTTACTACTATGGATATTATGATTCGATGTAATGTGCATAACCAGCTCATTATGTAAAATCAGGACTAGTCTTTCCTATGTCACTGTTTGATGTGATTTAACTGTTTGTCAAAATCTTTGTCAAACAATGTCTGGACAGCCCTTATACAAAATTTGTAGCTTCCATATGGGTCACTATTATTAACATGTGCTGCTTATAGGCTAAGATGTTTTCCTGTATTGATTAATGGATGGTTTTCCTCTCAACATCAGGTGAAAACCTTATGCCAGGAATTGTTGGAGCAGGTGTGTGATCTGCTACGACTGAAGGACTGTCACCTATTTGGGCTCAGCGTTGTTCAGAGTAAGACTTTCACATGTTCAGACATTTCTCTGTGTGTATTAGATTATTTTATTTATACATGTCTGTCTTTATGTGGGTAAATTGAAAATGTATTTGACACATGATGTCTTCTTTTTTCAGATAATGAGCACATCTATATGGAACTGGGACAAAAGCTATCTAAATACTGCCCAAAGGAGTGGAAACGAGAAGCCAGCAAGGTAACACAAAGAGCATACTTGCATAACGCTCAATGTGCCCTATGGCTATGCTCAGGAATCACTTTAGTAAAAGGCATTTGAGTTCACATTAACTAGTGCTTAACTAAGCAAAACCACTTTAGGGTACTTTGAAAAGTACCTTTAATTCTGAATATTGAGTTAAAGCTGATTCATGTCAATGTTTGTTTAACATAGGGAATTGATCAGTTTGGGCCTCCGATGATTGTGCACTTCAGAGTTCAATACTATGTGGAGAATGGCAGAATTATCAGGTATATATGTATATATTTTTATACATTTTTTTGCATGTATATTTTTACATATTAGAAGGTTGTTTATAAATATGTTGTTTCTTTCTTCCTGTTTATAAATATGTAGTCTTCTGCAATGCACACATCGTGCACACTAACATTTAAATTCTATCTCGCTCAGTGATCGTATGGCAAGGTATTATTATTACTGGCACTTGAGGAAGCAAGTGCTGCAGTCCCAATGTGTCCAGCGGGAGGAGGCCTATTTCTTGCTAGCTGCTTTTGCTCTTCAGGCTGACCTGGGAAACTACAAACGGAACAAACACTTTAGCTCCTACTTCCAGCCTGAGTCCTACTTTCCTTCCTGGGTGAGTACTGAAGCCCTCCTGTACCCTAATGATAGGACTCTATCTACCACTGTATGATGTAGACAAATTGAGAGGACTTCACTCACTCACTCTTTCTCTGTCTCTATCCATCCATCTATCTCTCTCTCTAGGTGATCACTAAGAGGGGGAGAGACTACATTCTGCGGCATATTCCCAACATGCATAAGGAACAGTTTGCTCTCACCGCATCAGAGGCTCAGTTGAGATACATAAAACAAGCAGCACTCCTAGATGACGTCACTGTCCACTACTACCGCCTCTATAAGGTCAGGGAGGAGGTGTTAATGTGTGCATGTACATGACTGTAAGTGAGGCTATATCACTGGGAGATCTAGAGCTGTCACAGCTATCTGTGGCCAGGAGTCCGAGAGAGCATCACTTTCCCTGCTCTCTGGGTGGGTGGGATGGTGTTATTTTCTTCCCTGTCAATCAGAGCGACCCTAACCAATCGTGGGAGTTTGTGAGCTCATGTATGTGGAATATGGAAGCTAGCGCTTTTCTTTTTTCCTCATATTCAATCTCCCTGGTTGTAGTTATGTGATTGGGAGAGCTTGCTAGTAGGTGGGAATTGGAAACTGATCACAATTGGGAGAAAATGGGGTAAAATTAAAAAAAAAAAAAAAGAAAAATCAATAACCTGATGAAAAATTCTCTTTCAGGATAAGAAAGAAGTGGAGGCATCTTTAACACTGGGGCTTACGCTGCGTGGTATCCAGATCTTTCAGGTGTGTGTGTGTGTGTGTGTGTGTTTTAATGTCTCTTTGACCCCTGCAGTTTGATGGATATAAAAGCTAGAATTTTCACTCTCAATATTACTAGCCCTTCCTCTTGTATTAAAGCAGAGCAGGCAGCACCAAGCAGTGCTTGTTTTAAATGAAGGTCTTTTACATTTCTTGCAATAGCAGATATTTAGGCAGCCTAATTTACATGCAAATATCAACTGTTCACATTTTGTTAACAGCATTTTGATCTTTATTAAAAATGTGATTGTACCCTAAACTGCATTGTTTCAGAAAAATGTATTGATCTTTGATGATTGACAGACTGATAATTTTGTTGTTCTTTAGAATGTTGGCAGTGTTCGGCAGCTTCTGTATGATTTCCCCTGGACCAATGTGGGCAAACTTGTATTTGTGGTGAGTACTATAACAAGAGCATAAAAATCCACAAAGTCTCTTAATTTGAAATGCCATTTAACAAATAATGAAGCTTTATTTTATTTATTTAACATTAATATACACACAAGTCTACTTCATGCATAGTAAGCACAAAATAACATACAGAAAGTTTTGACATCATGATATCATTGACTACATTTACATGGACAGCAGTAATCTAATTATTGACCTTACTCTGAGTAAGATAATATTGTCATTAAGGTGTTTACATGAGTCACTTTTAGAATACTCCTCTCATGCTTGAAGCCATGGGCTGTGTCCCAAACCGTGTACTTACCTACTATATAGTAGCCGAGGTACATATATATTTCTCCTACTACAGGCCTATAGTAGGCAAGTACGCGGTTTGGGACACAGCCGTGCTCTCTTTTTTGCCGAAAACGGTTGAGCACTGCAGTGTGTGTATGTGTCCTGTCGCAAAATGTGGTGAAAACTCTCAGACCACGTTAATAATGTGATTAAGGTGTTTACATGTCTGTAATACACGTTGATAATGCGACTAAAACAGGAGTACTCCACATGTCTTAATTCGATTTGTGTTTACTACAAGTATGGCCTTAATCGGATTAAGGTAATTAAAAATTGCTGTTTCCATGGTAGTTTCTTAATCAGAGTATTGTCCTAATTGGGTTAATAGTGGATTATTGTTGTCTATGTAAACGCACTGAGTATTTGTTTTGTTGTCCATGTAAACGCACTGACTGATGGTCATATGGTCTTAATCGGGTTAATAGTGGATTATTGTTGTCCATGTAAACGCACTGACTGATAAAATTCTACCGGTGTGCTCTTTTTTTTTTCTCTCTCACACTCTCTCTCTTTCAGGGGAAGAGGTTTGAGATCTTGCCCGACGGCTTGCCCTCTGCCAGAAAGCTAACTTATTACACTGGCTGTCCGCTGCGTTCCCGCCATCTCCTACAATTGCTTAGCAACAGCCACCGCCTTTACATGAACCTTCAGCCTGTGCTTAAGCAAGTCCGACGCCTGGAGGAGAACGAAGGTATTTCCGTGTGTGTGTGTGTGTGTGTGTGTGTGTGTGTGTGTGTGTGTGTGTGTTAATGCTTTTACAATGCCAACATTTTGATCACAATACCACATTAGCAATAAAGCAATACTGGGGTAGGAAAAATTTTTAAAAATTGTTAATAAATAATATAAATAAAAAACACTACAGAACATATAACAGTAATGTCTTTTGAATTTTTCTTTAGCATCAAAATATTTTGGATGGATTCAGATTTTTACATATTTACCTTCTATTACATTATATTGTTTACCCACTTTACCGTGTGTTTCTATAGACTATCCATGGTGGTTTTGTAGGCTTTACTAAACAGATTATCATATTTGTATTGGCTGTTTTTTTGCTTGGCTTTAACTAGGCTAACAATCATGAGGGGTTTCTTTCTCTCTTTCCATTCTTTGATTATGTCTTGGTTGTCCTATGTTCAAGGGAGGCCTTAAAAGTCCTGACGCATTTCTAGATTATTTATATCACTATGTATGTCATTCCACTTTAATATAACTAAACTACTAATAAAATACAACTAACGGGACTCATATTATCCATAACAAACAACAAAAATAAACTGAATTTTGTCTTTTAAGTGATATGATCCTGAAAATTAGGCTATATGTGCATGTTTTGTAGAGAAGAAGCAGTATCGGGAGTCATATATAAGTGATGCACTGGAGTTGGACATGGAGCAGCTGGAGCAGCGATCTCGTGCTAGCGGCAGCAGCATGGGCAGTGTTTCACGCCAAAAACGTTTCTCTCGTCACTCCACAACCAGCCACAGCAGCTCGCACACGTCAGGCATTGAAACTGACAGCTTCCGTACACCAGCACACACACCGCACCGGCCACTCCGCTCACACTCCTCCTCCAACACCAGCCATGCCAGCACACACACCTCCGGCATTGAGAGCAGCGGCAAGGAGAGAGGCCTGGATGATGATGGTATGAATCACACACCAACAGACTCTAGTTTTTCTAGCTATTTATTAGCCTATACATTTGTCCATCTGCCTATTTAAAAAAAATTCAATTAGTTCCTGAAATAGTGGTGTGTAAAGTGGTGTGCCACTCGGCAGCTAAGCAGATGTATTTGTGGAGCGCCACTGAATATGCAAAGCCCATGCAGTGTAATCTGCACGGTCGATTTAGTAGTATATCTGTTTACCATTTGTGTTTCTGCAGAGATTGAGATGTTGGTCGATGACCCTAAAGACTATGAAGAACTCACTGATTTAGCATTGGAGCTCAGTCAAGACCTCTGCATTCACATCACTGAGGACATGCTAACATCGGCACAAAGCAATGGCTATTCGGGTACAAATACGCACATGCACAAGCCTGATTTCCAAAAATTATAATTGTGTTAAAATTTGAACCATTAGCTTTTAATTTAAGTGATGCATCTGTGAATTTTCATGTTGCAGTGGTAGAGAAAACTTACACCTGGCTCTGGCACTAACTTGCAGCGGAGTGTCTACACAAGCGCAATGTGTTAAAACACATTATAGTTATACATTGGGCGAAGCTACTACATGAAATTATGATTATTCAAAATGCATCAAACCATAACAACACTAGTGTTGGAAATATAAATACATAAGAGTCAATCTAAGGTGCCCCTACGTCTGTTTGGATTTTATTGTGATCTTAATCAGGTAGAAGGTGGTAAAAGTTTATTCAAGAAAGAGGGGGTACTTTGTAGTTTACTTATTCAAGTAAACTACAGTGTATGATAGTCTTTAATTCTCTACAGAATTTTGACGTAGTACTTAATAATGTTGATGGTGTTGATGTGCGTCCAGGCTTAGTTGTGAAGGAAGTAAGCTCATCAACATCGAGTTCTTCTGAGACCGTGGTGAAGATGAAAGGCCAAAGCATTGAATCACTCCCTCAGGTCACACTCTCATTTACACTCCAACACACTTTTAGCATCTTGAAATCTTGCATACTTTAATCTTTTTAATTAGATTCTAATTTGTTATGTTTTTGTTGTGAATTTGTTATTCAGATGGTGTCTGGCAGGAAGTCTCAGAACTCCACAGACCGGCACAGCCAATCACTGGATGATGTCCGTCTGTACCAGAGGAATTCCCCAGAGTGGGTGGAGCCATGTCAGGACTCCGCCCACAGTTACACATTTGGTTGTGTGGAGGAGCTTAGCAATGGTTACCAGGGAGTTGCGGAACAGCGGGCTGGTATCTGTGATGACCAACACCCTTTTCCCATCAAAAGAACCAACAAGTACTTCTCCCTGGACCTGACCGCAGAGGAGGTGCCTGAGTTTGTGGTGTGAAGTGGGGAGGATAATCAAAAGAAAGAAAAAAAGTTTAAAGACATGACTGAGGACATTTATTGTTGTGTGTGCATGGATGCATGTGTGCGTGTGTGTGTTCATGCGTGCATGTGTGTGTGCATGCTTGTGTATATGAGAAAGAGAGTGTAAGGATCATAATGTAAAGAAGCTGCTGAACTTCGGGCGAGAAAGGGAAACTGCATCAGTCTGTCTCAGCTGCTTTAGCAAAACATAAACTCCTCTACTTGTGTGTGTGTGTGTGTGTGTGTGTGTGTAGAAGTTTCATTTCATGTTCATTGTGTTGGGCTTTTCTAGGACGCACATTTTGTTTCTACTCTATGACACTAGAAGCACAGTACAAATCTGTGAGTGTATTAGTGTCTTTCTGTGAGTGCTTATGTGTTTTTGATCATGCTATATGAGCTATTAACCAAAGATGAGCAGTCCTCAGTGTTCAATAAGCAACTGAACATACAAGCCATATCATAATACATAATGGGCAGAAATGGTACTAGTATGTATTTACATTACCAGGCAACGTTTAGACACACTAGATGCATATTTTTCATTGTCTTAAAAATAATATGAATAATGCTTATGGTCAAATCTGGTTTCTAAGACAAATGTAAATAGTGAAGTTAATGCCCTTGTATGATTCTATTTGTGAATCAGAATATATATATTTTAGTAAGTATTTTTTTTGTTTGTTTCTTTGGGGTAAATCCTTTCCCCAAACAAGTAGTTTTCATTTAGAATATTGAAAAAGCAACCAACAAGTGCTTGGCTTATCTGGGAACGTTATACCTCCTGGGTGAAGCTTATACATGATTAAACTGGTTGAGAAGATGCCAAGAGTGTGCAAAACATTATCAGGAATACTGTTACATTTTTTTTTTATAGTTTTGATTTGTTTCCTGGCCATTGCATAATTCCATAGGTGTTATTAGATAATCATAACATAGTTTTTTATTGTAAAATATAACATGAAGAAAAGGTGTGTTCAAACTGTTGACAGGTGTGTGTGTGTGTGTGTGTGTGTGTGTGTGATGTGTCTGTAATGTATGCATTGTGGTGCTGGCTGCTCTAATTGAACCAGCTGTGCCTTTGTTACACTATGCAAGTTTGAGACCCTGTTACAGGGAGTATCCCAAGTCTCTCATCTGTGCACCGAGTACCCCTATGCCAAGGAAGCAAGCAGAAATGGTTACTGCTCTAATGTTCAACCAAACCAAGTTGTGGTGTGTTGCACAGATGCAATCATAATTTTGTCTTCTTTAATCCTCTCCAAAATAACCAAACCACAGGTTTCTTGTGTTTTTATACCTGAAAGGGCAGAATATTGATGTTATACATATAGAATAATAAACTGGTGGAGTCCTCCAACAACAAACATGGCACACCATAGATTGGTGTTTACACCGACCAAAGCTGTAAAGTGGAAAAGTATGGGGATGGAAAAATGGCCAGAGCTGGAGTTCTATGAACAGTGGTGTTAGAGTGGGACGGATCATTAAAAAAAGCCAAATTGGGGTTTTCCAAGACGTTGCAGCCCATGTATAAACCCACCATCCAGACCGCTCCTGCTAATCTATATTTACCATAAGACCATATGCTTTATGTTTTCTTTTTTGCTAAGTGTTGGTGATGTGTCTTGAATTATTTTTGCAAACTGGAACTTTTTATTTTCTAAGTATTTTGTTAAACTGTTGTTGTCATAAAAGTGGGAGCCATGTCTTTTTGTTACGTTTTTGTTTGCAACGTGTGTCAGTATTACTCTTGAATGGAGGTCAGTATTAGAAATCCCTGTTCTCCCACTTTAACCAGTGTGCTTGTGTGTATGTGTTTATTCTTAGTATGAAATTATTCAGTAACCTATAATCAATAACATATCAATAACTAATGAAGATTTTTATATGCTTCAGGTGAACTTGTGAGATATCAAATGTCAATGTCAAAGTTAAAGCTGCATTGTGCTCCATCCTGTGTGCTCAGAAAAAAAAAATAATAACCTGGATTTCTTTCACAGTTTCTCTTTTCTGGGTCATCAGCAGCACTTTTAAATTGTCTCATGCATGTGGGTAGCTATTCCGGTCCATGTGCAGTCCTTTCCATCATATTGCACCATGGTCATTTCCTTCAGACTTGCAATCGCATTAATATTTCACATTACTAAAGATTAAATTTACATGTCTCCCTCTTTGTATTTTTGACAACTAACAGTTGTTAACACAGCAATCAATATTGTAAATGTTTTGATAATATATATGGTCATATTATTTAGTTATTAAAACTGCAGTTTGACAGCTATATGAAATGGAACAAAAACATCTCAAACTAATTAGTGATTTTAGAAGCAAACATCATTGGACTGAAACAGGCCTACCAATAATGTCCACCTTTATTCCAAACCCTTTTAATTTGACTGTCTGCAGTTATTAAAGTCCTTTCTATGAAAGGAAATGCCCTAAAAATGTTATTTTTCACCTTCTTTTTGTAAACCCTGTTAACTGATGCTTATGTTCCCGTAATGAAGTGTGGTGCGTGTCTTGCAGGTACTGATGTCCTCTCATGTACGCAATAAAAGGTACCTTTGCAAGAAATCTGTAGTCTTTTGTGGTTTTGGTATTTCTTGTGGTTTAGTTATATTGTCATGTTTGTCAATTAATTAATTTCATCCTGACCTCAAATAAATGTCGTCTTGCAGTAACTTTAGAACTTGATGAGGTGTTCTGTCTTTGACATAACATTAAGTATGTTGGGTCTACATCTTAAAACTAGATTTTTGTCTAGTTCAAGAGGGCACAGTAAGGTAATATGTTTATATAATATTTATTTATTTATTTATTTATTTTCTGGATTTTTAAACTAAAAATCCGCAATGTGGGTCTCTATATGACAACATAGATTAATTTGCATATTGATTTTATTCATCAAATTACAAATTTAGGTAAAAAAAAAAATAGATAAAAGTAGATTAGAAGTTATTTCTTACATAAACAAGTCATCTTTGAACTAAGTACATTTACAAAATACTATACAAGAACAAAAAAGATGTGCTGACTGAGTATTTGTGAAAGTTGAATAGTAGGGAAATGTTTATTACTATATCTTCAAGAAGGAAGTTTAAAAAGAAGACCAAATAAATGCAAGGGTGGGACTGACAGTTGTGATCAGTGATTGGTCATTGGAAAACAGTGGTAATCAGTAACTGGTCATGGGGAACAATGGTGATCAGTGATTGGTTGCAAGCGCAGTACAGTTAGGCTTTACACACTGATTGTGGGTCAATCGAGCTGCACCGCACATGCCCCATTTGGCATTTTTCATTCATTCATTTTCAGTAACCATTTTATCCTTGTCAGGGTTGTGGTGGATCCAGAGCTTATCCCAGGAACACTGAGCAGAAGACGCTTTAGCATTTGCTTGGGCCTATAGAACAGAAGGATGCATATCAATTTGCACAGTTAGCATTAGACCAGCTAACTGAAAAAAGAGAAAACACAAACATTAGAATCACATTTAATCTGAATGAAAGCAGGCAACAACACAAATAAGCAGAAGATTAACTTTACTAGTGTTCCTCATGAAAGCAAATGATCTTCACTTCACTTCATTTCTATCTGACATCTGTTTACTGTACATTGTTAAACACTCAATACACAAATGAATTTTTCCTCAATTCTTGAGGAAAACAAATGGGATTGTGTTTGCATTAGAGGTTAAATAAATTTATAATTGCATAAACAATTACTATACATCATATAACATATTGCATAAACTACACACAGACTACAATGGATCACTACTTTGCATACTTGCAACCTACATTGTTCCACACATATTTATTTTATAAACATTTAATCTATTTTCAGAAAGCATACACGTATACGCACATGTCTGTGCTTACAGACATGCACATTACAGAACATTTCTGTCTATGTGTGTCTATTTTAACTGGGAGAAAATGGAAGGTGCAGGAAACAGTGGACCAGGCAGAGTCACTGCTTTGGCAGAGAGCTCTAGTGGGGACAGTGGCTTTAAAACAACCCACTACAACCGAGCCCAGGGCAAGGACAGGCACCAGCTGGTACAAGAGGAGATGAGAGCCAGGAATGAGGAACTACATGCAAGCCAGGAAGTGTGTATGCGTTAACAAGATGCATGGACAAGATGAGATCAGGCATTAGTTGTCCTGGTTCAAGTTGTTGCAGCTTGCTGTTATCAAAAGTATGTTGATATTCCAAAAGGTTTGCCTGTAATGTACCAACAAATCTGACGGTGAAGACACCAAACAGGAAGTGAGGCTGTATCTCAGCCTTGCACACTGACACAAATCTTGGTAGGCATACTCAGAACCATGTCTTGAAGCTATGCTTCAGTGACAGCGCCACTTAATGGTTAAAAATGTACAATAACATGCCGAAAATGCTTCCATCTAATTGCCATTCTTGTTACTCCTCCTCCAAACTTTGTCTGCTCTTCACCAATTTTGGCACACATCGTATTGAGACCTGTCTAAGTGGGGAAAAGGCCCACACTGATGAAAAAACATAAATACCTTAGATGTTTTTAAATTGCAACAAGAAAATAATTCAGGTCAGAGCAGGAGTAATCATGTTCACAGGTCAAAGGAGCAACAGACAAAACCACAGGTCACAGCAGTAGTGTCAGCTGCAACAGCAATGCCACCCTGCTGCCCATTTGTTCATCTAGACCTTTTCATATACCTTTCCTTACAGTCAGAGAATTCCACCACTGTCCATGGTCAAAACACACATCAAGAGTGAAACTACAACTCACTCTGGAATCCCTTTGCCTAAAGTTATGGCTCTGCTTTCCTGTGATTGCTTAGGCAACAATTGTAGCACATGTATGAATGTGCGACTCAGTCTGGGTGCTTGGCCCCAGAAATGCTGCTTGCAGCTTTAATTATTATTGTTGTTGTTGCTGTTGTTGTTGTTGTTGTTACAAAAATGTTATCCTTCATTAGGGACTGTGTTCATTTATTCAACTTTGAAGCAAAAAGTTAATCTGCAAAACCAGTAAATGCGTTAACTTTTTATATCAGCGAGCTGGTGCAAATGGATTGAGAAGCACAGGCTCACAGGGCTTCAATATTTGACGCTTTGGGGTTTGGGCTACTACTGTACCTATTTGTATTCTTGTATGACTTTTAAATGATACACAGTTGTCTTTTTTCTCTTTTTTTGTACACAAACCCTTTACAAACAGAGAACACTAAAAAATGCAAAAGTACAACCCCTATTCATAAAAAGATGGGACAGTATGGAAAATGCCAAAAAAAAGTCATTTGAAAATTCAGTTCACCGTGTACTATAATGAAAACACATTATTAACACATTAATATTTAAAACATTAATGTTTGACTTTGTGATTTTTATTTATTTTTGAAAATATACACTCATTTCAAATCTGATGACTGCAAGACACTCCAAAAAATTTGGGACAGTCGACTGTTTACCACTGTGTAACATCATCTTTTAATAACACTTATTAAGTGTTTGGGCACTGAAGACATCAGTTGGTTAAATTTAGCAAGCAGAATTTTCACCCCATTCATCCATTATGCTTTTCTTCAGCTGCACAACTGTACAGGGCCTTCGTTGCCTTATTTTGCACTTCATAATTCACCACACATTCTCAATCGGAGACACTGATAACAGCTTGGATGGTCCTTTTCCTCTTTTGCCCAAACATGACGACTGTTTTGTCCAAAAACTATTTGAAATGTTTACCCGACGGACCACAAAACATGATCCTACTGTGCTACTGTCCATATCAGATGAGACCGAGCCCAGAGTAGACGACGGTGCTTCTGGACAGATTGATGTATGGCTTCTGCTTTGCATAGTAAAGCCTTAACTTGCGTCTGTGGCTGCAGCGGCGAATGGTGTTGACTGAAAAGTTTACCAAAGTATTCCTGAGCCCATGACAGGATATCCATTACAGACTCATGACGGTTTTTAAGACAGTGACGTCTGAGGGATTGGACATCATGCACATTCAAAAGAGGTTTTTGGCCTTGCCCTTTACGCACCGAGATTTCACCGGATTCCTTGAATCTTTTAATTATATTGTGCACTGTAGAAGGTGAAATGCCCAAAATCCTACCGATTTGTCTTTGGGGAATGTTGTTCTCAAAGTGTTGGATTATTCGCTGACGCATCTGTTGGCAGATTGGTGAGCCTCAACCCATCCTTGTCTTTATATGTTTTTTGTTTAAATACAAGTCAAAGTACATTTACAAATCACTCCTCTTTGTTTTTATTAGCATTTTCCATATTGTTCCAACTTTTTTGGAATTGGGGTTGTATTTAGTATTAAAGTATGTATGCATTCTACACAGTTGTAGATTATAAATTAATTTATTTAATAAATTCTTCTTCTTCTTCTTCTTATTATTATTATTATTAACCCGTTGCAGGGTACAATCGCACACCCATTCACACACTATGGACAATTTGGAAATGCCAATCAGCCTACAACGCATGTCTTTGGACTGGAGGAGGAAACCAGAGTACCCAGAGAAACCCCCAAAGCACGGGGAAAACATGCAAGCTCTGTGTACACACGGCAGAGACGGGATTCAAATACCTAACCTTGGAGGTGTAATGCAAACATGCTAACCACTAAGCCACCCTGCCCCCTTCTGTAATTGTATAAATACTCCAGTTATGACTCATTAAACATATTTGTTTCACCTGAATATCATTAAGTAACATATAAACAGCATAAATAATAAGAATTGTGAAAGAATATTCAATAAATTGGTTTATTATGATTGTGGTGTATTTATAATTAAGTCAAAATAACAAGATGTCAAAATAATGAGTTAATAAGTTGAAATACTGAGACACTATTTTGAAATAATGAGTTAGTAAATTGGAATAACAAGTCAGTAAGTCAAAATAATGATAGAAATTTAAAAAACTTTTCACATGTTTCAAACATTCCCCTAGAGAAATTAACCAAATTGTCAAATAACCATAGCCACAAATGATTATCTTATTAAAATTTTATATCATATGTTTATATAAGTATAAATGAATAAACAAATATATTTTGAAAACACATTTATTTAATTATTCTTTATTCTTCAAGGAAACAGCAGGAGCTTCCACTATCATTCTTATGATAACAATAATAACAACCAAATGTAAGAAATACTTATTAGAGTGTTTCATTACACTCCAGACTGTTCATTGTTGGTGGTCACTAACCTGGAAGTTTTTGATCCTGAATCCAAACATTCAAGATGATGATGATGACTGCTATAGAAAAGAAAAATAAATAAAATTATTCTAAATGTGATGCAAATCAATTCATTCTCAATCCAGATAGAACCTTCACAATATAGTGTTTTAAATTTCTGGTAAGTTAAGCTAGGATGTGAAGGCATTTCAGTATCAATAAGAAAGTACACATTTTTACGTCTTGTACACATTACGTACACATTTTTAAGTCTCAGGTTGTGTCTGTCTGGCAGAATAATCTGTTGAATGAGAGTAATCTGTTGAATGAGGTTCCCAGCCTGCCATTTATATCAGTCCATCCCATAAGTTGCACTCAGTACACGAGGAACCATCACTGCTATTCCTGCTATTCATGTGTGGTTTACGGTAATCTCAATTATAATACCTGATCATAGATCTCTGTTTCTGCTCAAAGGTGTTAGTGATTATAATGAGGGAGGTATATTTTCCGTTCTGACCTCTGTACACCAGGATACAGGGTGATTTATTGTAAGCCACCAAAACACTCACACTGCAATGATAAGAATTGGTTTATGCTATTAATGTGCGATAACACTAGCCTGAACTTGGCCAGAGTTTGAGTTTAAATCACCTACAGGAAGCTGTGGCACCTTTACAATAACAATAGACAGATTCCTGTAAGCTGTATAATATTATCTGTAAGGATCTTCACTCTATCTTTATGGTTCCAGTATAAAATCTCTTTACTGCACATTGTTAAACATTCAACACACAAATACCATTTCCAAATAGACAAATGTATATATTAGAAATAAACATATTTATATTTATGTGCATTAAATAAATAAATAATTTAATTGTTAAATGTTTAATTCATTTACATCCAATAGATAAAATTTGTTTTAAAAATTTACGTAACACTTTATAATACTTAAATTCTAATGGATGATATGACTGAAAGTTAGTTTCATAATCCTCTAGTAGCCTAATTGTTATGTACGGAATAACACATGATGGACCCTGCTGTTATTTAAGTCATATAACAGAAGCAAGAGTGCTGTTGTAGTGAATATCAGCACGGCTGTAGGAAGGGGGTTCCAGGTAATCACAGCTTTGCTGACATTCACTACAACAACACAATTGTGTAGTGTTATATTAATTTTAATAATGAATTAATGACATTTCCCACACAATATGGCTAAATATTTTGTTTATAATTTTTGCTCTACCAGCAGAAAAAGTTCCCAAAGAAACCACAGCTGAATATGTGATAAACTATTAGTATAACTGGAATTTTATGCAGCGAAAACAAACAACCTGAGTGATACCAATAGTGAAATGTGTGAATATTCAGAAGTATTGTATCCTGCTGTGTAAGCTTGGGCAGGAGTTTGAGGACAGGTTTAATGATTTTGATAAGCTAGAGCCCTATATAGTATTCACTGCCAATCCTAGAGCGGGTTGTCCACTAATTATAGGTTTGGCGGTTCAATTCCTGGCTGTTCGATTCCCGGCCCACATGAATCCACATGCTGAAGTGTCCTTGGGCAAGACACTGAACCCCAAGTTGCTCCCAATGGCAAGCTAGTGCTTTGCATGGCAGCTCTGCTACCTTTAGTGTGTGACTGTGTGTGTGAATGGGTGAATGAGCTTTGTAGAGTAAGAGCAGTGTAAGGCGCATTGTTGAACCGCTGAGGTTAAAAAAAATGCAAACCATTTACCATTACCATAACCCCTTCATGGAGATACATGTGAGTGAGAACAGAGCAGGTGGAGATGGAGATTATAAATTTCCAAAATGAACTCAAACCAAAATCTAAACAACATTCACAATGTTTCAGAACCTTAGTAGACTCAGAAAACTACAAAAATCTTTGAGAGGTAGCCCTGAAAACATCTGGGGTTTTTTTTTGTTTTTTTTTGGGGGGGGGGGCTCCTTTTTTGCCAGCTTTTTCTGAGACAAATGTAATTAAATCTAAATTCAGGACAAGGCTAAGATAAGAACATTTAAATAACTCTATAAGAGTGAGCTTAAGGGGATACATTCCAGCCTAAACCTCTCTTGTGGACTGTGACTGCAGTGAAAGTCATTTCACTAACTGAGATTGAATGAGTGTATGCACTTATTGCATACATGAAGTCTAAAGTGAGAAGGAGCCATATAATTGGTATATGGTCTAGGAATGATCAAATTGTGTATGGAGTCTTGGATTTTCAAGTAAATTTAAGCTAGGTTGATGTGAGCTTGATACATTGAAATTTGTAAAGGCCTACATGTGACGTGCTTTTGATGTGAATTTAAGTTGTGAGAATTAGATAAATAAATTGTTCTTTATTCAGCAGTTTAAGGTTTATTGGTGAGTGTTTTGATTGTTTGTACATAATAACTGAAATAGGTAGCTCTTGACCTAAAATGTCAGTTACTCATTATTAAATTATATTCTATTCTAGGTTAAAGAACTGTTGCATAAAACTAATATTGCACTAGACAATTATGTTGCAGTGAATGTCAGCAAAGCTGTGATTACCGGCAAAACCTTCCTACAGCCGTGCTGATATTCACTACAACAGCACTCTTGCTTCTGTGATATTGCTTAAATAACAACAGGGTCCATCATGTTATTCCATACATAACAATTTATGGATACTAGAGGACTTCAAAAACAAATTTTCAGTCATATCAGCAGAATTTTAATGAAATCATCGACGAGTATTTAAATATTATAAAGTGTTACAGAAAAGTTTTTAACACATTATCCACTTGAAGTAAATAAATGTAAAAATTAGCAATTAATTGAATGAATTAATTAATACACATAAATATAAATACATTTATTTAAATATATAAATGCTTGTTTATTTGGAGATGGTATTTGTGTATTGATTGTTTAACAATGTGAACAGATTTTGTACTGGAACCATAATGACTGAGTGAAGATGATTAATGGTAATATTATGCAGCTTACAGGAATCTGATTATTGTTATTGTAAAGGTGAAGCAGCTTCCTGTAGGTGATTTATATTCAAACTCTAATAAGGCTTGCAAATAGTTTACCCCCTTTACTTTACTCTATACCTTATAATATCCTTATAATCCTTATATTCCTTTTATTATCCTTATAATATCCTTAGAATCCTCATAATATTCTGCATTCCTTCCGTGTGTGTGTGTGGCTGCATAGGCCTCTGTGTGTGTGTGTGTGTGTGTGTGTGTGTGTGTGTGTGTCTGCATTACTCTGTGTGTACTCCCCAGCTCCTAGGTTTCATTGTGAATAATAAATCTTACTGTTAATCTTAAAGTTAATCTTAATCTTAAAGTATGAGTCCAACTCATCAATATCACCGCCTAATACAGTTCATTCTCTTCTATGTGTCCTAGGTGCCCATCACCTCCTTATCTCCTTTACTGGAGGGGCTGGATTTGGAGATGCGGGGTTCCCCCCACCTCTCAGATATAGAATCCAGTGAATTCCCAATAAAGTTACTTACTACTTATCCTTGGTCTCCCTCGTGTTTATTTCTTGTGTTTTTCATATACAACATATTCCATCCACTAGTGTTTTGTTGATGGTGGTGTGAATGCTAACATGTCAATATTAGATCTTTTACAATATATGTATTGAATTGGTATGAGATACAGTGAATTTGTATATGATTTAAACCATTTTAATCTCCATCAAACCATTCAATGAGCCCTCATACCCCATGGTAATGTGCATATCTGTAAGTACAGATACAGTATAGTCCAAAAGTCTGAGACCACTAGTGAAAGTTTTTAACACATTATCCACTTGAAGTAAGTAAATGTAAAAATTAGCAATTAAATGAATGAATGAATTAATGCACATGAATATAAATACATTTATTTAAATATATATAAATGCTTGTTTATTTGGAGATGGTATTTGTGTATTGATTGTTTAACAATGTGAACACATTTTGTACTGGAACCATAATGACTGAGTGAAGATGATTAATGGTAATATTACACAGCTTACAGGAATCTGATTATTGTTATTGTAAAGGTGAAGCAGCTTCCTGTAGGTGATTTATATTCAAACTCTAGACAGGCCAGTGTTATTGAACATCAAAAGCATGAACCAATTCTTATCATTTAAGTGTGAGTGTTTTGGTGGCTTACAATAAATCACACTGCATCCTGGTGTACAGAGGTCAACATAGAAAATCTATCACTGTCATTATCTATCACTACCACCTTTGAGCAGAAACAGATATCTATGATCTGGTTTTATAATTGAGATTACTGTAAACCATAAATTAATAGTGGGAACATGTTCCTGGAGTGATGTCTCCTGGTGTACTGAGTGCAACTTATGGAATGGTATAAATGGCACGCTGGGAACTTCATTCAACAGATTACTCTCAATTTCTGCCAGACAGACACAACCTGAGATTTCAAAAATCGGTACTCTCTAGCTTTCTTATTGACATTGAAATCCATTTTTTATCCTAGCCTAACTTAACAGGAGCTTAAAACAACATATTGTGAAGGTTCAATCTGGACTGAGAATGAATAGGACGTAGAACTCAATACTAAAATTACAAGGAGAGACAGAGGATGGACTTGGTGAGCGGAAATTGTTTGACATAAATCACATTTAAAATATTTTTTTTCCCATGTAGCTACAGTCATCATCATGAAGGTTTGGATTGTATGTGTGCTGCTGTGTGCTGCCTTTACACTGAGAACTGCCACAGGTGAGAAGCTAGAAATACTAAACATAGTGTGATGATTTTTATTAATCATTGTGACCTGTGTTATGTTGTTTGTAATGTAACATTCATGTTGTTTCTGCAGCTGCAGCAATTGAGACTGAACCTGTGCAGGATCAGTTACTTCCAGGTGAGTGACCACCAACAATGAACAGTCTGGAATGTAATGAAACACTCTAATAAGTATGTCTTACATTTGGTTGTTATTATTATTATTATTAGTAGTAGTAGTAGTAGTAGTAGTAGTACTAGTAGTAGTAGTAGCAGTAGTAGTCCCCTTTGCTTGTATTTCCTCATTTGTAAGTTGCTTTGGATAAAAGCATCTGCCACATGAATAAATGTAAATGTAAATGTAAATGTAAATATATTATTATCATTATTATTATTATTATTATTATTATTATTATTATTATTATAAGAATGATAGTGGAATCTCCTGCTGTTTCCTTGAGGAATAAAGAATAATTAAATAAATGTGTTTTCAAAATAAATTTGTTTATTCATTTATACTTATATAAACATATGATATAAAATTTTAATAAGATAATCATTTGTGATTATGGTTATTTGACAATTTGGTTAATTCCTCTAGGGGAACAGGCTGTTGAGGAGTTGAACGATGCAGGTCAGTATACTGGTGTATTGGTTCTTCTTGCTATAACCATATCTGTACTTGTGATGTTGTGGGAGCCATAAACAATATTGTAGTAATACATGATTACTTGTGTCTTCAGTTGAAGATAAGGAGGAAGCTCTCAAAGTAGATGCTGCTGCTGAAGGTAATTTTATTAATCAAGTAAATTAAAAAAGGTCTGTTCAAATAGAAAATACTTTTTAAACAGTACATTCTATTAAACCAGTAGAAATAATCTGTGCATAAAAACAGAGATGTGTATTATTGTCCACAGTTAAGTTGGGCTACTGTCCACCTGGATGGCTTAAATATGAATCCCGCTGCTTTCGACTCATGAGGTCAGGTCTGTCCTGGCTCAATGCTGAGGTAAATATCAGAATCATAAAACAAAAGATAGTAGGATAAAGAAAATGATTTTTAAGATACACTCGGAGTAAAGGAAGGAAGGAAGTGACAAAGAAAGTTTTAAAAAGGAAATGTTTCTCAGGACAATGTCTGATCATTTATAGGGCTTTCTTTGTTTTCTTTTGTTTTCTTTCTTTCTTTCTTTCTTTCTTTCTTTGCTTCCTTCCTTCCTCCCTTCCTTCTTTCTTCTGATTTATGTCTTTAGGCAAAGTGTGTAACTGAAGGTGCAAGACTGGCATCTGTACGCAACCTTGGGGAACATAGATTCCTGCAGAGTTTCCTTGAAATGTCTGGTCTATCACAGGCTTGGATTGGTGCTTACAACTTTCAGGTAATACACTTATATATTACAAAAGACTCTGAATGGCATCTGAATTGATCTAGAAAGCGTACACGTCTAAAACTATCTAATGGCCCATGAAAAAAAGTATATGAATAAAATTATATATATATATATATATATATATATATATATATATATATATAAAACTATTAAGCCATTGCCATTTATGTTTCTGTATTATTGATATTATTATTCTCTAAGACTTATGATTGTGTATTGTGTAGGGAACATGGCTGTGGGTTGACACAGCTCGGTTCTACTACACTAACTGGTACTCACTGAACAGTGTGTCCAGCTACCCATGTGCTTACATGAGGAACAATGGTAATGTTCATTTTCTGCTGATTTGCATGTCTGTTTTCTTTCAGATATACTGATGTACTTTGTTCTGATATACTCATATACTTATTTCAGAGATCCTGTCAGCTTTCATTCAGATTAAATGTGGTTCTAAAGTTTGTTTTTTAACCTTTTTTTCAGTTGGCTGGTCTAACACTAACTGTGGAAGTGGATATGCATACTTCTGTGCTATTGACCTAAATTCATGTTAAAGGACATAGATGACTAATTGTCCATCATTTTGAAGCTGATATGATTATGAACAAAATCATTTGTTATTTGTTTTGAGAACACTGTCTAATGAACACTGTTTATGTCACTTAATTAAAATATAATTAAAATAATAAAAGAATTATCCTACTTTCAGTACTCATATAATAATATTTTTGTGTAAAATGGAAAGAGCTCTTAATGATCCTTATATTTCCACACTGGAAAAATATTTAGCTGAAATATACAGACATTTAGCCTGAACTCGTTAGGAGGGAAAGTGTGCAAAGCTAGGAATTCGAGTTAGAATTAGACACGGTACTACCAGAGGTTACAGGTTACTACCACAGGTTATTTAGTATTTCTTTAACAGGCAATAAATCAGAAACAGTTGACTGATTAATTCAAAAACATTTCAGTTTGTCTACTTTCTATACATACCCATAACCTGATTACTGAACTACATGATTATTGCCACCACTACCACTACACATTTTCATTACCCCAGCTTGAAATTTAGTATACTTATAGAGTCAACAGCAACACTCACCAAATATATAAACCCAATAAAGGATATGTTTACTGTATACTATGCTGATTGTGATTTTAATCTTGTGGTTCCACACACTAAATATAAACATTTTAATTATATTAATGTAGCTACAATAATTAGAAAAAAGACAGGAAGTGGGCTGCACATAAAAAACAAACAAAGGACAAGAAAAAGTGTCTTTTGACAGGAAAAGTGTCTTAATAAGGTGTTGGGCCACCAGGAGGCAGCAGCACAGCTTTGATTAACCTTGGCATAGATTCTACAAGTCTCTGGAACTGTACCGGTTAAATGATCACCATTCTTACAAAAGTTATTCCTTCCACTGGTGTTTTGATGATGGTGGTCGTGAGAGCTGTCCAGAACGGCATTATTAAATTTTCTATATGTATTCAATTGTCTTGCGATCTGGTGACTGTGTATACGAGTTAAACAATTTTAATCTCCATCAAACAATTCAGAGGTATTTGTGGGCTAACATTCTGACCACTACACAGTTACTATTATAAGTTATTTACCAAATCAAGTATACTTACAACCAATTTCCCCGGGTGCAGAGTAAAGTACCACACGGAACCAGAGAGTGAGGAAAAGCAAGGTCCAAGTTTTATTGTTACTCCACACGAGATCCCCACAGTTTGAGACGTCCCAAAATGCGATCTGACACCTGGAGCTGAAACTCCCTTATTTATACAGTTTTATAAACACAAACATCAATATGTTTAGACATAGCTTTCCCAGAATACCATTACGTACGCGAATCAACAATTTTGAGAGACCTTGTTCCCAAGGAGTCTGCTGATCTCATAGACAGTTATCTTGAGGCCTTCGCCGTTCCAGGGACAGTTATCTAGTAGGTGTAGCCCAGCTCCAATACCCATATGATATAATGGGCCTGTCACATTTCGTCCTTAAAAAATAACCTGTGTCAGTGTCAGTCCTGACTGGTTCATCGTGAGAAGAGGATTCTCCACACCTTCACACACATTATGAGTAAGTTTCTTTCATAGGTGTTCTACATTTCTGTTTTCTAATGTGGTTTCTTTCATATTTTGTTCTACATTTTCTGTTTATAAGGCTTGCAAATAGTTTACCCCCTTTACTTTACTCTATACCTTATAATATCCTTATAATCCTTATATTCCTTTTATTATCCTTATAATATCCTTAGAATCCTCATAATATTCTGCATTCCTTCCGTGTGTGTGTGTGGCTGCATAGGCCTCTCTCTCTCTGTGTGTGTGTGTGTGTGTGTGTCTGCACATGCCTCTGTGTATGTGTGTGTGTGTGTGTGTCTGCACATGCCTCTGTGTATGTGTGTGTGTGTCTGCATTACTCTGTGTGTACTCCCCAGTTCCTAGGTTTCATTGTGAATAATAAATCTTACTGTTAATCTTAAAGTTAATCTTAATCTTAAAGTATGAGTCCAACTCATCAATATCACCGCCTAATACAGTTCATTCTCTTCTATGTGTCCTAGGTGCCCATCACTTCCTTATCTCCTTTACTGGAGGGGCTGGATTTGGAGATGCGGGGTTCCCCCCACCTCTCAGATATAGAATCCAGTGAATTCCCAATAAAGTTACTTACTACTTATCCTTGGTCTCCCTCGTGTTTATTTCTTGTGTTTTTCATATACAACATATTCCATCCACTAGTGTTTTGTTGATGGTGGTGTGAATGCTAAAATGTCAATATTAGATCTTTTACAATATATGTATTGAATTGGCATGAGATACAGTGAATTTGTATATGATTTAAACCATTTTAATCTCCATCAAACCATTCAATGTGTCACAATTTGCGGTTGAGCCAGAAGCAGGTGCAGATAATAACATTTATTGAAACAACGTACTAAGAAACAAAGACACTAAGACAACTTGACAAAACACTGTGGCATGAAACAAAACACTGAAACATAAACTAACAAGATCAAGAAACATGGAACACAGGGGTCTAAGACAACGAAAGACAGTGAATCAGTGCAGACAATGGCTATATATACACACGAGTGCTCATTAACCAAAACGTGAATCAGGTGCAGGTGGTCATGTGACATGTAGTGCAGTGCAGTGGCTGATGGGAAGTGGAGTCCAGAGCTTCCTGATACGTGACAGAACCCTCCCCCAAGGGCGCTACTCCCGGAGCGCCCAAAATTATACGTCCTCCATCTGGTGGTCCTGGCCCCCTGGAGAAAATGTCCCCCGCAAAATCAGGAGGCCGGGCGGCTTCTACAATGGCACAGGGAGGCTGAGATATTTCCTCGGCAGAGCATGAAGGCAGAGCGACGACCACAGCAGGGCAGGCAGACTGAGCGAAGTCCTCGGCGGGGCATGAAGGCAGAGCGGCAACCACAGCAGGGCAGGCAGACTGAGCCAAGTCCTCGGCGGAGCATGAAGGCAGAGCGACATCCTCAGCAGGGCAGGCAGACTGAGCGAAGTCCTCGGCGGAGCATGAAGGCAGAGCGACGTCCCCTGTAAGGCCAGGGAGAGGAGCGTGGGTCTCCTCGAAGCAGTAGGGGGAAACGACGTTTGCCATGGAGCCAGACGGCTGAGCGACGGCCTCAGCAGAACAGGCGGGCTGAGCGGCGACCTCAGCTGAACGGGCGGGCTGAGCGGCGACCTCAGCTGAACGGGCGGGCTGAGCGGCGACCTCAGCTGAACGGGCGGGCTGAGCGACGTCCACAGCTGAACGGGGAGGCTGAGCGACGTCCACAGCTGAACGGGGAGGCGGGACAGCCTCCTCGGCTGTGCAGGGCAGCGGGACAGCCTCCTCGGCTGTGCAGGGCAGCGGGACAGCCTCCTCGGCTGTGCAGGGCAGCGGGACAGCCTCCTCAGCCTGTCCCTCTGAGGTCGCCATGTTGACCTCAGGTGAGAGCTCCACAGCTGAGACCTCCCCGTAGGCCTCAGGCTGGAGCCCTGCTGTCCTCATTGCCCCCCCCAAAAAAATTTTTGGGCCAGCCTTCACCTCTGGACTGCGCAGCAAGGTGTGCCTCCCCTGCAGTGGAAAGCCCCAGATGCTCAGGTTACTCTGCTGGCTGTGTTGCAAGGCGGACTGTGGCGTGAGCGGAGCTTGGCGATGCGTGTCGGCGGACTGTGGCGTGAGCGGAGCTTGGCGGTGCGTGTCGGCGGACTGTGGCGTGAGCGGAGCTTGGCGGTGCGTGTCGGCGGACTGTGGCGTGAGCGGAGCTTGGCTGTGCGTGAGCGGCATTTGGTCATTTGGGTCAGTAGGCCTGAACGTGAACTCAGGGACGTGAGGCTTGGCTTGGACCTTCCTGACTGGAGGCCGGACCTGGAGCTCAGGCACGGGAGGCCGGACCTGGAGCTCAGGCACGGGAGGCCGGACCTGGAGCTCAGGCACGGGAGGCCGGACCTGGAGCTCAGGCACGGGAGGCCGGACCTGGAGCTCAGGCACGGGAGGCCTGACCTGGAGCTCAGGCACGGGAGGCTTGACTTGGATCTCAGGCACGGGAGGCTTGACTTGGATCTCAGGCACGGGAGGCTTGACTTGGACCTTAGGGACTTGAGACTTGACTGGGACTTGGATATCAGGGACCTGAGACTTGACTGGGACTTGGACTTTCCTGACTGGAAGCTTGGCTTGGATCTCAGGGACTGGAGGCTTGGCTTGGATCTCAGGATTGAGCTCTGTATGACGTTGCCTGTAGTAGTGGGTAAACGGCAGGGCAGGTTCGCCTTCCAGACTTACCCCCCTGAGAAGTTGTTCTAGCTCCTCCTTCGCCTCCGGACTCCCGAATCGCAACATGAAATCCCCCACAAACTGTTCTACACCGTCCAGGTTCCTACAGTGCTTCTCCAGTTTTAGCTGCACCCATTGACAGGCCGGTCCAAAGAACCGGGACCACATAAATCGGAGCCATTGCTTCTCCTCTGGCTTAGGGTCTAACAGGCTGGCGAAATAGTATTGACAGTCTACCAGGAAATACTCTGGGGCACCGAAAAATCCGTCAAATGGGTCCGGAAGCTCCATAGATGTCCATTGTGGGAAGTGGACGGAGTCTATAGCGGGGACGGTTGGCGTCGACTTCCGGGTTAGGCGTCTCCTCCGTTTTCCTGCTGCTTCCATCGTGGAGGCGATCTGCTGCTTCTGATAGTAGGTCTTTCATTCTGTCACAATTCGCGGTTGAGCCAGAAGCAGGTGCAGATAATAACATTTATTGAAACAACGTACTAAGAAACAAAGACACTAAGACAACTTGACAAAACACTGTGGCATGAAACAAAACACTGAAACATAAACTAACAAGATCAAGAAACATGGAACACAGGGGTCTAAGACAACAAAAGACAGTGAATCAGTGCAGACAATGGCTATATATACACATGAGTGCTCATTAATCAAAACGTGAATCAGGTGCAGGTGGTCATGTGACATGTAGTGCAGTGCAGTGGCTGATGGGAAGTGGAGTCCAGAGCTTCCTGATACGTGACACAATGAGCCCTCATACCCCATGATAATGTGCATATCTGTAAGTACAGATACAGTGTAGTCCAAAACTCTGAGACCACTAGTGAAAGTTTTTAACACATTATCCACTTGAAGTAAGTAAATGTAAAAATTAGCAATTAAATTAATTAATTAATTAATACACATGAATATAAATACATTTATTTAAATATATAAATGCTTGTTTATTTGGAGATGGTATTTGTGTATTGATTGTTTAACAATGTGAACAGATTTTGTACTGGAACCATAATGACTGAGTGAAGATGATTAATGGTAATATTATGCAGCTTACAGGAATCTGATTATTGTTATTGTAAAGGTGAAGGAGCTTCCTGTAGGTGATTTATATTCAAACTCTAATAAGGCTTGCAAATAGTTTACCCCCTTTACTTTACTCTATACCTTATAATATCCTTATAATCCTTATATTCCTTTTATTATCCTTATAATATCCTTAGAATCCTCATAATATTCTGCATTCCTTCCGTGTGTGTGTGTGTGTGTGTGTGTGTGTGTGTGTGTCTACACGTGCCTCTGTGTATGTGTGTGTGTGTGTGTGTCTGCATTACTCTGTGTGTACTCCCCAGTTCCTAGGTTTCATTGTGAATAATAAATCTTACTGTTAATCTTAAAGTTAATCTTAATCTTAAAGTATGAGTCCAACTCATCAATATCACCGCCTAATACAGTTCATTCTCTTCTATGTGTCCTAGGTGCCCATCACCTCCTTATCTCCTTTACTGGAGGGGCTGGATTTGGAGATGCGGGGTTCCCCCCACCTCTCAGATATAGAATCCAGTGAATTCCCAATAAAGTTACTTACTACTTATCCTTGGTCTCCCTCATGTTTCTTTCTTGTGTTTTTCATATACAACATATTCCATCCACTAGTGTTTTGTTGATGGTGGTGTGAATGCTAACATGTCAATATTAGATCTTTTACAATATATGTATTGAATTGGCATGAGATACAGTGAATTTGTATATGATTTAAACCATTTTAATCTCCATCAAACCATTCAATGAGCCCTCATACCCCATGGTAATGTGCATATCTGTAAGTACAGATACAGTGTAGTCCAAAAGTCTGAGACCACTAGTGAAAGTTTTTAACACATTATCCACTTGAAGTAAGTAAATGTAAAAATTAGCAATTAAATGAATGAATGAATTAATACACATGAATATAAATACATTTATTTAAATATATAAATGCTTGTTTATTTGGAGATGGTATTTGTGTATTGATTGTTTAACAATGTGAACACATTTTGTACTGGAACCATAATGACTGAGTGAAGATGATTAATGGTAATATTACACAGCTTACAGGAATCTGATTATTGTTATTGTAAAGGTGAAGCAGCTTCCTGTAGGTGATTTATATTCAAACTCTAGACAGGCCAGTGTTATTGAACATCAAAAGCATGAACCAATTCTTATCATTTAAGTGTGAGTGTTTTGGTGGCTTACAGTAAATCACACTGCATCCTGGTGTACAGAGGTCAACATAGAAAATCTATCACTGTCATTATCTATCACTACCACCTTTGAGCAGAAACAGATATCTATGATCTGGTTTTATAATTGAGATTACTGTAAACCATAAATTAATAGTGGGAACATGTTCCTGGAGTGATGTCTCCTGGTGTACTGAGTGCAACTTATGGAATGGTATAAATGGCACACTGGGAACTTCATTCAACAGATTACTCTCAATTTCTGCCAGACAGACACAACCTGAGATTTCAAAAATCGGTACTCTCTAGCTTTCTTATTGACATTGAAATCCATTTTTTATCCTAGCCTAACTTAACAGGAGCTTAAAACAACATATTGTGAAGGTTCAATCTGGATTGAGAATGAATAGGACGTAGAACTCAATACTAAAATCACAAGGAGAGACAGAGGATGGACTTGGTGAGCGGAAATTGTTTGACATAAATCACAATTAAAATATTTTTTTTCCCATGTAGCTACAGTCATCATCATGAAGGTTTGGATTGTATGTGTGCTGCTGTGTGCTGCCTTTACACTGAGAACTGCCACAGGTGAGAAGCTAGAAATACTAAACATAGTGTGATGATTTTTATTAATCATTGTGACCTGTGTTATGTTGTTTGTAATGTAACATTCATGTTGTTTCTGCAGCTGCAGCAATTGAGACTGAACCTGTGCAGGATCAGTTACTTCCAGGTGAGTGACCACCAACAGTGAACAGTCTGGAATGTAATGAAACACTCTAATAAGTATGTCTTACATTTGGTTGTTATTATTATTATTATTAGTAGTAGTAGTAATAGTAGTAGTCCCCTTTGCTTGTATTTCCTCATTTGTAAGTTGCTTTGGATAAAAGCATCTGCCAAATGAATAAATGTAAATGTAAATGTAAATGTATTATTATTATTATTATTATTATTATTATTATAAGAATGATAGTGGAAGCTCCTGCTGTTTCCTTGAGGAATAAAGAATAATTAAATAAATGTGCTTTCAAAATAAATTTGTTTATTCATTTATACTTATATAAACATATGATATAAAATTTCAATAAGATAATCATTTGTGGCTATGGTTATTTGACAATTTGGTTAATTCCTCTAGGGGAACAGGCTGTTGAGGAGTTGAACGATGCAGGTCAGTACACTGGTGTATTGGTTCTTCTTGCTATAACCATATCTGTACTTGTGATGTTGTGGGAGCCATAAACAATATTGTAGTAATACATGATTACTTGTGTCTTCAGTTGAAGATAAGGAGGAAGCTCTCAAAGTAGATGCTGCTGCTGAAGGTAATTTTATTAATCAAGTAAATTAAAAAAGGTCTGTTCAAATAGAAAATACTTTTTAAACAGTACATTCTATTAAACCAGTAGAAATAATCTGTGCATAAAAACAGAGATGTGTATTATTGTCCACAGTTAAGTTGGGCTACTGTCCACCTGGATGGCTTAAATATGAATCCCGCTGCTTTCGACTCATGAGGTCAGGTCTGTCCTGGCTCAATGCTGAGGTAAATATCAGAATCATAAAACAAAAGATAGTAGGATAAAGAAAATGATTTTTAAGATACACTCGGAGTAAAGGAAGGAAGGAAGTGACAAAGAAAGTTTTAAAAAGGAAATGTTTCTCAGGACAATGTCTGATCATTTATAGGGCTTTCTTTGTTTTCTTTTGTTTTCTTTCTTTCTTTCTTTCTTTCTTTCTTTCTTTGCTTCCTTCCTTCCTCCCTTCCTTCTTTCTTCTGATTTATGTCTTTAGGCAAAGTGTGTAACTGAAGGTGCAAGCCTGGCATCTGTACACAACCTTGGGGAACATAGATTCCTGCAGAGTTTCCTTGAAATGTCTGGTCTATCACAGGCTTGGATTGGTGCTTACAACTTTCAGGTAATACACTTATATATTACAAAAGACTCTGAATGGCATCTGAATTGATGTAGAAAGTGTACTCGTCTAAAACTATCTAATGGCCCATGAAAAAAAAGTATATAAATAAAATTATATATATATATATATATATATATATATATATATATATATATATATATATATATATAAAACTATTAAGCCATTGCCATTTATGTTTCTGTATTATTGATATTATTATTCTCTAAGACATATGATTGTGTATTGTGTAGGGAACATGGCTGTGGGTTGACACAGCTCGGTTCTACTACACTAACTGGTACTCACTGAACAGTGTGTCCAGCTACCCATGTGCTTACATGAGGAACAGTGGTAATGTTCATTTTCTGCTGATTTGCATGTCTGTTTTCTTTCAGATATACTGATATACTTTGTTCTCATATACTCATATACTTATTTCAGAGATCCTGTCAGCTTTCATTCAGATTAAATGTGGTTCTAAAGTTTGTTTTTTAAACCTTTTTTTCAGATGGCTGGTCTAACGCTAACTGTGGAAGTGGATATGCATACTTCTGTGCTATTGACCTAAATTCATGTTAAAGGACATAGATGACTAATTGTCCATCATTTTGAAGCTGATATGATTATGAACAAAATTATTTGTTATTTGTTTTGAGAACACTGTCTAATGAACACTGTTTATGTCACTTAATTAAAATATAATTAAAATAATAAAAGAATTATCCTACTCTCAATACTCATATAATAATATTTTTGTGTAAAATGGAAAGAGCTCTTAATGATCCTTATATTTCCACACTGGAAAAATATTTAGCCGAAATATACAGACATTTAGCCTGAACCCGTTAGGAGGGAAAGTGTGCAAAGCTAGGAATTCGAGTTAGAATTAGACACGGTACTATCAGAGGTTACAGGTTACTACCACAGGTTATTTAGTATTTCTTTAACAGGCAATAAATCAGAAACAGTTGACTGATTAATTCAAAAACATTTCAGTTTGTCTACTTTCTATACATACCCATAACCTGATTACTGAGCTACATGATTATTGCCACCACTACCACTACACATTTTCATTACCCCAGCTTGAAATTTAGTATACTTATAGAGTCAACAGCAACACTCACCAAATATATAAACCCAATAAAGAATATGTTTACTGTATACTATGCTGATTGTGATTTTAATCTTGTGGTTCCACACACTAAATATAAACATTTTAATTATATTAATGTAGCTACAATAATTTAAAAAAAAGACAGGAAGTGGGCTGCACATAAAAAACAAACAAAGGACAAGAAAAAGTGTCTTTTGACAGGAAAGGTGTCTTAATAAGGTGTTGGGCCACCAGGAGGCAGCAGAACAGCTTTGATTAACCTTGGCATAGATTCTACAAGTCTCTGGAACTGTACCGGTTAAATGATCACCTTTCCTACAAAAGTTATTCCTTCCACTGGTGTTTTGATGATGGTGGTCGTGAGAGCTGTCCAAAACGGCATTATTAAATTTTCTATATGTATTCAATTGTCTTGCGATCTGGTGACTGTGTATATGAGTTAAACAATTTTAATCTCCATCAAACAATTCAGAGGTATTTGTGGGCTAACATTCTGACCACTACACAGTTACTATTATAAGTTATTTACCAAATCAAGTATACTTACAACCAATTTCCCCGGGTGCAGAGTAAAGTACCACACGGAACCAGAGAGTGAGGAAAAGCAAGGTCCAAGTTTTATTGTTCCAACACACGAGATCCCCACAGTTTGAGACGTCCCAAAATGCGATCTGACACCCGGAGCTGAAACTCCCTTATTTATACAGTTTTCTAAACCCAAACATCAATATGTTTAGACATAGCTTTCCCAGAATACCATTACGTACGCGAATCAACAATTTTGAGAGACCTTTTTCCCAAGGAGTCTGCTGATCTCATAGACAGTTATCTTGAGGCCTTCGCCGTTCCAGGGACAGTTATCTAGTAGGTGTAGCCCAGCTCCAATACCCATATGATATAATGGGCCTGTCACATTTCGTCCTTGAAAAATAACCTGTGTCAGTGTCAGTCCTGACTGGTTCATCGTGAGAAGAGGATTCTCCACACCTTCACACACATTATGAGTAAGTTTCTTTCATAGGTGTTCTACATTTCTGTTTTCTAATGTGGTTTCTTTCATATTTCGTTCTACATTTTCTGTTTATAAGGCTTGCAAATAGTTTACCCCCTTTACTTTACTCTATACCTTATAATATCCTTATAATCCTTATATTCCTTTTATTATCCTTATAATATCCTTAGAATCCTCATAATATTCTGCATTCCTTCCGTGTGTGTGTGTGGCTGCATAGGCCTCTGTGTGTGTGTGTGTGTGTCTGCATTACTCTGTGTGTACTCCCCAGTTCCTAGGTTTCATTGTGAATAATAAATCTTACTGTTAATCTTAAAGTTAATCTTAATCTTAAAGTATGAGTCCAACTCATCAATATCACCGCCTAATACTGTTCATTCTCTTCTATGTGTCCTAGGTGCCCATCACTTCCTTATCTCCTTTACTGGAGGGGCTGGATTTGGAGATACGGGGTTCCCCCCACCTCCCAGATATAGAATCCAGTGAATTCCCAATAAAGTTACTTACTACTTATCCTTGGTCTCCCTCGTGTTTATTTCTTGTGTTTTTCATATACAACATATTCCATCCACTAGTGTTTTGTTGATGGTGGTGTGAATGCTAACATGTCAATATTAGATCTTTTACAATATATGTATTGAATTGGCATGAGATACAGTGAATTTGTATATGATTTAAACCATTTTAATCTCCATCAAACCATTCAACGAGCCCTCATACCCCATGGTAATGTGCATATTTGTAAGTACAGATACAGTGTAGTCCAAAGGTCTGAGACCACTAGTGAAAATGCTTCTATTTCGCATCATTAAGGGTCTTCAGCCCTTCGATAGCTCAGTTGGTAGAGCGGAGGACTGTAGCGGTGAACACTGAGATCCTTAGGTCGCTGGTTCGAATCCGGCTCGAAGGAGGCTAAAGTCTTTTTTAAAAACATAAATTACCATAACCTTTTACTTTCCTCGCTTCCTTTTCTTGCGTCTTAGTTCTAACCCTTAAGATGTGAGGGAAGGATGCAAGGATGAAGTGCGAGTAGAAAGGACACGCCCCAAGCGTAGTGGAATATTACCGCGCGCTCAAGAGTCACGTGAAAGCGACTTCATGACTGCGCTCAGCTGGATCGCAAAATCCTCGAGGTGCTGATAAACGAAATGAAACCTGCACTTTGCAGTAAAAGTAAAGGGGATTTTTTTAGGTGCAAAACGTTTATAATTTGGACCCTAATTAAACAAGAAACATTTCTCTTTCACATGCGTCTTTATTTCAGTGTAGTTAATTTCAGTGTAGTGTGCACTAGGTGTTTAACGTTCTGCAAAACCTTCTTACTCAGCTTTTTTTGAACTTTTAAATGTTTTATCTGTTTGCTCCGTAAAATAATTCAAAGACAAGGATTACAAGTTTTTTTTCTTGTATCCATAAAAAGACCGCATCACTACCATTCATTTTCTCCGAGAAAAATCAGGGACAGCTTGAACTAAAGCCTAGTTCACACGACCAGATTTTAAGCCTGATTTGCATGTCGCCGAACTCGCCGACAAAAACCCTTTGATCGGAGGCAAATCGGCGAGCAATCGGCACTCGCCCATCGGCAGTCGATCGTTATGTATGCATGAACTACTCAAGGCGCATCAAAGAGGCTCGCCGACACATCGCCGAGGAATTGCGACGCCAGACAGATATTTGTCATGGTAAATATCTGGAGCTGTAGACTCCACATCCTTTGGTGTGAAAAGTGTCATCACTGGCAGTGATTGCGGCGACGAGCTACAGCGAAGGCATGGGGTGAGGTCACTGTGAGGAAGGGAAACCCGTGAAACTTTTTTAATGCTGCATTCACACATACAAATCGCCAGTCGCTGTACTATGAAGTCACCAATAGGCGTTCCCACTACTGGTTGCCATAGGAACATGGTGGCACAGCTAACATTCCACTTTTGACAACAAACCAATTTTCTTGCTGCTAAAATGAAACATTCAGGATCTTATATAAAATTCACCAGTGTATATATACATCATATCCTACGAGATGAAGGAGAAGCGGTGAACAGTCTCACATTGTCGCTGCGAGTCGGTCTATGTATACCTTAGTATGTACATGTACCTTAAATGTACCTTAACTCGCCTCCAACTCTCTCTGTAGCACACACAATCCCTGCTGCCCGCGTGTTAGATTACTATTATTATAATTAGATTACTGCTGTCCATGTAAACGTAGTCAATGTCAGATAGTGTAGTGTGTGACCCCCTGTCACCAAGCAATCACCACAGTGTGAACACCACAATGACTTTATGACTTACGATTACAAGACAGCAAGTTATGTAGTGTGAACAGCACGGCTATCTGCCGACATTGAAAGTCGTGTAGTGTGAACTATACTTAACACATCCCCATGCGCAGGGGAGGCGCTAAATTGTGGCCGGGGGTGGCACCGGTCCCGCTGAAATCAGCCAGTCACAGTCGCATAATAAACCCAGGCAGGGTGATTCAGTCTTGAAAATTATTTAATTATCTTACACTATCTTAAAGCCTCCACTAAGAAGAAAGAGTCCATTAAAATGTATAAAACAATAGGCCTAGCAAAGAGACTAGCAATGATAATCATAATACTGAAGTTCTGTGAGGTCTGTTTCACTAAAAATATATCTTAAGGTACCATTTACAACTTGTCAGTTTTCAATACACTAATATTTTTTTCCAGAATAGAAGCTTTAATACAGTCCAATCGAGAGTAAAAGAATCTAGTTCCCTGACCGGGAATCGAACCCGGGCCGCGGCGGTGAGAGCGCCGAATCCTAACCACTAGACCACCAGGGACACGTCTTATTTAAAGACAATCTTGCTTATCCATTTTGTGTTTGCTGATGTTATGACAACCTGATATTTTACAGAGATCCGTTTTGCCATATGTTCATAACTATAAAGTTTACACAGATTTCTGCATCTCTAAAACACCGTGCTACCCAGTACCGTAACTGACCAAAGGGTTCACCGTTAAGCATACTCTACTGATGACGATTGGTTAAAAACGAAGACACGTTCGCCCAACGTGGGGCTCGAACCCACGACCCTGAGATTAAGAGTCTCATGCTCTACCGACTGAGCTAGCCGGGCACAGCAAACAGTTGTGACGAAGATTTTTATCCAGCCATCCATCCATCCTCGATACTGCTTTATCCTTTTCAGGGTCACGGGGAAACCTGGAGCCTATCCCAGGGAGCAAATACTTTATATGGTTTTGCTACTTTTTTTCATGAAATGAGCCAGATAAAAATAAGCGATACTTGCTAGTTTAATACCCTGAAAAAAGAGTGTCGAACTTTGATTTCAGATAGCTCTCGTCCTTTTTGGTGATTTGAAGAAACACTTTATGGGGTGAGTCCTGAGCGTTTATGTGGAAGTAGCACTCATGTCCTGAAATAACACACAACTTTATAAATAGTAATTATGTAATTATGTAAGTCGATCAGTAAATGGTTCATGAAAAAGGTGGTCAGTATCTGAAAAGAGGCTTTGTCTGTACTTCAGACTACTTTTCACTCATTTTAATGTGCCTGTATGTTAAATTCAAATTGTTCATGATTTCAAATAACCGAACATCTTAAATGACTGCTTAAACAGCTGGAAACTGAACCAAAGACTAAATCCCAAATGGCTTAGTACACTACATAGACTGTAACCAGTATTAGAGTAAATGTAGGGCACTAATGCAGGATGTAGGGAGCAATTTGGAGGTCAGACTGTAATATTTATCATGCACAAGACAAAAACAAAGCTGCAGCTTGCAACTTTAAGTATAATATAAATAAACTAGAAGAACATATAATGCACTCTTCGATTGTGCACTGTATTTATTACAAAAGAGTCATAAGAGAACTCAAGCAACTATCACTCATTCTTTATTTTTTATCATTTAATAACATACCTCAAATTGATGTATTTACATTCCCCCAATTACTATTTACACACATGTTGTTGTTTTGATCCTGCATTTATCCAAACTTTCTGCAGTGCAGAAAATACCATTTTAAAAAAGCTAAATGTTATCCATTTCACACACGTTTCCCAAACATAACTGTGAATTACATGAGATTTCTGCTGTTTAGGTGTTAACGGGAAGAGGGAACTGACTCTGCTCAGAGAACAGGACATTTTACACAATCAGAGAATTCTACTTTTAGATTCCTTTTCACAAAGAAAAGACAATGACAAATACAGAAATGTACAAATACAGTGTACACTTTCTGTACACTTCGGAAAGTCTGGGGAGTTCTATAACCTAGTACCGGAAGGTGTGAAATGTTTAACCTGGAATGGGAAGAAATAAAGAAATGCAGGTACTAATGCACTAAATATGTACCGAAAAGAAAAGCATGCAGAAAATAAGAAAATAATTGTACCTTAAATTAGGTCAGAAAACACACCATACATACACACACACAAACGCAATCAAGCGCAATTGCATGCATACAGTAGACACCTGTTCTCACACATGCATGTTTCACTCTTACAGAGACACAATTATGGCACACACTTGGGTCAAAGACAGAATGACAGAACAGGTCAGTTATTGACTGAACACACAAACTGGATAACAGACACGGAGGGTATGGAAGGCAGTGCAGCACAGCTTGGAACACACACACACAAAAGAAAATCCAAATGTATCTTTTAAACTGAACCAGTAGAGGCCACACTTACATTAAACTGCAAACAGATCCCAACAATTCAGTTGTGAATCTAGAACAGGTTTAAATATGAAATTTAAGGGTATTTAGATTTGCAGCTTTAATACACTATATAGCCAAAAATATGTGGATGCCTGACCATCATATCCATATGTGCCCATTCAAAAAACATGGGCATTAAAACTTTAAATTAAGTCCCTACCTAGGAAGGTATTCCACTAAATTTGGGTGTGTGGCTGTGGGGATTTGTGCATATTCATCCACAAGAGCATTAGGGAGGTCAAGGAATGGTGTCGAGTGAAGAGGCCTGGTGTGCAGTCAGCAATCCAATTCATCCCAAAGATGTTCAGTGGAGTTAAAGTCATGGCTCTGTGCATAACTTTCGAGTTCCACACCAACCTTGACAAACCATTTCTTTATGGACTTCGCTTTGAGCACAGGGGCATAATCATGATGAAACAGGTTTGGGCCCTTTGGTTCCAGGGAAGGGAAATCTTAATGCTACAGCATAGAAAGACATCCTATAAAATTGTGTGCTCCCGACTTTGTGGCAACAGTTTAGGGAACACAGACCTATGGGTGTGATGGTCAGGTATCCACATTTTGACAATATAGTGTATTACTGTTTTGAACAACTATCTTTTGATATTTAACTTCCATACAGCTGCTTGACCTTCCATTCTTTCCTTATTACCTGTTTAATATTAATCTCTTCGTATTAAGACTCTTCTACTATACCAACAGTAAACATATTAAAATCCTCCAGCTCCTCTTATAATAGCAAGTGGCTTTTACTTCCATTGATCTGAGTCAGTATGTTTACATGGACAACAATAATCCAATATTAACCAGATTAAGACAATACTCTGATTGATAAACTACCGTGTAAACAGCAGTTTTTTATTACCTTAATCCGACTAAAGTCATAGTCAAAGTAAACACAAATCAAATTAAGACATGTGGAGTATTCCTGTTTTAGTCGCATTATCGACATGCATTACAGACATGTACACACCTTAATCGCTTTATTAACGTCGTGTGGGAGTTTTCACAGCATTTTGTGACAGGAAACGTACACACATGGCAGTGCTCAACCGTTTGACGGCAAACAAGAGAGCACAGCTGCGTCCGAAACCGTGTACTTACCTGCTATATAGTAGGCAAGATACATGTATGTCAGCTACTATATAGTAGGAGAGATACATGTATCTCAGCTACTACATAGTAGGTACATACATGGTTTCAGACACAGTCCGCGGCTTCAAGCAGTCGTCTATTTGCACGTATAGCATGACAAATAATTAACTGCACCTGAAGCGTTCGTGAAATGAAAAATAAAACACCCAAAACTGTATACGGTCCCATAATGAAGACAAACTGTATGTCGATACATGAAATTCTGGAGGGAATGTCGGACGGCATGGCATGGGGATGCAATGAAGTGTGCCATTAATCGATCTATGTTCTGTAACATGTAAAACGGGAACGTGAAAGGAATATTCTAAAAGCGACTCATGTACACCTTAATCACAATATTGTCTTATTCAGAATAAGGACAATAATTAGATCATTGGTGTCCATGTAAACATAGTCAAATGTGCTGTATCATATACAGATTTGTCCTTTAACACTCTATCACTATGAAAAGCCAGGACATTTTAATCATACCCAATACCTCAAAGAGGCAGTAATATATATATTTGATATGGAGAAATTAGGGCTACAAAAAATACATGTAAACCCTAAAAAGGATATTTGACTTAAAAAACAAAAAACAAAAACTAAAAACCAACAGAAATCTTTTTCGTCACTTTTCAGTCCGCACTAAGCATTCACTTACTCTACAGAAACTACACCGTAGGTGTTTACAACTCTGTGACAGGGTAGTTCAACAGACTCAGCACTCTGATCCACACCCACATATCATCGTCCATGACTCTTAAAAAAATAATGCAATAAAGTTTTATAGGAAATAAATCTAATGGAATGGTATTACATGATAACAGCAATCATGATACAAGTTAAGCACTCAGGTCTCATATTATATAACTCAATCTTATGAAATGGTCGTAATAAGGAATGTTTTTAAGGAAATGTGAATTTTTTTGAGGGCACAAGGCTGTCCTCTCACCTTCACACAAGCACACACAGACATACCCCAACCTTCACTACAGCTCTATCACAATGGATACCTAATTTATTAACTTATGAGATGAAAACTACATTCTTTGGCCTTTCGTATTCTCATTCTTCTGCTTAGGCTCCCCACCACAAGTTTACCTTCCCGTACATTTCCAATTTCTCTATTCAGTGTACTTTCTTTTCCTTCTGTTGCTGAACCATTTTCATTTCCTTTCTTTCAATACTCCATCTTCTTAGCTAAAAGTATTAGTGCTGACTATTTATTAATCAATATCAATAAATAAATTAGAGGGCCAGGAATACCTAACCACAGCTCTTATTCATTTATGTATAACATTTGGTCTACAACTGAGCATGTCATTTTTCCGCTCATTCACTCATTAATTCAAACACACAGTCACTCTAGGATGCACACACACACACACACCCACACACACACACACACACACACACACACACACACACACACGCTTTGTGCCTACGAAACCACTTTTCCCAAAACATAAAATTTCCTAAAACCCAACAAAAAAGCCTAATTGTCCAGTTAGCCCCCTCCCATTTTAAGTCCACTTCTCATAGCGTCAACCTTTGTTTGAACTCTATACTCCTTCTCCTATCTGTCCTGTTCTTCACAGCTGCTGTCCATCCTCCTCTGTCATGCCTTGAGCCTTCAGCTCCTCCAAAACATTGTCCAGGTAGCCGGGGTCAGGGTAGCCATGACCTGTGAGGTTGGAGCCAAACTCGGTTTTATGATGGATCTCATTCCAGATGACTGTGTCTGACTCGCCCGTGGTGCTAGACGTACCCACTGAGAAGATCAGCCTCCTGTCCCATGCTACCAATAAAAGTCTTAACACCTATGAATACAAATTCATAACTTTAGTCAAAATGTACTATTACAAAATGCAGAAGAGTGAATCAAACTTTCTTGGCATTAATGGGAAATGAAAGGCTAAGTAGCAACACACCTTCCGTCCTTTCTCACTGTCTGGAAGATAGCAGTGGCGTGGAAACCCTCTTGCTGTGAAAGGCTTTCCTGGGTTTGGGTGCTCAGAGCCCTTCAACAACAAAAAAAAGTTTACATATATAGCATAAATGTCTTACTCGTTGTTAAAAAATTTTTTGGTCAAGCAGTACATGACTATGTTACCTGTATGCCTGGTGGTATGTTGTATATTATGCGAATAGTTTTGCAGTCAGGGTGTCCTGGAAGTGAGTGAGGAATGACGTGGTATTCCATCTTCCCAGGTGGCTGGTTGCCCGTCTTCACACCATAGATCGTCTTGCAGGTGGGACACTGCAAGCTGCCATCTTTGTTGCCGTTGTTGTACATGGCTACCAGGCACTGTAGATGGTACTGATGGCCGCACTGTGTCAGTCGACCCACTGACTCTGCGCGGGACACGGCACCCACACCTGGGCCTTTATAACCAGAAGGGCCAGCCAAAGGCTCCATACAAATAGTGCAGTCCTGAATCAGGGATATTATTTTATTAATAAACAGTATATAAAATTGCATTTATACACTCCTTATACTCTAGCCATATCTAAGTGGTTTTATTCTTTAAAAATGTGCAAGAACACAAACCATTACACAATAGCAATATTTGTAACCTAAGTGAAATCATAAAGACCAAATTTTTCAACTCCATCTTATAAGCAGGGTTGGGAGGGTTACTTAAAAAATGTATTCCGTTACAGTTACAAATTACTTCATACAAAAATTTAATCAGTAATATAATCCAAGTATCACAATATGAAAGTAATGTAGTTTGATTACTTTTGGACTACTTCAAGACCACATATGTAAATAAAGTCAAGAGAAATGCAATATGATCTAAAATATTTTATTTAGAGCTTATTTTAAGCTTAAAAACACGTTCAATGTTTGGATTTGTTTTAAATAAATAAATAATAGATCACTGTCCCTAATGCAGTTAACATTATATCACAAAAGCTAGGGTAACCATATTCTGGTTTTCCAAAAAGAGGACACCCTTTTTTTTGCTTGAAAAAAAGGTGGGTTGGCTTAATAGTGTTTAAAACAGTGTTACTATGAATACAGACTTTAATACAATGAAAAGCCACACTATTAGCATCACATAAATATATATAAATAAAATTGCTTTCACTCTGACCACGTTTTATATTTTTTACAACAATCTTTTGAATGCCCATGGAATAAAATAAAATATCAGATGCCATGAGTCATTCACACATTTGAATGACCATGTAATATGAGGTAATGTGATAACTGGAAATTAAAAATTACCTTATATGGACATGGGCATTGTTTCGACGCCGTACATAACAGCGCTTCACCTTCGCGCGCTCACTGAGAGTAGGCTAACGGTTGAGAGGCAGAATTTGGCCAATAGTTGCTGCAAGCCTTTTAGAATCGACCAATTGGTGTGCGAGAAGGCGGGAATTACAGAGAGAGGTTAAAGCAATGCAAATATGCGCACACATGATGCAGTATTAGACCATAAGCACATCATAATGAAACTAAAGCCGAATCCCGGACATTTTCTCAAATTTAGTTGCTTTTTTAGAGGTTTGAAAAAGAGTACGTATGGTCACCTTAACAAAAGCGTTTCAGAGAACAATTTGTGTTCATTTCTACCAAATTAACTTTGTGCAAAATTTATTTGCGCATGCACCAGGAGGTTGCTCATGTGAGTCACGACTGGCAAGAGAGAACCAGAACTATATCAAGCAGTTGCCTATATTGTGTTATGTCAAAAGATAAATTTCTTCGGTATTAAATGAAAAAACATTTTTAATCCTGATAGTATTCCAATTTTTTACTAAATATACCTGTAATCTGATTTCTTTGTTTTTTGACGTAACTGTAATGGATTACAGTTACCAGTTTTTTATATCCTGATTACATAACGCTGTTATATGTATTCCTCCCCAAGCTTGCTTATAAGCAATATATGGTAAGGTTTATGCGGTTTCTTTAAAAGTTCAGGTCAATGATCATACAAGAGCCAATGCCAGAGCACCAAAAGAGTGAAGAAAGGGTGAGAGAATGATGTGTCATACCTCTTCAGGAGGATTCCTGACTTTCTGTAGGTACCTCTTCACTACCTCCTCTGGAGTCTTGCCTAGAAAGAGAACATTTGTGTTTAAGTAAAATTTAATCTTCTAAATTGTTATATGAGTCTCAGCAATTCTTAACAAACAAATAAATATTATTTGTAATTGAATACTCAAAGTTGTAATCTGTATGTATGTGGAACTTATTTGTGTGCATGTGTTGAGCCTTACCTTTGCGAGCCTGTTTTTTGCTGGTTTTCCGGCAGCAGTGTCCAAGACCGGGGATTGGTTTGATGTCACTCTTGCTGACAGGAGGAGGGTGCAGCACCAGTTTAGGAGGACGTGTCAAACACACAGGTAGCCCTGCTGCACTCATCAGAATACCTGTGATTCCTGGAACACATATACATATAGGAGCGGTATACATACATGGTGAAAAAATGCATCGCAATGCAAAAATGTGTGCAATTCACACTGTGGAAAATAATTATGCATGTAATCCAGTTGCAGCAGAGCTCCCAATCTGTGCATCCTATAGAGTTAAAAAAAAAAAAACCATATAGAGTGCACACTGGTTATGTGATCATGTTCTTCTTTCATGGAGAACCTGCGAGATCTGTACTTGTGAAGTTTGATAGCCCTGGATTGCAGCAACCATCACACATAAGTTATATGATTATACAACCATGTTATAGTTAAAACAAGCTTTTCACTAGCTTTCCAACAACACCAGAGGTTATGGAAATCAAGTATTTGAGCTGACTTTGGAGCTCTATTTCTGCTACACAACTCATTATGTTTCAGTCAATCATTTTCAAAGACCCCAAGTCAGACACTTGGTTTAGTCAATCAAAATTTTGGGGGGAAAATTGTAATGTTTATTTAATTATTTTTAAGATAGTATATTTTGTTTACAATATCTAACCTCTGTGCATAGCATTTTTTTTTATTTCATTGTATACAGACAAAAATGCACATTGTTTTGCACTGTTTATGATTCAGAAATAAAAAAGGGGTCTTTTCATATTTTTCCTTAATTCAAATTTAGTTCAAAATATTCTGAGAATTTAGTAGAAATCATAAAGCCAGTATTGTGAAGCAAATCATGACCAGAGTGTACCATTACACCCATAACATACACTGATTCTGTTTTTTTTTTAATTAACAACTTAAGAATTGCCATTGTTTGACATTTATTCTTGTATCAGTCAGCATGTGTATACATGTCTCTCCCATTTCCTGTACATTTCTTTGTGTTAATACGTCAGTTGTACTTATATTTTTACAGCCTTACCTGCTAAAGCTGGATGGATGGGACTGGAACCATTAAGGTTCTTCACTGGCACTGTTGGCACGCTAAGAGCAACAACAAAAAAAAATCATATGTCATTTCTGAGATATATAAAAACCATTAAACCTTAACATAATACACTAATCAAATGAACTAATGTACATACACAAACAAAGAGTTAAATCATGTTTTTCACAAACTGGCAGGATGTGAACAGATACATTTGACATTGCTGAAATCCCATGTTGGCTGTACTAGCAGACCTGGATTTGAACAATGAAACTTATTATTACAGAGCATTCCAGTTGCTGTGTGTCTATTGACCTGGATTACTAAAACTAGTAAGAATACTAATACCTGTAAATAGTAGCAATTTTTTCGAGTGTGGCTGTCCACATACAGCACTGGTACAGTTGTAACACTGTCCACATAAACATTCTGGTGTACTACTTATTATGCTAATACACTTTGTTTCCATTAACATTTTCCTTATTTTAAAGCGCAAGTATAGTACTTACTGAATATGTGTGAACACAGTCATACTTCTGGTGTATCAATTTCTATCCAAATTACTCAATTAAGTAAAAATAAAAATAACCCTGTTCATATATAATTTTTAAAAAAATACAAAAAAATGGAAAATGTTAAATGTCTGTTTGTGTCTGAATCACATGAAACACATTGTCAGCCAAAGTCTGCATATCTAAAAGTCTTCTGGTTGTCTCCTGCTCTCGTACAGCCCTAATCCATTATTTTCCATCTGGGGACTGACCGGACAACACACAAGCATCACATCTGCAACAGATTGTATGTACGTCACAAGCTAATGCAATAACAGCCCATATAAACACTCTCCTACATTTAGACACACACACACAAGCCTACAGACATATTCAAAAACGTTAGCACCAACAGCTTTTTACAAATAATTGCCAACAGCATATCATGGCTCAGAACTACTCCTTCAAAGGGAGACTTTTTTGGACATGCATTACTTTCAATAATAGGGAGGTATTAGAGAGTTTACATAACAGAGTGAAGGGCAGAATAACAGACTTTGCTGTTCATTTGTGAGGCCATTTAATATGGACCTTGTGACCGATGAGAGAATCCAGATTTTGCTACTTAAAACTGGTTCAGCTGTTATTTTTAAAATTGCAAATGGTCAGTGTGTGGTGTTGACCACCAATGAACATAAGCCAATTGTGGTGACTCCAATTAGCCTTTTTTTTAAATCAGCAGCAGCTTTACAATATTTGGATTAATCATTGCTACAATTGATCACAACATGGAGACGGATCAGGAAATGCATACATTTTTGTACACATTTCAGCTCTTTCCCTTCCTCACATGTGTACATTGATATGGAGGAAGGATGGTGAAAATGGTTCAGTATCATCTTACTGATACCAGTTTAATAAAAAACAGTTAATATAATGTGTTTCAGATGCACAACTTTGTTCTTCCCCACCAGCTATTAAAATTTGTTTAGTAATACATTATCTATTATTATTCATTATCTGTTTATTAATACAACATAGTGTATTAGCAAAGTGCTTAAACTGCATTTTGAATAGCTGGACAGGAGCAATATGAGACAGATAGGTGTTTGGGAATGTTTAGTCACATTTGATCCTTCGTTAATTTAAGAACCGTTAGCTCACGGTCCCAGCTGCCTCACTGATACACAGATGCAAACAAAAGTGTGGACTCCTACCATCATACCCACTGGTTGAGGAGACATAACAGAGCCAATGATGAGTGGATACAAAGATTTGTGTTTTATGTGGTAAGAACAAAGGAGTAGATTGAAACAGGAATATAATGTATAAGATTAACAAACAGGAGGGGGGGTCATAAGCAGTGGTGTAACCTGGCCTAGGCATTCGGGGCTGTAGCCCTGAAGATTTTTTCTTTAGCCCCGAATAATTCTCCACTTGGACCGGTTTGTCACTACGGAACTAAACGTCAGTAAAAGAAGACAGCCTGTAATTTTATGTCTTCAGTGAATGGAGGTGAGACCAATCAGACAGGGTTTGCAATAAAATACCTGGAAATACTCGTGCAGCTCACACAATCAGTGTGAGGAAAAATGGATATACGCTGGTTTTGGTTTGTTTTTTAAACCAGTAAATGGGCTCAACCCGAAACACTAACATCCTCTCATGCTGAGCGGGAAGGTGTGTAAATGTCTGAGTTCGTGAATATGTATAAGTTACGTGAATATGATATGAGCAAAGCATAATGTACTTCGCATGGCACTGTAGCAGCTTAATCCGTACAGTGAGTTGTGCTTCCCCTTGGCTAGCGACTCCAAACTAGCCTAGTCTCATGTTAGATAGTATAGAAGAATTTATTTAATCAGACTTTGGTTTAATAAATATTATTATTATGGAATCCAGCTGGGCCAATCAAAAGTTAAAATAATCATAGTGATAAGAAATGTTTTAATCCCTCAATGGGCAGCTGTGGCTCAGGTGGTAGAGTGGGTTGTCCACTAATCATAGGGTTGGAGGTTTGATTCCCGGCCCACATGACTCCACATGCCGAAGTGTCCTTGGGCAAGACACTGAACCCCAAGTTGCTCCTGATGGCAAGTTAGTGGCTTGCATGGCAGCTCTGCTACCATTGGAGTGTGTATGTGAATGGGTGAATAAGACACAGTGCTATATAAGTGCACACCATTTACCAAAGGCCTAATAATGACTTTGAAATGTATTTCAATCATGAAGTGAGAGTGACAATTAAACATGATTATGTTGTAATAGTACACGGAATATTTTATTAATCAGAAAATAATAAGTGAATATTCATGGAGGTGAAACTAGGACAAATTGATGTAATTCCAGCTTGTGGGAAATCACTGAGCACACATTTCTCACTCGCAATTTGTATCTTTTTCTTCCCAGTTCGCTAATTTGTTATCTGTCATTTCTTAGCATGTATCCACTATTAATGGCAAGCTTTATGAGTGGTCCATTGTTCAAACTGCAGAAGTTAGATAAATACAGATAAATACTTTCACATTAACGGCAATTCAAGGGCAGCAATTGCTTGAATGGTTGGTTCATTATAATTCGTAATGAAAAACACGACAACAACAACAAATCCAAAATAATGCCAAATAGGCGCTTTTACATTTTGCTTTTAAACCAAATCTTCCACCATTGTCTTGTCAGTCAGCTCACCTCACTCTCGTTACGTGATAAATGAAACCTGACTCCTGCTGATCTGTGCTGCGACTCTGACTCATTCGGGTCATGCTGAATTGAGCAGACGCGTTCAGTTTTTAATTGTAGCATCTGCGCTCTAACTGAACAAAATTCTTTTTATTACTATTAAAAAAGCAAAACGACAGTAGGGGCGGTGCTGCGGTGGGCAAGTGATGTAATCGGTGTGCGGCTGAACACCATGTAACACCAGGAACAGCAACTATCGCAGCAAGCCTACCACCTGTGTTAGAGAAGATGCACCAATGTTCAAGGATGTTTGTGTGTGTTAGTATAGTATATTTTCCAAAGCAAATGGTACATGCAAGAAATCAATTGGTACATGTTAAGAAATCAAAATGAGATCTAATCATGTGTGACCAACATATGAGTTATTAGAAAAGAATCAGTCTATTACTCAGAGAAACTAAAATCAAAGTAGGTCAAGCTGGTGTGACTAATGTGTGAAATCACTGAATGCACATTCCTGCATTGGAAAGTGTATCTTTTTCTTCTAGTCTTTCTCTGTCATTTCTCAGAGCAATCTCACTCTCTGCACTTGCTTAGGGAAATTGAGTCTGTACGTAAATAAGTAAAATAGAAACTATTTGAAAGATTAAGCTGGCTGAGCTTGGGCCTCAGTTATAGATAAGATACGAAGAAAGAAACATAATTGTGTCAAGATGATAGAAACATTATTAAAGAAAATAGGGAGAATCCTGCCTAATTAGATAAATTTTTTATGACTGTATAAAAGCATGAGCATTGATTATATTTGTCAGATGATCTGCAGACATCACGGCTTTTATGATCTTTCAATAAAACTCTATTTTTTATTTCCAGAACCCCTTGACTCTGAGGGGTTTTACGTTTGCAAAGGTGATTTTCCATGACAATATTCAAAAATTTTAAATTTGATCGGTTTGGTAGTCTTGCGCTGATAACACCCGAGTTTTATGATAAATCCACCTTTTTGTTGGATCTATTACAGCCTTACTGTGTTTATACTCATGCTCTTGCTATTACTATTCCAACTCAAACTTTCCAACTTGTAGATTTATCAATTTATGGTATTTTCCAATTGTAGTGTTTTTTTTAAAGATTGAAAGAGTTGTCGGAAGCGTAGTGGTGGTGACGTTGAAGTCATGTGACCGTGGTGTAGTTCATTTATAACCTAACATTAGCTTTTTACTTCTGGCGATTGTACTTAGGATTCGAAATTCATAAAAGTTGTGTTCATTTGTGAAGATTATCTTGATGAACAAAACATGTAAAAATCATAAACTTTTGTTGGTCACAGAGCTTATTTTCTGTAATAATCCAAAAGCCAATGGAAAAATCCTATTTTCTCACAATAGAATTACCTCTTGAGAAAACAGCTTTTGGTTATGTCAAGATCACGAGAAAATTAAGTCGAGATCATGAGAAAACACCAAAGGAAAAAAAATTATAATGCATGGCTGCTTAGGGCTTCCATAGGGCTCAGCCCCTGATGATTAACAGTTCAGCTAACGCTACTGGTAGTAAGTAAAGAATAGCAGCATGAGATTAACAAGTATGGTTGCCTGCTGTTAACAAATAAGTGCTTGCTGTACAGCTTTTATATGAAATGCAGACTGCATTCTTTCACTTATATCAAAGTCTTTAAATAGACTCACTGCTACTCAAACAGAGAGATACTTTACAAATGTATATATAGCCAGTGATAAAACAATTAGCAGAATTATCTGATTCCTTTTCCACCTTCCGTTATTACTCACACCTCTTGTTTTAATTGCAGATAATTGAATCATTAATTCAGCACTGAATAAAAACTTAAGAGACAAGAGTGTTCACAATTGTTGCAGAAAGCCATCTGCAAAAGTGTGAATCAAATTACACTTAATAACAAGATAATAATAATTTGACAAATATGAGTGGCCAGAGATTGTTATTGAAAAAAAAATATATTGTTCTTGGAAAAGAAAATTGCATTTAGATCCATGTCTATACAAGAATGGTTTGAGATGAAGATTCAGTGTTAATGATAAGGCCCAAGTTCACAGACTATTTAGTTTTGCAATTATCTAAACTATCAGATGACAAATATAACCATCAGCAGTCAAATGTTTCATTCTATGTACTGCTAATTTAATTTCAGACATGATTAAATAAAAAAATGGTCATATTATAGATACAAAGCTGTAGCTCTACAAATAGAGCATTGTTCATAACATTTAAAGCAAAAACCAAACAAAGCTTTGCGGTTAGTTGGCATTCAGCATCAGCGTCAGAACGAATCTAACGCGAGGTCATAAGGCTTCCCACAGAGGGGCAAACCCGACCATTTAACAACTGAATCAGGGAAACAGAACTGTATTGAGAAACAAGCAAGCATCTCAATATGACAAGATACTTTCTCATTCTGTCTTTCTTTCACACACACAAACAGCTATGCTGGTTCGCGATAACACGTAATCTTGAATGGATCCTTCACCATTATCATAATCTCCACTGACCAAATCACATAAAAACTCCCTTTATTTCAATTTATACTTGTTAAGACGGTTCCAGTTTTACATTTATTCATTTACATTTATTCAGTTTTAGCCTTCATCTGTGAGGGTCTAAATAAGCCTTATTGTTTGGACAGGTGGGGGAGGAGAGAGCACTTTAGAGAAGCCCAACATTTCAGTGTGGAAACACATGGACACACCCAAACAATGGGAATCGAATTCATTCCATTTTCTACTGGTTTAACCTAAATATCACAAAATACCTGCCTCAAATTTATTGGAAAACACTAAGAGAATATGTCTTTGTTCATGTTTAAAAATACTTTACAGTTTCAGTACACTGACACAAGAGGAGGAAAATCAGGATTATACTATATCACTATATCTGGTGTAGTAAATGAAGACACTGGAAATTCACCAATAATTCATGCTTTGTAGATTATATGTTGTGTGTCCATAAGACCAACATCAACCTAATTAGAAAGCATTCAGGGATTATGGTTTCCTAGAACTACAAAGATAACATATTTCGCATATTAATTTTCCTCTGTTCTTCTCAGCAGGTATTTAACCAAAGCTTACTTTTCTGCAAGTTTTACCATGAGCAGTGGAAGGTGTGTATATGTGTGTGTTATAACCTAAGGAACAGTTAACTACAATAATTTTTGTTCACTTCCATTTGTTTTAAGGTTCCCTTGCTTTTTATGAATGAGACGAGCCAATAAAACCACTTGCTGATGATCATTTCAGGCCGCTAATTCCCTGTTCCCTACTGTGCTCAAACATCATTTTCTGTGGAACATTCCTTGTTGGCTTTAGCCATTATTTTATTTCCACAGGTTCTAGATAATCACGTTTTACCAGCCTTCCATTAGTAACCAGTCAGTCGCTGCATCTCTCCTCCCCAAAAGTGTGTATTGTACTCAAAGCTTCCCAAAAACTCATAACTCAAGATAGGCGTAGTAGTACAATATAATAATGATTGCACTTTTATCCCTTCACATACACATGCACACACTTAATGGAAGCTGCATTGTGTTGCTAATGCTGACTAGGCTTTGCACCATGACATTAAAAGGTTACCATAGAAACCCTAGAAGAACACACAATAGGGGTGGGGGTGGGGTAAAAGCCTGGGAAGTGGGTGGAGATGAGAGGGAGAGACAGAAATGTGGGAGGTGGGCAGACCGAGGGAGGTTCAGTCCCCCTGCCAGACTCCTTTCACAATCCTCTTTTCAGAGTTTTTCCCCTTCACTTACTTCAGCTTCATTCCTTCACTGTTCAAATGCTCAGTTCTGTCCCCAGATGGTCATCAAGCCGAGACATGCTGGATGATTTAGCAGTGTGAGAAACACACTCCCCCACACTGCACTCCATCAGTGTGCACACATAAACATGCAGCCTACAAACACTCCCCCAATCATTTTTCCTCTCACACACACTCACACATACACACACAGCAATAAGAGGTATAGATATTGACATGCAACAAGTCTGTACCCAGATATTCACAAATGTGCAACATGTGCAAGACAGCCATATTAACTGCACACACACACACACACACACACACACACTGTTGCATGCCTGTGTCAAAACCTAGGAAACGGAAATGAGACCATGAGAATCTCTTGGTTCTCTAAACCATAACCAGAGATGCATGACAGAAGAACAATCACAACGTTCACAAGTAAAGTTGTTACTGTTTAAAATTTTCACAGTATGATAACCTGGTCTAAGAACATCACAGTTATAATGGTATCACGTTATTAAGGATCATGATGCGATCATACACCATGACTAAACCTGAAACCGTGACACTGTAACAATAGTACTTCACAAGCAACACCACCACAACTCATCTAATCACAATGAAAGAGCACTAAGACAGGGGCAGATTTAAAATGATGCAGAGAATTTAACCAATCAACAAAACTTGTTTCTTCTGCAGAGGAAGAATCTGTAGGTATTTTTTCTGTGCATTATGCTGTTATAAAGCACTGTAAGAACAAATTAAACATATTCCAATATCTTTAAAGAAATGTACTGATGTTCTCAAACTGAATTAATGACTTGGCCTGCAGAGGAACCCAATTAACAATGGGTAATTTTCTCAAACTACCCAACCTGGCCTGCTAACCATTAGGAATTAGGTTGACACTGTCAACAGATGATAGTATTGCAGCCTGGCAACCAGGAAAAGAAAGTGAAAAACGTGACCTAAATAGTACATAAATATGAAGCTATTTTGCATCAAGGGAAATATTATGCAGTGTAACAAGACAATAGGAGCCATTTCTCACCCAGAGGCAATGAGTGCCCGGGATTGTGCCATGGCAATTCTTTGTAGCGCTGGCCGGCTCAGCCCTGCCAGACTGGCACGAGGGGGCAAAGGAGCGGCACAGGCTGCAGATCGCTGAGGTGGAACGGCTGTTGATGCTGACGATGAGGATGAACTTGACGTGCTGCTTGTAGCCACAGTGATAAGTGTTGCAGTTGGCACTGATTGAGAAGAAGATGTTGTTGAGGTGCAGCTTGGCATAGATAAAGACTGCTGATGTGATGCTGGTGGAGGTGGTGGAGGGGGCAAAGATGGAGGAGGTGGACGATTGGAGGACAGTGAAAGAGTGGCAGTGTTTGAGGTGAGCATGGACAAAGACTGAGCAAAAGCAGCAGCATTCTTGCGCTCTTGTGAGAGGGAGCGGTTCAAGGACAGCCCATGAGGCAGTGTTTGCGAGTATGAATTTGATATGGATGAGGTTGTAGAGGAGTACGGAAGTGTCCCTCTGCTGGAATTAGGACTGAGTGCTTTTGTGGGTGGCAGTCTGCGTCCTAGTGTTTGTGATGCCATGGCATTTGCTTTCACACTCAAGACAAGCATGCACTGTTGGCAGGCACACGGTTGTCCAGGAGGGGAAATAGATGACATTGAAAGTGTTCCACTAGGGTAGAGTGGACCACCATTTCCACTTGAGCTAGATCCAGAAACTCCAACTCCCAGAAGTGCTCCAGTTGAACCTCCACCTGCAGTGCCTCCACCACCAGCAGCCCCTCCAGGCCCAGTGCCCCAACCTTGGGAGGCTTTTGGCAATGGTCCAGAGACAAGCGGATAGGTCATGTCTGAGCGTCTCTGGATGCGGCGGCGCCTCTGTGTTTGCTGATTGATCTGAGTCATGCTTTGAAAGTCCACGAGGTAGCAGAAGCCAAGCGGTGCCAGATCCAACCATGGCTGCTGGCGATCCCGTGCCGCCTGCAGGGCGATGCACACCTCCATGTCGTATGGTGTCCAAGAACCCGCATCATTCTCCCACTCCCACTGCCAGCCCTGACCTGGTGCTGAAGTGGGCTCATAGAAACTTCTACGTACTGGCCTTAAAGTACCTGTAAGTAGGAGAAAGAGAGGTCAGAAGTGATTAATTTAACTGTTCCACAAACTATTTACCAGTAGATCATTCATTGCTTTGTTGACTTTGTTAAGGTAAACACCACTGGAGATACTAGCTAAAGGCCAAAATCTAGACAATGTGCTGGTTGTCTAAGGAAATTTAACCAGCATTGCAAAATGATTCAAGATACAATTTTTATTAAACATTTTTAAATTATTTTTTAGTTTTTAGTTTTAATTAGAGAATGATATAACTGTATATAACTGCAATAACTGTCCAGAGTTCTTAAATATCTTTGTTAAAATAAGTATAGGATAATAAAAAGGCCTATAATAACATAATAATAACATATTATTACAGTTAAACTACTTAACTACAGAATACTGTTTCTATCTCAAAAAAGAAACGAGAAACAAAACAGGTTTTGGTCTACAGTCATGCAAAATCCCAATAATTGGTTGTACGTGAATATGCACAACAGATCAAACTAGTTCTTGTTTGTATATGGGCATACCCAGATCAAACACACTCAAACAGTGGTTCAGTTGCTACTCAACAGACAGAATAGTGAGATAAGTAAGCTACACAGTCACAATTTAAAAAATAAAAAGTGTCCATTAGACCCATTGAAAACATGCCATGTTTCTTGATGTATTTTTTTCTTGCTCCACTTTACCTGATCAGAATGAAACTGCAAATTAAGATACAGCAACTTGGTATGATTTGATTCTCTCCAAGTGTTTCCATGCTCATCTCATTAGCTACTAGTCTAGACCATAATCACTTGCCCTACTCTCCAGTGATCTTTGTGTTTGGTAAGATAACCTTGTTTTCTTTTATTACCAGATGAATGTAACAGTATTCCCTTGATCAGTATGCGTCTATTTCTCATCCTCCCAATGAGTCAACACTACTGTTGAATGGGTGAACTTTAAGAGTGAATGAAAGGCCTTCAGGCCTCCAACAGCAGTTTGCTGTGATAGTAAACAAAGCCTTCACACCTATCTGTAAGCATTGCTCATGCTCAAAAGCCAGGACGTTTTAAATATTCATTTCACATGTTTCAAAACAGTACAGCTTTACCATACCAGTAAACTGATTAGTAACTGGGTTTTTAAAGTATTTTTCTGTTTGGAAATGGACTGGAACTGGAGACACACAAAAAGCAAAAAATGCCAATGAATGTAGTTCTGAAAAAGGAACTCACTTACATAAAAAACATTGTGTTATTTACCCTTGGTGGACTTTCTGTGCATGTTCTGGTTTATACAATATTTCATTTTGGATATTCACAAACTCCTAAAGTGGATAATAAATCTTAGGTTCTTTTAAATTCACAAATTCAATTTAATTTTAATTAACTTGGTTGTTTATCAATAATGGCTAAATATGAGATCCAAAATACACACTCAGGTTTAAAAAAGAGAAAAAACAGGGGAAAAATTGTGTCTGTTTGCACCATCTCTATTCCTATTTTAAATATACATGTTACTGTTCCTTTTCTCAAAAACATATCTATACAGCCAAATGAACTGGATGTGCAAAACGTACACAGTGGTCACAGTGGTAAAGTACAGTGGACAATAGATTTTGTCTGCTGACAGCAAAAAAATATTTAAGTGACCCTTCAAAGACTCATTTTGAAAATATATATATATCCCCCCATAATGCTATAAACTATATCAAAAAATGTTCATGTCTACTTTCATATGCCAATCAATGTGCCCTCAGTGATAATGGGAGAAAAACCGCATCTGTATATGGATGTCTGTATCAAATGTGCGCGTGTGTGTGTTTGTGTGTATGTGTGTGTGTGTGTATATGTGTGTAGAAGGTCAATGCCTTAGTATATCATATAGTGTGACATTAGGTTCAGGATCCCAGGACCTCTGAGGCGAGACAAAGCCTGAAAGCAGGTGTACAGAGATGTCCATCTGTTCAATTGTGATCAGCGCCTTGCTTTTGTGACCCCCTGTTCCTCTAAGCCACTTTTCACATGCTGACTGGGTGAACACTTTATCTTGCTTTATTGCAATTCAAGCAGTAAAAATTTTGAACTGAAAACTTTTATAGCATTAGAAACTATACTATGCTGGAGAAAAACACACAGAGAGACCATCCCTTTTCTAGTATGACTGAAAATCTGTTCAAACACAAAGATACAGTGTTCAATAGAGGGAATGAAATAAAGTGACTGTAATAGGCATGGCAAACAAACAAACTGAACTAGTTTGCCCAAAATATAGCCCAAAATAATCTACGGGCACTATATGATTGTCACAAGTGAATTCCTTTTAATTTACTTAAGTTAGTTCTATAAAGAATGAGTTATAATATGTTTATCATCACTCATTCAACTTTCTTAAGATTTTCACTACTAACTGTGTTGCACAAAACTTTTTAATAACTTTTACAGACAGGACTCTGTAAATGTTTTTCAATCCCATGCTCTGAAAAATCTCATTGTTTCATCACGTACAAAAGTAGTGCTGGAAGTGAAAGGAGCCAATAAGACTGCGGCCTTCAAGATATTATAGGTTTTGAACAGAAAAATGTGCAAAATGGATCCCATGGGATATGGTGCATCTAATACTGATACTAGCCTTGCATTAGCTTTGAAAAAGTCCAAATTACTAGAGAGATGGTGGAAGATCACCAGCCAATGAGCAGTGATGACAATAAACTTAAGTATACTATATTGTGATTTAAGATATTTTTTGGCCTTAACAAGAACAGAGTGCCTTTATTCAGATATCCTTAGGCTTTAAAATAAGGGCAAAATGTCAGCAGTTCCCAAATAAGTAATACTATGTCATGGGAAAAAGAGAAATTCAACTTTCTGAGGAACAAAAGGAAATCTGTGGTGTCATCAGTAATTGTAGTTGAATAACACTGCCCAACAAACCATAAAGTCTGTAATTTACATTATAAGCCTTATAAACAATGCTGCGTGGTTTGTGGCTCAATTATAATCCAAGTTTTTTCGAAAAAGGCATTCACAGCTTGTCAACAACAACCCATACCACAACCATTTCATTGGTCACATTTACATATGTGAAATAAATATATATTTCGACATTTAAATGCAAAATTACTATGTGTGTGTGTGTGTATGATCATACATGCATATATATATATATATATATATATATATATATATATATATATATATATGCATGTATGATCATAGGCCCATTTTTGCATTGAAATAAATATGAATCTTAATGAAATCAGTTCTCCTTGTCCCTTAATTCATTACTCATTGCTCACATTCAGATTTTTTTCTTCTATTAATTTAATTTATTTTTTCTCTTTTTTCTACTTGACAATGACGTGTGTGAAACAGTATATGTCTAGGAAACAGCAAACAAAGGCTCCTCTGACAATAAACAGGGGTGGAGGATTTAGTAGAGAAAGATGCAGAAAGGAAATAAACAGACTAACCCAGATCACAGAATAAAAAACATTAGCAGAAAACCAAATTCTAACTCTGTGCTCTCCTCAAAGCAATCACATGAAAGTGATTAGCAAAAAGGAAACCTAACCCAGCTTAGCGTGTGTCAGTGTGTACACATTCATGCATGAATTTGTCTGTGTGCACGCATGATTAATCTCTGGCTTTCACTGGAAAACACGCGGGGCCCAGGGCTGTTGAAACTCTGTACAGCCTGTTGAGCAATCAGAAGGAGAAACTTAAAGCACCTCTGTTTTCTTCTTCTGTCCCCATTTCCAAATTATTCCCCTAACCCCCCTCTCAGTCCCTGCGTAGCACTTCTCCCCCTTGTGTGTCTTTGTCCTGCATTTTTCAACTTGAAAGTGACCCATCTCCCAGGCACATGTTTGCAGGAGAAACTATCCTAGATTAAGCTTCAGCATTTGTATGTGTGTGTTTGGTCCAGTTTTCTTATTTTGTTAAAATATGGCATGGATCTTGCTGATTTGGACTGGCTGAGTATTATGGAGACTCTAGCACAGTTGAATTATATCTTTAACCCCTTTGACAGATAGAGTTAAAGAGCTATGTTCCTTCTGTTTCAAAATGATTGGCATATGTGTATTTCTTTTCTATAACTCCTGGCAGTAATGCTGTAAAAACGAGGATTCCTTAAGCATCCTATTTTTAATGAAACTGGTGTAACTGGTTTTGAATGTAACTGACTGTTTTATGCCAATTTCTCATAAGGCACTTAACTCCCTGTGATTAAAAATGCTAGAATGACAAAAACAGGTGGAAATGCTTACTAATCATTGGTGACAGGCAGAAATTATTATCCCATGGCCTAATGCATTTTGAATTGCCCGCTTTGAGTGTCACTAACTCCTTGATAACATTATCAGATAAGGCACTTAATTCTCTGTTATATAAATGCTAAGCATGACATTTCTTCTTCTTCTGTTTTTTTTTGTGTACTTTTCAAGTTTAAAAAACACATTATTAATTTATAAACATCTGTGACTGAACTGGAGCACTGTGCTCTTTGTGCACACTCTACCAATGGTTAAAATATTATACGTTAGTTTTATTATCTGTCTGTAAAAAGACTTAACAGCCAAGGTCCTTTATGGATATTGTAGTAATAGAGAAGACATTTTAGATTATTACTTCCTACACAGACTAATCTCTGACACCTTAAAGACTTAATAAGCCGGAAAAGTGTCTTCCCTCTCTGGATTGGGTCATTTCAGCAATTACACACAATGGTGTTCAACTGGGAACGATCAGGTCCATACTACTCTTTCTTTCATCAGGGACAGGTATATCTCTCTTTTGTCTTTTAACAATGTTGTTCTCTGATCACATAATTAGCAGGCTCACTACAGCTAATCTTTCTGTCTTGGTAAATTTCTCCCCTCCTGTTTGCTCTGCGGATTCTGTCCCACGCTCTCCACTCACATCTGTTCCTACGATTCAACAAAGAGAGTGGGTGATGGTTTCTTTTCCAACCACCCTTCACTCACAAATGTTTGTAGCCCCCCAACCCCCACTCAAAAGCTGACTTGTGTTCCCTTTCTCTGCCTCTGTGCCTTTCTGTCTTTCCCACAATAAATCCAAACTCAAGGCAAAATTCCCACAAAAAAAGCAATCAAAAGGCAAACAATATATAGAGTGCTGATGATTATGATGCTTCCTAATTAAAAACACTCTGTGCCCATACTGTTTGAAATATTGTTTCACTTTTCATCTGGTCTCTCCAGTCTCCTTACTGCGACTCATTTTGTCTCGTCCATTTTCCCTCCAGAGCAACAGCTGCATAAGTAAGACTTGTACTAATAGGACAAAATGTGGCTTGAAGAAAAACAGCTGTTTTATGGTGTCAAATTTTTCATTCTCTCTAACATGATAGACCAGGGGTCATCAACTGGTGGACTGTGGTTCGGATATGGACCCAGCATGCCTTATGCTTTATTATAGCATGTCTAACCAAGTACTAGGAAAAGACTGTTAAAAAAAAAAAACAGCCGTAGTTCAGCAATATATATTTATACACATTTATATATATATATATATATATATATATATATATATATATATATATATATATATGAGACCAACACAACATGTGTTAAATTATTGTCCAATTTTCCAGTCATGCTGTGGACAGGGGTGCCAACATCGTCATTTAAATCTAAACTCCCAATTCTAAACTCCCCAAAGTTTTGTGATTGTGACAGTGGAGTCAGAGTGCTGAGACAAGGAAACAAAATGCAGACAGGTAAGTTAGTGTTCATCACTATTAAGCATTAATGCTGCTGAAAATGCTTTGCCAAGTTTGTGATATTTAGGCACAAAGATCCAGAAAATGTTGTAACTCAGCAAGTGATGGGTAAAGTTAATTACTGTCACAGCATCAAAAGTGAATATCATTTACTCAGTATTGGCATTACACTACTAGTTCATGTGCTTATGCTGGCTGTGATATATGGACTGAGGTTATTCGATAATTCTATTGGTCTGCATCCTATCTGATACTCCAAGTTAGGGTAAGCTAGGTGGATGCTTTCACCAATCACAGTAAAAATGAGTGATGCTAACCTAGACACTCATTTGAGTTAATAACATTACTTCAACATAATACAGAGTGTGGGTTAACGTTAACAACATTTAGAAAGGGTTTTTTGACAAGGTAATCTGTATCAATTAGCATTAGGAGGATGGGGCTAGGGCAATGTTTCTTCATGTATTCGGTGAATGTTAATGCTGGTTAGCAGGAACAGACAGTCAGTGGCTAAAGAAACGTAGATATCTAGCTAGCTCAGTAATGTCGAGGCCAAAAGTTCTTCACAAGGTTGAGGTGACAAAAAGAGTGAGTAGGGTTTGGGTTGAAATGCTTTCCACTAGCTTTACTGTAATGTAGATTAACTTAATTAGGCTGAACAAAAGTTTGGCGGTGAGGCAGGAAAATAAATATTCGCAAGCTAACTAGATTTTCATGGTGAGTCTACGGCACCATTTTTTTCATTGGGAGAGTGGACATCAAATTTGCAAAATTACACAATTTGTGGTTCTTTAACACAATTTCCCAATTGAAGCCCAAAGACATTTGTCCATATTTTGTAGCTAACAACTAACCAGCACTCTTTTTTGCTCTTTTACAACTTTTCAATTGGAAGGGAGTGGGACTCCCAATACACTTGTAACAGTCTTCCAAGATCACAGGGAGATTAGTAAGAAGATGCATCAACTGAACACCAGTACAGAAATTCTTTGTTTGATTGTTAATTTTCCATCCATCCATTTTCTATACCACTTATCCTACAGGGTCAAGGGGAACCTGGAGCCTATCCCAAGGAGCATGGGGCACAAGGAGGGGTGCCAATCTATCGCAGGGCACAATCACATACACATTCACACAACCCATTCATACACTACGAACACTTTGGACATGCCAATCAGCCTACCATGCATGTCTTTGGACTGGGGGAGGAAACCGGAGCAGCCAAAGGAAACCCCCGCAGCACAGCGAGAACATGCAAACTGCACACACACACACACACACACACACACAAGGCCTTGGCAGGAATCGAACCCCCAACCCTGGAGGTATGACGTGAACATGCTAACCACTAAGTGCACCCATTGTTAATTTATGGCGAGAAAATTGTAATTGTTTTGCTGTTGACAAGAGTTTGCACAACGTGTGTGCATGTGTGAATATTGTATGATTATATCTGCATTTTAAATCTGTCAAATGTTTTAATGATGGATTAAATCATTGATTGGCTATTGATTTTAATAAATGTCACCTGAATTTCATGCAATTGTTTGTTTATTTTTGTGAACACTTTAGTAGAATTTTACCATACAGTCTAATTGCATTTTAGGATAATTTCAGAAAAAAAAAAAAGAAAACTAGAAATAAAACATCTGTGTTATCACTTACACATCTTTGTGAAGCAATATCTAACACACAGAATGTGTTAAATGTGCTAACACACTTATTGTGCTGAAAGCACACATAATGTGTTGTCCACAACTAGACACGCATAATTTGTGTTATTTTTTAACACATTTGTTTGTAGTCAACAGTTGTAGCATGTAGCACCATTACAAAACAAAACATAAGCACGTCAAATAGTCTTCTTTATCATCATAAACTAATCACTAACGCTTAAGCATTAGGAAATAACTTTTGTCGCCACTAAGCCACGTTAGTTTCTTATGTTGTCCTATGTAAGCAAGAATTTTTTATGTAACTTTTTTTAATGTAACAAATTCCAGCTGAACATCCGTGTGGTAAAACAATGCAAACACAAAAAACCGCAAGTTCACTGCAACTTCTCTGTTATTAAGTATCAACTTGTCATGACTGTCACAGCTTACTGGAAAGGGTGTGAACTACAACTCTACTGAACTGTTGCAACACATGACCGCTAACATGACAAAAGCAACCGACAAAGCAGTGTCTTACTGAGACCTGAGAGGAGTGTTTCTTGCGCTCGGACCACTTCGCACATCAAAGTCTAGACGACGAGACTTGTGCTAAAGTGCGTGAGTGGTAAGTAAGTATATCTAAAATTAAAACCTAACACAAGAACACAGCTTCGCGGTTTGGACTCTATGAGAGTTTCTGGATTATTAAAAACGTTCAAAGAAAAAAAAAGACACGTTTTAAATTTTCGAATTAGACCCTACACAGCGCTGAAAGAATCCTTCGTTGAGAGCTCCTTTATCTCACCTGTGTCCTGCCTGAACTGATGCATTGACTGTAAGTCGATGATGTAGGGCGAGAGGCGGCTGTCTGCTTGGCCTAGCACGACGCTCCCTCCCCGGGATTCGCTTCGGATCACCGTCTCGATGTGATGAGACACAGCAGGGCTGTAGGGCCTCCAGCGGCCGTGCTCGTTCAGCCATTCCCACACCACCGCGGCCGAGGCCAGCAACATTGTGTCCCTGAAAGCACCAAATGTATCGTAAAACACACTCTTCTGATTTCAGGCCACCGCACAAACAGCTAGAAATTCTCGAGACTCGACAGGCACCGAAAACAAAACAAGCCCAACGAAATCACTGCAACACACTGTTCAAAAATGTACCATGTATACTAGAAAAAGCGTACAGAAATCCTGTTAAACACATACTACCGCCATACAAAATGACTGAACTGGTTCACTCACATTTACTTAGCTCACGGCACGCTATGGAGAAAAAGAGCAGCATCTGGGTAAAAATCTCCGTCTGATTTTCATGGTGGCAGCTCCGTTTAAGTGGCGTCAGTAATAAGCGATTAAAACAAGCATCAGGTAAACCATTCATCCGAGTCATTCGTGTATATCCACATTTACACCGATTCGGGTTTCCCGTCCATCACAGCCGACGAGTCGGTAGTGCAGTGGCTCGTATCTCCTAAGTGCGTTGACATGTAGCTCAGCCCACTCCGCGCGTCGCTGCTCCGAACAGGAGGAAACGCGCCGAAATGAACCTCCAACGCCTTTACATTACTGACACAGGAGCATATACACCACCGAGTCCGAACATGTCACCAAACACCAACGGCTCTAGACACATCTGCATAAATCTTGCCCGCCTTCAGTCTTTCACACACGTAAAAGACAAACCGGTTTAGCTGGTCTTGTTTGTTGTATTTTGGTGTCCCCAGAAACGAATTCGTTGAAATGGGACTTTCAGACTATAGAGCAGTTACGCTGGAAGTGTAGGAGAACAAATAACAGACTAGATGGGACCGCTTTAGCAATGGGCACCTGAGTCCTAAATTTTACCATTTAGAAGAAAAAAAATAGCAAGTTGTTTTCAATCATCATGGCACTAACCAGCATATCTTCTTTTTTTTCAGGAGAGAATTCGTAGGCTACATGAAGAAGAAGAAGAAGAAGAAGAAAAAAAAAACTGCTGTAACTACTTGACTATCATGTTCATGGTCAGGGTTGATCCAGAATTTATCCCAGAGCCTAGTTGGGAATACATCCTAGATGGGCTGCCAGTCCATTGCAGGTCACTATGCACACACACATTCAAACAGTCATTCATGACCAGGGCCAATGTAGCAATGCAAATCCACCTACCAGGGAGATTGGAGGAAACCAGAGAACCTGGGGGAAATCCACACAAATATAGATCTCCACACAGACAGTAACCCGAGCTCAGAATTAAACTTGGGCAGCAATGCTACCCCCAGAACTTCTGTGCCACCTATTAGACTACATATACTTAGTTAATACTTTTACATGTGTCATACCTACACTCATTGGCCATTTTATGAGACAAACCTATCATACAGGTACACTTTGTAGACATACAGTTACTGACATACTGAAGTACTTGCGTAACCTGGCCTGGGCATTTGGGGCTATAGCCCCAAAGATTTTTTCTTTAGCCCCGAATAATGCTCCACTTGTAGCGGGTTGTCACTTTGTAACTGAACATCGGTAAAAGATGATGGCAGTGTTGTAATTTTGTGTTGTATTTTATCTTCAGTGAATGGAGGACAGATCAATCAGACAGGGTTTACAGAAAAATACATGGTAATACTTGTGTCTGATTGGCTGACAGGTATCAATTCTGCCAAACATTAGCTCACACAGTCAGTTAATGTATCAGCAGAATTGCTGTTAACTGGATATTTTTGGTTTGTGGACTGTAACCTAGCAATGACAAAAGTACTTTGGAACGGTTAACTCCACTTGGAATGCTGATCCTCACTGTACATATTGGTGTCTGCATCAGATTTAACACCACACTCAATTACCACACCATTTAGCTTAGTTTGTAGTGTTCTCCACAAGATTAGAGGATGAATTCAGAAAAACTTAGAAAAATTTGAGAGGACAGGAAAACTCGTGATCTATCTTCATAGATTGCCTAGCTAAAAAATGAGGGTTGTAGTTTTTATCTAACATTAGTATATATGTAGCTGTGTTTATGATAAACTTTGGCACATCTGTACTAATCTGTAATAAAACTATAGTGGCAGGTGCATTTTATCAATTGTAATTCATTAAACTGAAATATAAATAAAATGCATGTTTTATGACTATATTTCCTAGGATACACTGCATGTTATGTGGGTAGTGGTGAATCAATAATGAATTATAACTGATGATAATCGTTTTATGATTGTTGCATCAATTCATTTCAATTGTTGCCTTTTAAACTGATGCATCAATCTAAATCATCAGATCGTTACACCTCTAATAAACAGGGCTGTTCATATACACTCATGGAGCACTTTATTAGGAACACCTGTACACCTACCCATTCGTGCAATTATCTAATCAGCGTCATGTCCAATCATGTGGCAGATGTGCAATGAATAAAATCATGCAGATACAGGCCAGCAGGTTCAGGTAATGTTCACATCAGCCATCAGAATGGCGAAAAAAGTGATCTTAGTGATTTTGACCATGGAATTATTGTTGGTACCAGACATGCTGGTTAGAGTATTTCTAAAACTGCTGATCTACTGGGATTTTCATGCACAACAGTCTCTACAGATACTCAGAATAGTGCAATAAAATCTACATCCAGTGAGCGGCAGTTCTGCAAACGGAAACGCCTTATTGAGAGAGGTCAACAGAAAATGGACAGACTGGTTCGAGCTGACAGAAAGACTACAGTAACTCAGATAATCACTCTGTACAATTGTGGTGAACAGAAAAGAATCTTAAAATGCACAACATATCGAACCTTGAGGCATGATAGGCTACCACAGCAGAAGACCACGTCAGGTTCTATTTCTGTCAGCCAAGAACAGAAATATGATGTTGCAGCAGCCACAGGTTCACCAAAAGTGGACAGTTGAAGACTGAAAAAACGTAGCCTGGTCTGATGATTTTTTATTTCTGCTGAGGCATACAGATGGTAGGGTAAACTTTTGGCACCAACAGCATGAATCCAGGGGCCAAAACAGTCTTGTGTCAACAGTCCAGGCTGATGCAGGTAAATGGCACACTTATATAGCGCTTTTATCCAAAGCACTTTACACTGTGTCTCATTCACCCATTCACACACACCCCGATGGTAGCAGAGCTGCCACGCAAGGCGCTAGCTTGCCATCAGGAGCAACTTGGGGTTCAGTGACTTGCCCAAGGACGCTTCAGCGTGTGGAGTCATGTGGGCCAGGAATCGAACCGCCAACCCTACGATTAGTGGACAACCCGCGCTACCACCTGAACCACAGCCGCAGGTGGTGTAATGTTGTGGGGAATGTTTTCTTGGTACACTTTGTGTCCGTTAATATAGCGGTGCATGAATGTTTGTGAACCCTTTAGAATTTTCTATATATCTACATAAATATTACCTAAAACACTTTTCACAGATTTTCATGCACGACCTGAAAGTAGATAGAAGCCAATTAAACAAATGAGGCAAAAATATTATACTTGGTCATTTATTTATTAAGGAAAATGATCCAATCTTTGAGTGGCAAAAGTATGTGAACCTCTAGGATTAGCAGTTAATTTGAAAATGAAATTAGAGTCAGGTATTTTCAGTCAATGGGATGACAATCAGGTGTATCATGGCATGAACAAAGTAGATTTTTGAGGACCTCAGAAAAAGAGTTGTTGATGCTCATCAGGCTGGAAAAGGTTACAAAACCATCTGTAAAGAGTTTGGACTTCACCAATCCACAGTCAGACAGACTGTGGACAAATGGAGGAAATTCAAGACCAATGTTACCCTCCCCAGGAGTGGTCGACCAAGAAAGATCACTCCTAAAGCAAGATGTATAATAATCTACAAGGTCAGAAAGGAACCGATGGTAACTTCTAAGCAACTAAAAGCCAATCTCACATTGGCTAATGTTAATGTTCATGCGTCCACCATCAGGAGAACACTGAACAGCAGTGGTGTGTGTGGGTGTGGCAGGGTTGCAAGGAGAAAGCCACTGCTTTCCAAAAAGAACATCGCTGGTCTTCTGCAGTTTGCTAAAGATCACTGGGACAAGCCAGAAGGTTATTGTAAAAATGCTTTGTGGATGGATGAGAACAAAATATAACATTTTGGTTTAAATGAGAAGCTTTATTTTTGAAGAAAGGAAAACAATGCATTTCAGCATAAGAACTTTATCCCATCTGTGAAACATGGTGGTGGCAGTATCACACTTTGGGCCTGTTTTGCTGTATCTGGGCCAGGACGACTTGCCGTCGTTGATGGAACAATGAATTCTGAATAATTCCAGCGAATTCTAAAGGAAAATGTCAGGACATCTGCTCATGAACTGAATCTCAAGAGAAAATGGGTCATGCAGCAAGGCAATGACCCTAAGCACACAAGTTGTTCTACCAAAGAATGGTTAAAGAAGAATAAAGTTAATGTTTTGGAATGGCCAAGTTAATGTCCTGACCTTAATTCTATAGAAATGTTGTGGAAGACCTGAAGCAAGAAGTTTGTGTGATGAAACCCACCAACATCCCAGAGTTGAAACTGTTCTGTACTAAGGAATGGGCTAAAATTCCTCCAAGCTGTTGTGCAGGATTGATCAACATTTGCCTGAAATGTGTAGTTGCAGTTATTGCTGCATATGGGGGGGTGTCACACCAGATACTGAAAGCAAAGGTTTGCATACTTTTGACACTCATAGATATGTAATATTGGATCATTTTCCTCAATAAATAAATGATCAAGTATAATATTTTTGTCACATTTGTTTAATTTGGTTCTCTTTATCTACTTTTAGGACTTGTGTGAAAATCTTATGATGTTGTAGGTCATATTTTGCAGATATATAGAAAATTTACAAATATTCGAGCACCACTGTACCAGTCAATCATCACCTGAATGCAACAGCCTCATTGAGTATTGTTGCTGACCATGTTGTTCATGACCCCAATTTACCCATCTTCTAATGGCTACTTCCAGCATGATAATGCACCATATCATCTCAAACTGGTTTCATGTACACAAAGACAAAGAGTTCAGTGTTCTTCAGTGAACTATCCAGTCACCAGATCTGAATCCAATAGAGCACCTTTGGGATGTGGTGGAACGGGATATCAGCAGCATGACAGTGCACCTGGAAAATTTGTGGGAATTGTGTGATGCAACAATGTCAACATGAACTAGAATCTCAAAGGAATGCTTCCAACATCTAGTGGAATCTGTGCCATGAAAATTTGAAGCAGTTTTGAGTGCAAAGGGAGGCCCTACCCAGTATTAATATAGGGTTCCTAATATATCCCAAGTTTGATCCTGAGTTACTGTCTATGTAGATTTTCTGTGGTTGCTTCTAAAGTTTCCTCCCACCTCCCAACTCTATATGTGAATGCTTGTGTGCATGGTGCCCTGTGATAGACTGGCATCCCATCCAGGGTATATTTTCACATTGTGGCCAATGTTCTGGGTATAAGCTACAGGTCCACTGCGACCCTGACCACAATAAAGCAGTTATTGAAGATGAATGAATGACAGCCAGGCCATGGTTGTTTACATGGTTCTTTTGCAGTGTGCCCCTTGTGTTCTGCAACTTAGTTAAAATAGTTAGTCAACAGACCAACTAACAATGTTAGTAATTCATTTATTCATGTGCAGTGAACATTTTATCCTGGTCAGGGACATGGTGGATCCGTAGCCTATCGCGGGTAGCCTGTTTGGGACAAAATCTACCTACTGGCATGTTTTTGGGAAATTGGAGGAAACCGAAGAACCCGCAGGAAACCCACACGGACACAGGGAGACCATGTGGAGCTGTGAAGCGGCATCCTTGTATACACCATCCAAAAATGGTGTATACAAGGTAGATGTATATAGTTAACGGACCACTAAGTGTATGGCGCCATCTAGCAGTCTACTATATAGCAACCATACCTGGAGTACTGGAGTACAGACAGAAGGTTTTGTAAGGCACTACAGAATACACCAGTGTTGGATTAAACATGCTCATTCTAGACGTGATTCTTTCATCGACAGAAGCATGATTAGTTGTTAGTGTTACATTGGTGGTGATTAAAGGTTAACTAACATACACCTGCCAATAGGTAACGCTGGAACTATAAACTCCGCTAAATGGCGCCAGTGGCCTAAAAACAACCTCCTCATTGTTGCCCCGATTAAAATAATGTGAAATGTTTTGGCATGAAATAGAATTCTGTTGAATTGATTAGTGGAATTGAAGACACTTTGTACATAGTACGATACACAAAATGGGTTTCAAATTATGTTTCGAAAAAATAAGTCAATATTATTAGGCAAACCTTATACCGACTGAAAGCGCGGCTCCATAGCTCAGGGGTTAGAGCACTGGTCTTGTAAACCAGGGGTCGCGAGTTCAAATCTCGCTGGGGCCTGTTCGCCTTTTGTCAGTGTATCTTATTTAATTATATATTTTAATACTAATGACAACTAATTCATTATATATATGATGATTTAGTTGTCATCTTAAACACACTTAATGCAACATAATGCTGTTAACGCGATCATCTGATAACTGCCAATCCCGGTGGATGCAATGATGGATCAGCGAATCACAAAGGACAGTCAAAGATGGATTCGCCAATCAAAACGCGAGATTCTGTTTCGAGTGACGTTTCATTCGCCTATCAATATCGCGGATATTTAGTTAATCAACTGTCGGTAAGTTTTGCAGTAATATGCATCGTATAGGTGAGTGCTGTGAACGATCTTCATCATAATAAGTTTTACGTGTGTATTTTAATAACTTTTATATAACATGTTTACATGATAAACATTCCAAAACAATTATCATAATAAATATCAGTGAAAGCAGCACAGGCCTAAATAAAACTTATTAAAATACACACGTAAAACGTATTATAATAATGATCGCTCAAAGCACACACCTAAATACGATACATATCATTGCAAAACTTACCGACAGTTGATTAAATAAAAAGAAACAAATAAAACGTCATTCGCAACGTCACTCACTTCTCACGTTTTGATTGGTGCGTCAATCTTTGACTGTCCGTTGTGATTCGCTGGTCCATCATCGCATCCACCGGAATTGGCGAAAAAGGTGGAAAAGATGGAAACGCCTCATAGCACAGCTCTGCCAGTAGTTTTATAATATAAACACAAGCACTGATGAACTTGCTCTATTACATCTATTGTAATGTTACGTTGTTATAATAACGTAATAATTTAAAGAATATGGTGGATGTTCACATAATTTCCACATAAAGTCTAACAATAAACAAACAGTTTGTTTTGTAATAAACAATGGCGTAAATATGGTGATGTTTTCTGTAAGAACGACTATTTTTACCCACATTCCACAACATTAAATATAGTGTTATTCATAAACAGTCAAGACAAAAATAATTGTACTTCTAAAACGCACGAAACTCAGACGTTTAGAGCCCGGATAGCTCAGTCGGTAGAGCATCAGACTTTTAATCTGAGGGTCCAGGGTTCAAGTCCCTGTTCGGGCGGTAATGTTTCTATTTATGTTCTAAATTAAAGTTGTTTTTTTTTGAAGATATACAATATATTTCTTATTTGCCTGATTTCATGATCTCTACATAAAAGTTTACTTATGATCTATGTCCGTCAGTGATTGACAACCACCACATTAGTGTCCTGGACCCAGTTGTTCAGAAGTAATCCGATGAAAATGAAAAAAAGGATCAAATTAGCTCCGGTAATCCAAACTTGCTTTTGATCTGGATCAACCCTTCAGTAGGTCTATGTGTTGTTCAAAACTTTTTAGTAGGATTGGGATACCTGTTATCCAAAAAAATCAGGATTATCCTGATCCCAACAGAAGGATGGATTCAGGGAGGATTTCAGGAACAAAATGTAATAAAACTTAAAAACTGGTCAGATGATACAACGTTTGCATCATGTAGTATACACATTTATTTATATTTTTGCATTTGATTTGTTTAACCGTTACAGTGATAAAGTAGATAAAGTATACAGTAGGCTACCAATTAAGCCTTTCAGTTAGCCAGAGTCCAACAGGTTCTGTGGTGAACAGAGCCGTTATGATGCTACTTAAACTAATGCTAAACCGCTGTTAGCCTAATAATAATGTGCTCATTGATTCAACCTAGCTCAACAATGTAAAGATAACCAAATAAACTTTTTCATTTTGCCCTCAGAACATTTTTTATAAGTGAAACTCCGACCTGCCCTCTCAGAGACGATCCCTCAACAGGAGTGTCTAAAATTTAAAGTCTCTCTACAACCAAGGCTTTTTAATAGTAGGGAGGAGCCACTAAATATGTTCCGCCCTGACTTCCTTTTTCAGTGTAAATTGTCAACACACGATAATGTTACGTGTTTCACATTAGCATTTTCTATGCACAGGCAACAGAAAAACTTAAAACCTTTCGCCCAACGTGGGGCTCGAACCCACGACCCTGAGATTAAGAGTCTCATGCTCTACCGACTGAGCTAGCCGGGCTGTAAAAAAGATTATATCAGACTAGGTTATATTATATACGTTATATTATATACGAAAATAGGTATAAATAAATAATAAAAAAAACAGGTATATATCTGATTGTAAAGACACGGTGCTTATCAACTAGTCCACGTCAAAGTTGACGAGTCAACCGTCTAACAAGATATATTCTCTGACCGGGAATCGAACCCGGGTCGCGGCAGTGAGAGCGCCGAATCCTAGCCACTAGATAGGGATCGTTAAGTTCTTGTCCGATACCAGTCACAGAACCAGAATTTAAACCCTGTTCTGGCTGATTCTTCTCGTCCGAGCTCTGAAAGAAGTACACACCGACACCATCGTTCAGTGATAGCTTCATAGTTTAATGATACAGAAAGCATAGCATATATACACCCACAGAGAGAAATATTGATAAAGAATGATAAATGTCAATAGGAACAGGTGACATAACATCAGATAATATTCTTATATCAGATGATACGAAGAAGAAGAAGAAGAAGAAGAACCGAGAGAGAGAGAGAGAAGTGAAAACAACACATTCCGAGAACACAATTCAATCTGCCCTGAAACAGAAACAGAATTGAGAGACCATGCTATGAAACTTAATCAATCACTCTCGGCAAAAATGGGTTTTAGATATTAAAACCAATCACAACGATGGCATATCTAAAGTAGTAAGAGAGACATTATAAATGTCTGTAATACATACACAAACCAAATATTTTTCTTATCGGGACAACTGCAAACAATTTTTTACACTGCCAAGATTCTGTGTGGAGGTAGATGGACCCCCCGTCTGTACGGGGATTGCCATAATCTTTAATGAGACAATGACAAAGTTTTAATAATCACATATTTAAAAATAAATAAAAAACAAAAATAAAAAAAAGGAATGCATTATATGTTAAGCCTCTGTGGGCCTCTAAGCATCTTCATTTTGTACCTCTGAGTTCAGGGTTTATGTGATGGTAAATTAACCCTGCTTTCTGGAATACCCCCCTGGTATACAGGTGTTCATAATAAAGTGGCCAGTAAATGTAGATACAATCACATGCCTGAAACATTGACATCCTATAGATATACGATCCCTTGGAGACAAGTCAATATAGATTCTCTGATTTAAAAATACAAATACAAATATACATATAGGCTAGTTTCAAAAACACTCATGTAAATCATGTCAAGAAATCAGTTCAAAGAAAATGAGAATTTGTCTCCATGGTGTCCATTGGTCTACACCACAGATCACCAACACTGGTTGTGGAGTATGCCTGTCCTGCACTTTTAGTGTTTTCCCTTCCTACTATCTAGGAATATTGTATGGATTACCAGAAAGGGGAAACGTTTTTTGTTTTATCATTTGTTTTTAAATTTGTTACCACTTCGACTACATGATGGTTTAGTGGTTACCACGTTTGCCTCACACCTCCAGGGTTGGGGGTTCGATGTGTATATGATTGTGCCCTGTGATGGATTGACACCCTGCCTAGGGTGTGCTGCACCTTGTGCCCCATGCTCCCTGGGATAGGCTCCATGTCCCCTTATCAGTTCCTTGTAATTAAACTGCATATAGGACATGTGAATTTATGAAACCTTAAATAAATAAATAAATAAATAAATAAGAACTAAAACTGAAAAAAAGAACCAATACTGATACTTAAAAAAAAAAAAAAAAAAAAAAAAAAAAAACTTGTACAGTGGGGGAAATAAGTATTGAACGTGTCAACATTTTTTTCAATAAATATATTTTCAATGAGGTTATTCACATGAAATTTTTACCAGACATCAGTATTAACTCAGGAAATCTGCTAATATAAATAATCAAAACATTAAAGTCCATAAATACAGTTGTGTGTAATAAGTGGAATGACACAGGAAAAAAGTATGGAACGCGCTAAGAAAAAGCAGTTCTCCAACTGAAATCTGTAAATAGCTAGAAAGTAATTAGACTTCCTATCTCTGCAAATGAATATCAGCTGGGTTAGTAAATTGATGGTCTATAATTAGGCTTTTCATTACCAAGGTGTCACACAAGAAACATCTCATGATGGGTAAAAGCAAAGAGCTCTCCCAAGACCTTGTGCCCCATGGTCCCTGGGATAGGCTCCAGGTTGCCTATGACCCTGTAGGATAAGCAGAATACAAGATGGATGGATGGATTCACATGCACAACAAATTCCGTTCAAGGTCTATATTCGGGTTGCAGGCATATTCTGCAACGAAGACCCTGTACAGTTACGCTGAACAAATGCATAATGGATGAATGGGGGAAAATTCTGCTTGCTAAAATTAACCAACTGGTGTCTTCAGCGCCCAAACACTTAATAAATGTTATTAAAAGAGAAGGTGATGTTACACAGTGGTAAACAGTCGACTGTCCCAACTTTTTTGGAGTGTGTTGCAGTCATCAGATTTGAAATGAGTGTTTATTTCAAAAAGAAATTAAATTCACAAAGTAAAACATCAAATAATGTGTTAATAATGTGTTTTCAATATAGTACAGGATAAATTGAATTTTAAAATGACTCTTTTTCTTTGTTTGTTTTTTGCATTTTCCATACTGTCCCAACTTTTTCAGAATTGGGGTTGTAATTGAATAATAAATTAAAAGTCTTCTGTCATATCTTCAATAAGACCTATGAGTCAATATGAGCAGGACCATATCACACTTTAATTCAAGTCACTGGTATGTTACAGGGAAATACAATAAATGTGACATTGTGTAGATGAGTCACAATAGATCATAGAACACAAGCACAGGAAAAAGGCAGGAAATTAATTTTAAAAAAAAAACAAGTTGTTCATCATGAGGTCAAATGCTGAATTTGTAAGCACAGCTTTAATCTAATTAAATGTATTTTAATTTAGTAAATTAATAATGCAGGACAAATAAATTATGATATAGTCACCAAGCATATAATACTGACATAATATCTGACTGATTTTTCAGAATCATTATTTTTTGTATGCTCTATTCAGTTAATTTTCCTACATTTCAACATATGTACAATAAAAACCACCAGAACCATTGCTAGCAATCCAACACTCAGAACTGCTGCAAATACTGGGTATAAGATCTTTATTTTTTCAGCCCCTGGAGGTTGAATGGAGAAGGCTGTGAAAATTAAAATGAGGTAGTTACTAAGCATGTGTGTCAAAACTGGCACAAGAAGTTTTCCTAAATAACATATATTTGGTAAATTATTTGTTGTTGCTGTGGATAAACTTGGCAAAGGCTTTCCTAATGCAGTTCTTTGTGTTCAAAGTGTGTTTCTAAACTAAAACCTATTTTTTAACCACTAAAATAAAAATGTTATTACATCTATTATAAACATGGCTTGCTGATGGTATCTTCATTGGCCTAGTTCAGCCTCACAAAGGATCTTCATATCATAATATTAAGTGTTTACACTATAAATCTAGCAAATAATTTATATAGTTATATAATATACTGTATAAGAAGTGTTATTTTACCTTCTTTATAGTTATAGACACATTCATCTCTTATGTCTTCTGAAAAGATAAAGATAAAAGATGACACAAAAAAAACAGAGAATAACAGAGACCATGCCACTTTTCTAAAGTTATATTACCATATATGTGCACTCCATCTTCAAACTCCATGCGTTTTCCTTCTACAATTCCACAGTAGTATGAGCCAAGATCACTGTTCAAGACACTGAAAATTTTCAGTCCAAAAAACTTGTCCACCAGACAACCCTCAAAATGTGTGCTGTTGTGATTCAGAACTTCTGTTAAGCCTCCATCATTTTTTAGGCGTGCAACAAGCACAACCCTTGGTCTTTCCTTCATGTTCACTCTCAGCCAGAAAATTTCATGATGCAGAGAAATGCTACACTTCAAGACAACTGATTCTCCAAGTTTAACCCGTTTTTGTTCTATTGTCCCCAAAGCCCTCAACGGCAATACAAGGGTCCCTGGTGAAAAAAATATATATATTTGAGTCCATGTTTAAACTCCAATTCATATTATTTACTACAAAATCATTTACAATTACAATCAACCTGGTTACCAATAGCCTTTAAATGTTTTAATGTTTTATACTCACCTGTTAATACCAGTATCCAAGACAAAAGCATTGTGATTGCAAGTTGTCAACACTTGTTTCTCATTTCTGAGAAATTTCCAGACTGCTTCATAAACGGAAGTGTTTTTGACACTACCCTCCCCCTCAGTCCTTTACCTGCTTTTCTTTTTAACCTCTGAAGCTTAGACAACTATTTGTACACGTTCACATACAAAAAAAAAAGCTGATTAAACTACCCATTCTAATAAATAAATGTTAGTGGTACCTTGCTCCATCTTTCGTAGAAAATATTAAAAACAAAGCAGGTTTCTAAATGAAGTGACAAATCAGTGTTTTCTTACTGCCTTAATGTGTTAAAATATTTTTTGAATGAATTTTGAATTTTAGACAGTATCATATTATATTGGGTTTAACAGTAACACAGAGAAAAATATATAAAACCTTATACTGGCCCACAGGAAAGTGTGGTTAAGACACAAGAGACCTGGTCTGATTGTGATTGCATATGCATTACTTTCACATTTCTAGAGTGTCTCTTGACGGAAACTCAGTCAACAGAATTGATGACTCTTTTTTAAGTGAGCACAGCACACTTGATTCTCAACTATACAGGAAACCAAGATATGACAAAACAAACCAGACCACATACAATTCAGGTTACACAATCCACATTAATGAAATATGCTTTTCATATTAAAAAAAAAAAAAAAAAATTAATCAGTATTTAATATTATTAATGAATCAGTTCCTTGTAATGAAACTGCATATAGGACATGTGAATTTATGAAACCTTAAATAAAAAAAAAAAATAAAAAAAGAACTAAAACTGAAAAAAAGAACCAACACTGATCCTTTAAAAAAAACTTGCTTCAGACCATACTTTTTACCTGTGTCATTTCACTTTATTACAAAACTTCACTTATGGACTTTAATGTTTGGATTTCTTCATTTGTGTGGATTTCTTGAGTTAAAATAAAGTCTGGTGAAATTTTCATGTGAATAGCTTAATTGTAAATATATTTACTGAATTTTTTTTGACACGTTCAATACTTATTTCCCCCACTGTACGTGGTAGTTTTTTTTAATTATTATTTATTTGTTTATTTTAAACAGCTTGTATGTGGTATTATAGGTCCTACATGAACACAGAAGTACTACATGCAAACCTCAGAAGCAATGGGAGAGAGGCATCCAATTTGAATTTGGAACTTTATTATAATCGTGCATTCTCTCACACTAGTGCCTTACAAACATGGCAATTTGTCAACATTTTTGCCAAGCATCAACTGAAGTACTACAGGCAGTAAAGATGGCATATAGCTACAAAGATACCCGCAACCACTTCACAAAAACTCAGGGTAACATTTAGATAATTTCACAGAAAAGAGGCACTATTTTCCATAAAATGAAGAGTGAAGATACATTTTTATAGTTTTCATAACATGAAATTTTGTGCTACAGGATATGCTTGTTCAGTTTCACAAGTTGAAGATATTGAACAATAACATATTAGACTAGACCAGGGAGTACATTTCAATCTGACATTCTGTTCAGAATCAGCATAGATCAGCAAAGACGTTAGCTAACTTGCTAAAAACAAAAAAAAAATAAACCAACAAGCAATTAAAAAAAAAGAACAAAATCTTTAAAAATTGACATGAAAAAACCCCACAGATGAACATTCGGTAATGTATATAAATATATTTTTATATTTTTTACTAAGGTGCAGCGACACGTAAGCACTGCCATTAGATCAACTGATTTTTTTTTTTATTTATTTAAAAATGCTCTTAGGATTTAAAAGGACAAAACAGGATGGTTTTACAGTTGAATTTCGGTAATGTTGATCACTTACTACTCAACGTTTTAAAACACAAACATGTATTACTCTTAATTCATAGAGATCAAATACCTTATGATGAACAGTAATAGCATTCAATATTAAACCATTCACCCAAAGCAACTTGCACAATAAAACCATGTAATACAATGCTTTCCCCAAGTACTGCAAAAAGAAATTAATCATCTTAAACATAGCCAATGCTGAGGACACCATTGACGGTACAACCAAGTTTAATACTGCTAACTTCATAGTTGAATTCAGAAATGCTCTTTTATTTATAACACAAAATCCTTTTATTAGTTGATGCAGCCTACTCATATTGCCCACATTGTGAGATTTCCTTCCCCCCCCCCCAAGTAGCCTTAAGGCATGATGCACATGCAAACTGGATTCTTACCACAAAGAAACCAAACCAGCTTTGTTGTGGTGCAGTAAACCAACAAATGAACTGAGAAAATGTGGATCTTGCCACCTGTATGCTTGCAATTACTCTGTATCTTTACTTACGGGTGTTGCACAGATTATATGATTTCCTGGTGAGTAGAAAAGTACAGATTATGAAATATGCAGTATAGATCCAGGATTCTCTGCTGCAAGACCTGTCTCATTTGCTATTTGCTTTGTATACAATTTCATTTAATCTTAATTAGGTATTTTTTATCTTAATTAATTACTCCTTTACATACATTAGGATGTTAGACAAGCTGCTCTTACTACATCATTTATCTGTTTACAAAAATTAGCAAACATAAGACCAATGCAATGATTTTGCTAAACAGCACTGAAAGTTTCAACAGAGCATGCAGTAGCATTTGTGCTGTACCATGTCAGTAAAATAACATATCCCATGGTACTACTTATCTAGAATCAAGTTCTTTCCTTTTGTGTGCCCAAACACAAAGCTCAGAACTCAATATAAAATCAGTAGATCTACAAACATTCTCAGTTCCTAAACCATATGGCACAAACATAAAATGTCGCCACACATTTTAATGCTGTTTGTCTGTGTTTCCAATTTCTTCATTTTTGCCATCCTTAAAAGAGATAAAGCTTTCAGCTGGCTCCCATGTGTTTTTCCATTTTGCCCCACTGTAAGACAAAAATACAAACTAGGCTGATTAGCTGATAAGTTTGTAGAAACACTTTTTAATGCAACATAACCAATACTATCAAGGCAATTAACATGAACTACACAGCTTGGTCTTTAACAGCATTATACAGTGCCCTCCACTAATATTGGGACCCTTGGTATTATGAGCAAAGAAGGCTGTGAAAAATTGTCTGTATTGTTTAACCTTTTGATCTTTTGTTAAAAATAAAAAAATTCACAAAAGTACTCTGCTCTCATGGAGATCAAACAATAACAAACAACACACTGATATTTACACTTTTTTTAGTACACCTGGGTAAGTAGGAACAGGAAATTGTTCAATCATTACATATAATGAGGGTATAAAAATGAGGTAATACATAGGCCAATTTCCCTTAGTCATTCATAACAATGGGTAAGACCAAGGAATATAGCTGTGATGTGCAGCAAAAGGTTGTTGAGCTTCAAAAAATTGGAAGTGGCTATAAGAAAATAGCACAAGCATTGAAAATGCCCATTCCATTTCCACCATCAGGGCAATAATTAAGAAGTTCCAGTCAACTGGGAATGTTATGAATCAACCTGGAATTAGATGCGTGTCTATATGGTCTCGATGCACTGTAAAGAGGATGGTTAAAAATCTCCAAGGAACACTGCTGGAAAATTGCAGAAGTTAGTTGTGTCTTGGGGTCAGAAAGTCTCTAAAATTACAATCCAAAGTCACCTACATCACCAAAAGTTGTTTGGAAGAGTTTCAAGAAAAAGCCTTTACTCTCATCCAAATACAAACTCAAGCGTATTCAGTTTGCCAGACACTACTGGAACTTCAAATAGGATCGGATTCTATGGGCAGATGAAACAAAAATACAGCTTTTTGGCAATAAACGCCAGAGATGGTTTTGGCGAACACAGAGAGGTAGCCATATCAAAAAGTATCTCCTGCCCACGGTTAAATATGGTGGGGGCTCTTTAAGGTTTTTGGGCTATTTTTCCTTGACATTTTGTTAGGATATATAGCATCATGGACTCTATCGAATATCAACGGGTATTAAATGGCAACCTGACTGCCTCTGCCAAAAAGCTTCAAATGGAAAAGCAAAACATGCATCAAAATCAACACAAAAATTGTTCACCGAACACAAAATGAGGGTCCTGCCATGGCCATCCCAGTCCCCTGACTTGAAACCTATAGACAACCTGTGGGGTGAACTGAAGAGAAGAGTCCACCAGCATGGATCTCGATATTTGAAGGATTTGGAGAGATTCTGTATGGAGGAATGGTCTCAGATCCCTTGCCATATATTCTCCAACCTCATCAGGCATTATAGGAGAAGACTCTGTGATACATTCCCTTTGCCAAGGTAACAGCTCTAAGTATTGACAAAAAAAAGGTGCCAATAATTGTTGCATATCTATATTTAACAAAGATTTTTTTTTTTATAAACCTGTGTTTTGTTTGCAATTGTTTGATACCCATGAGAGCAAAGGATTTTTGTGAATTTTTTAAAACAAAAGATAAAAAGGTTAAACAATAAAGACAAATATTAGCGGAAGGCACTGTAGATGACTTTCATGGTAGGTTTATACAGAATAGAGCAGCTTACCATAATGAGCAAGGCATCCACTTGATTCTGACTTCATTTCGACCCTTTTATTTTAAAGAATAGAAAAGGGAAACAGGAGAATAAGCCCATATTATTTCACATAAACTAAATTTTAAGGTTTGCTGTGAGAAATGCTTTATGGAGAGACAAATAAAATTAATTCCATAACACTGTTTAACTCAAGAGTATATATTCAATGCTCTGTCATATTGAATTTAAGGTTCATTATTTTAACCAGCAAAAACATTGCTGGAATCTTATATTGTACAATATAAATATATATATTTAGGACTGAATTATCTGCATTAATTTTCGTGACCCACCTTTGTATTTCTCCATCTAAGAATTTTCTCAACAGGAAACACGCCATTGTATACGTCATGATTGCAATCTAGGGAGAAAAGAAATCATATTGAGAATTTTCTAACCATTAAAACTTGGAGAATCACAGCATTACAAAGAATAGCTCACATTTTGGGATGCCAGGTTAATTTTGAACCACTAATCTAGTTATTTATCTATTTAAAATGCAAAACATTTACCTGACATTTTCCTTTTCCTTGAAAGTGAATTTAATCCTTTTGGTAATTCATCACTTGCGCTGGATGAACCTTCATCACACTCCACACTGTCAACTCTACGTGCAATCAACTTTGATTGGGTCCACTTTTCTGATGGCTGTTTTTTGCTAGAGGCAGTTGGAAAAACTGAATCTTCTGTCCCATCATCTGACTGCCTCACACTTTCACTTGATTCAGTCCCTGAACTGGAAGCCTGGCATTCCATGACAAGATCTGTACAGCTGTTAGATTCAGATTCCTTACTTAACATGGGTCCATTCATGGTTGTACCAGCAGATGGTTTATTAGAGCTCCCTGTAGATGGTGTTGGTTCTACAACTGAGGACAGGTTCTTGGATGGCCCCACAGAGCTCACACTGTTTTTATCATGTAGCAACAAGGGGCCTTTAGGAAATAATGCAGCTTCCAACTGAGCCTCTGAAATTCTCTCCAAGCGAACCTCCACTTTGGCCTTTAATTCTCCGGGCACTGGAAATGAATGGGAGGGACTGGGCCTGTCTTGGGCAATGTCAGAAACATGACCATGGGCATGGATCCGTTTGTGTATGTTCCAGCCACACCGAGTAGCAAACATGTGATCACAGAGGTAGCACTTATATGGGAATGGCTTCTTCAATGCAGGGGGTACACCCCGATGACTGGCCAGAGTCCTCAGACTGGTGAACGTCTGTCCACACCTGCTGCACTTAAGCTTGCTGGAGCACTTGTGGCTCTTAAACTCTGTCCTTTCCTGAAACTTTGTCCCACATTCCATACAGGTATACACACATGAAGCCACTGGTAAATTAGCTTTTGGCTTGTTTTGTTGCTCTGGGCTTTTGTCTGAAGTGCAGCACAGGCAAGGTTTCTGGCTACTCAGGAGGTGCCTGTCACGGAGTGCGTGTGTTACAATGTGGCTTTGTGTGGCAGAATTTGTTTTTTGCATGTATTTTTTCTTTGATGACACTGAACTTTTTCCCTGTGATCTTTTACTCAGAATGATAAAGTCTGTGCTAGAAGATGGTTCCTGGGGGCTGACCACTGAAAGAGCTTGTATCAGAGAGTTTGACAACACTTTGGTCTCTGTGGCGGATGTTTGATGCTCTGAGACTGTATGAGATGCAGATGGACGACCTCTTTTACGTCTACTTTCTAACTGAGTCACCTGTGCCTCTGGGACAGATGTTTCTGTAAAAAAGAAGAAAAAAAAAAGAAAGAAAAAAAAAAAAAAGACAAAACAGCTGTATTATCCAGTAGAGAAATGTGAAACAAAATACATTTTAGGCAATAGATCAATCAGATATAGTCACAACACATGACCCATTTGGACACCCAGATTCTCCTTTAAAGTCTACTGCTACTACATGGAATACATAATGGTGGTTTCCCTAACAAGGTTCACAGGGCAACTGAAGGAAAAGTAGTCTCACAAGAATACAGATCGCCCATCATAATCAACAATGGGAGTTTGTTTAATTTTTTCACATCAAAACCCATTTTAGTGTTTGTTGCCAAATTACTCTTTTTGTCTCCACTGATCACAGCACCCAGTTACAGTTGTAGCATCTAGCAGTTCTGTTTGTGGCTATAGATGAACTAAAAGGCTTTACCAAGGTTGCAAATAATTACAGAGCTGAGTTTATAGGTTGGGACTTCTCTTAACCCAAACAGTGTGTAATGACTAAAGCAGGAACACTAAACAATGTGTCATCAAATCGATAAGTACACTGCATACTGATCCATTATCCAAAACACATACATATTTTATCTGAATGTGTCCATGTTGTCGTCATCTTTCTTTCTTTATTTATAAAGCACTTTCAATACAACTTAAATGTAAGAAAATAGAAAATACAATACAAAGGAAGACAAAACAACACAATACAGACAATACATAATACAAACATTATACCTGTTTAAAAGCTATTGATAATAGGTGCTTCTTAATCAGATACTTAAAACTTGGTAAAGAGGGAGCAGTTCTAACTGAAATTGGTAAGTTATTCCATAGATTAGGACCAACAACAGCGAAGGACCGATCACCTCTGCAGCCTAGTTCTAGAAACGGAAAAGAGACCAAGATTACAGGATCTCAAGGGCCTAATTGGTTTATGGATGGAAATTGCTTCTGAAAGATAAGATGGCGTTTGATTTTGTAAATATTTAAATACAAAGATTCGAATTTTAAAAACAATTCTAAATTTAATTGGTAGCCAGTTTAGCAAGGTGAGAATAGGTGCAATGTGATCGAACCTTCAACATCTGCCTGTCATCAACCTTGCAGCAGCATTCTGAACTATATGTAAATGCTGGATTACACCATAGTATAAAGAGTTACAGTAGTCTAGACGAGATAAAACAAATAACTGAATGATCTGCTAAAAAATGTTTTGCAGAGAGAAAAGACTTAATGTTATGACTAAGGGTTTGTCACCTTGACTCAAACAAATGGAAAGCATCCTAGGCATACTGGATACTGAATTGTAAAATACCTGTAGTAAAGAATATATATATTGATATTTATATTCAGAGAGAGATTATAGATACGTAGTGCTGCATGACCACAATGAAAAGTTGGTACACATCTTTTTCAGTTTGTGTATACGTGAAATTTTACATCAGTTTCAGAAACAATTCAATTTGTTTCAATTTCAATTCAAATCACTTTTAACATAAGATCTAATCTGCTTGTACAGTTTTAAAGCAGCAAGGTCTCTAAAGCTTTACCAGTTGTTGTAATTTCTGGAGTAGCTTTTTGAAGAACTGATATGCTGTCCTGTCTGGTGTCCGTTTCCTCAACTGTGGCATCTTCAGATATTTGCACTTCACCCTACAAGTATAACAATGGTTTTCAAACATGTACATTAAAAGGAAGTTTAGGGCACATGAAGCATATTGACTGATATGGTTAAAACCTAATTAGAATTAGAACAAAGTCAAGATTTAATAATTAAAAAATTTTTTTAAAGTTCCAAACAATCATAGTAAATCATGCAATAAATACACACATGTACCATTCTGTCTGCTAATGTAGCATAAAAACTAAAGCAAGTGCTGTGCTGTTTCATTAATGTCCAACTGCATAATCACTGAAATTAATCAATCAATTAATAAATTAATATTAAGAACTTGAAGTACATTCAGAGTAAAATTCTGTAATTGTTTTGTTTTTTATTTGATATAAATTGGCTTTGATACCTCACAAATTGAATGGACAAGAAAGAAAAAAAATCCCTGTTGGTATGAGGGAAGGGCTTTAAATTAATTTTGTATTTTTGCATCAGCATTTAGCAGCTTGTACCAAAAAAAAAAAAAAAAAGACACCCAAATTGTGTAGCTATACGAAATTAGCACATCAATTACATCATTACAATTAATATAGCTAAACTGCAAGTTGGCCACTAGTTTCAAGAAAACATCCAGCAGTCTGCAGCTAAACCAAAGAGTAACAAATTTAAGACATTTTCAAGTTGTTTTCTCACCTTGTTTCTACTTTAACTTTATCTGTGAACACGACTCCGCTTAAAACAGTCTGAACCAGAGAGCTGAATGAAGTGGTATCTAAAGACATCTGGGAAAATCTCAAACATGGCTCTGCTACAAACTAGGAACTACCAGTTCAATTTAAAAAAATTTGCACAAGCTTTGCTACTACAAAAAAAAAGGAAAATGTAAGACTCCCTGAGTTTGACAGGTGTAATGCAGCTGTGGAGTCAGCATCACACCTATTTTGGATTTTACTTGCAAGTAGATTTTTTGTGTGTGCAACATATTTCAGTGGCTTTAGGAAACATAAAATAATGTAACAATGTGGCATGCAACTGTTACACCAACAGCATGGCCTATTTTTAGGCATGTCACAGTGAAAAATAACCAATAATCCAGTACCAAAATCTCCTAAATTGGAAATCTCCACACACTCCATGTTTCAAGAAATGAGCTGAGCACAAATGTCCATCATACAAACGGAACAAACATACTTTAGCGTGTTCACCAACCCAAACATTCACACTTGCTCAACTTATGAAACCCTCCAAGAAAAGGCTAGTTAGGCAAATAAGGGTTTGACAAAGAACCAGTAACTAACTGTGTAGTTTTACTGCAATGTGTAAGAACCACATGAGATGTAAGAGTAAGTATCAGTGTGTTTTTACACTCATATCTCTCAGAAATTGTCCAGACAACCACCTCTGAAGTGTAGCTTTGCTCTGGAGTTGTCTTGTGGAAGAGACTGTGCAACACCTACAGTAGGTGGCCAGATAGTAGTCCAAAAACATAAAACAAAATATCTTCTAAGGTTCTTTAAGGGGTTCTGAGTACAGATAAGGGTTCTTAGCTGAAAGAAAGGTTTTTGTTTGGAAGCCTTTCTGACAGGGAAATAAGCTGTTGTATACACAGAACCCTCAATGGTTCCCTCAGAGGGATTTCTAAAGAGTAATTCAGGGTTATAGATTTGGCCTTTAATAATTCTCTGAAATAAGCTGACTATGTATGAAAAAAGCCACAAGTCCTTTATAGTTTAACAAACATATGCACCCTCAAAATTAAAGCTGAATACTGCAACTTTGTAGATTCAATTCAATGTGCAGTGCTGCAGTGTATATGGAAAATAGCTTACCCTGCTTTCTGTACTTTCAAGAATCATGGGACTCTGCTGGGACACCATCACGTCATCCGCTTCTGTTTTGAAAGTTACTTGAGATGTTTGACTTCTGAAACTGGACTCTGCGCGCTGTTTTTCTCTCTGTTCCAACTCCTGCTTCAGGTCATCAATTTCCCTCCAGCTACGCGAGATCTCCATTCTCGTCTCCAACATGACGTCAGCAAAAACCTTCACAATATCTGACGTTGTCTTTATCATGAGTCCCTCAATGATAGTCCGAAATTTGGCAGATATGGGGTCTTCCACCTCCATGATGTTTGCTTTGTTGCAGAAGACAAGAAAGTAGGATATATTTCACAATCTTTACTTCCTGTGGGTGAAAAAAAAACAACAACAACAAATATATTGCAATATACAGTATATACAACGTTACATAATTACACAATTGCACTGAGGAATTGACTTGTACCAATGCAACATAAAAAGTGCCATATCAGTGTCACTGATATGCTGAGAATTATCCACCACACAAATATCAGCCAGTCAGTGGTGGTCTGTTTCCATTAATGGATGGAGTAGAAAGTGGCAAACTGTACATAGCAACAGATTAGCCATGGTCAACAACTGTTTGTTGGGTTGCTTCATTTGCAAAGAAATTGTCAGAGTTTTTATATTTATATTTATATTTATATATATATATATATATATATATATATATATATATATATATATATACACACACACACACATACACAAATTCAATACTCTTTATTATTATTATAGAAATACTATATTAATTTTATATATATATATATATATATATATATATATATATATATATATATATATATATATACACACACACATACACACACACAAAATACTCTCTATTATTATTATTATTATTATATTAATACTATATATACACATATATTCAATATTCTCTCTCTATTACATATATATATATATATATATATACACACATACACAAATTCAATACTCTTTATTATTATTATAGAAATACTATATTAATTTTATATATATATATATATATATACACACACATACACACACACATAAAATACTCTCTATTATTATTATTATTATATTAATACTATATATACATATATTCAATATTCTCTCTCTATTACACATACATATATATATATATATATATATATATATATATATATATATATATATATACACACACACACACACACACATACACACATACACAAATTCAATACTCTTTATTATTATTATAGAAATAATATATTAATTTTTTATATATATATATATATATATATTCAGAAAAAGAACGTATGCGCCCAGTGTTGTGAATATGTCCCGTAGGGAGCCATTTAAAACCCAGCCACTGGAGGGAAAACAGGGGTTGCTAATTTTGCTGCGGTTGCGACAACAGATGCTTCTTTAATCAGGATGAACAGCCAGCATCTAACATCTAATGTTATCTACCTGAGAGAGAAGTCCTCGAACTGCACGCACAGAAACACAAAATGTTGCAAACAACTCACCCCAAATACACAAATAAACTACACGCGTCGTTTTATCGATCGACCCCTCCGTGGATTTCTTGGCCCGCTAAAGAATTTTTCAAGCGTACTATGTGCAATTCGTGAAAGATCCGGGTAGAAACACATACTACATACTCGGTTCCGTGTAGAGAAGGTTTGCAGTCTTAAAGAGAGAGTAGGCTATTTGTAGATAGATCAGAATATAGTTACAAAACCATCAACATGTTAAAAAATTATTTTTTACTAAAAAATAACGTTGATATTTTGTCTCTTTCACGTTAGAACGCGTGCAACACAGAACAGTAGAACTAAATGTATAACATGGAAGTTAGTAATAATACAGCAGTTAGTGACGTTGAACGTAGTCTGTCGTGTTCATTATGTGCCATATAAATATGGGGAACATAGGACCCTGGGAACATAGATATGCTCTACTACTACTACTACTTTAATTTTAATAAATAAAAACATTAGGCCTCAACTGGCCAAAGGAGGTCAATCAGATATACTAGTGATAAAGGATACAAAGGATAAAAGGATACAGAGCAAAACAGAGCATAATATAAGCATGTTTACATATACTGTATGCACAGCACTGTCTGTCTGATAATTTTTTCCCTTGTTTTTATATAATACGAAACAGTAATTATTAAATTAAAGTAATAAATTAAATTAAACAGCTGATTAATTATCTTATTCTTCCACAATATGCAGTCATCCCAAATTCCTTTATTTTTCAGCTGATCAAACTCTAATTTAAAAATTTACCAACAGTGAGTTAAACTTGAGAGTTTAAATCTTCATCATAGCATTTAAACTAAAGTTTGTTGCCCTTATTGTTGTTAAACACTGTCATATCAGTACATGTGGTCTTTATGTTTTCAGAAAACTCTTGAGAAAGCAGTGTGGCCGTTTTTGAGGTGCTGAAATCACAATGCCTTGCACCAATATACCCATTCTCATGTTAAACCTGTTCATTTTAAACCACCAACCCCCACCAGGTAGTCATGGTAACTGACTCAGGAACATATTCCTTCAGGTACCACTCACAAACAGATTCTTTTAATGTATATGATGTAAAACATTCTGTTGGAGAAATTATTTGTGCTTTTGAAATTATTCTCACATTAATAGCACCTTATTTTGAGATTAATTAGATTAACAACAAGAAAGAAATAAGCCTGCTCAGCCCATGCTCCACAGAAGTTAATTTATTTCTTCTCCACTTGTAATCCAAGTCAAACAACAGTAATAGAAAACATATAACAATAATTCATACAAAAATCAGTTTGTTGACAATGGGGTTAGACAGTATACTTCTCTTCCCCTTGCCTTTGAGATTTGTGATAATGTGTGTAACTTTTGTAGAGTTCACTAAATACTTCCTTAACACCCATTTGCAATGTCCTGTTCAAGAACTTTATATCCTGTTCGACACACTGGTCCAAGATGCAGTAGATGCCTTCTGTCAGATGCGCCTTGATTTCTGGTCGAAGTGTCACCTTCACACATTAAACAAAGAAGCATGGCCTTCATTACTGATGCAGTATACTATTGTACAAAGAGAAGCATTATGCAGAACTCTAATGATGGACACAATCAAAATAATATATTTCTTACTAGTGGATAATTCTCTTATTTTCTTTATTTGCTGTCAATGTAATGCCTAGATAGGCAAATGTTTAACATACTGGATATTTTAGAACAAAATGTAAGACAGGGTTCTCCACCATCCGTAATCAAAACACCATTTAAGGGAATATGTTTTGGCAGAATGATTCATCCAAATAGTACAGTTCCGGACACTTGCAGAATCTGTATCAAGACAAAACCATAGTTGTGTCCCAAATGACATACCAGACACTATGCACTATACACTCTGCCGTCTAGTGTATGAATTTTAGATGGGTAATATCATCTCAAATGGCACACTTTCAGTATTGTACTAACCGGAAGTACATGCTGTTTCCTGGTCGAGGGCAAATTACGTCAAACGCACATAACGCGATGGCACTAGCATTAGCAAAACAGGCAAACAGATAACAAAATGAATTGGTACATTTTTCTGTTTATGTTAATTTTTCCTTTTATGCCCAACAAGACCTCAGTCCCCGTCAGACAGGTGCGTAATCGTCTCTGCAGGCAAATTTTGCTTATTAACATAGTATGCGAATCAACATAGTAAGTTGTGGTTAAGACTATGGCTGCTGGCAATGTAAACATCTTTTCTTTACGTTCAGCATCTGAGCCTGATATATCCCCTCCCCATCCACTACATAAGGAAAGCTGCGACCCTTGAGTGCATGAAGTGTCCATCATTCCACACTTCATTTTTTCGGTTGAATGAGTGCGTCATCCGGGAACTTAAAGTGCACTTTGTTTTTGGGGGGGTTTTCAGTGTGAACACACTAATCACACTATTTAAATTACAAAATGGAGTAGAATAGTGTACAAGTGTGCAATTTGGGATGCACCTCATGTTTTTCTTCCCTTTTTGAGCATCAAACAGCAAATGGGATCTAATAGCAGGTACAAATTAAAGTTGTGGCCAAATCTGCTGTAGGATTGGTCTGAGAAATCATTCTAGCTGTTTGGAGTTTGTTTGACACTGTGGCAGCAGGGGTATGATCAAGTGCCAGTTTGTGAATGGAGAGCAGAATCAAGGAGAATGCATGGTGACACCTGTGTCTGGGCTGATTTATGTGTGTGTGTTGCAGGAGCTGCTGAAAAAGCCAAACAAGAGATAGAGTGCGAGCTGATAAAACCCATGATTTGGCAGCATTTTGATAAGCTTGTGTGTGTGTCAAAGTGACAACTTTCATTCTTTTCAAAAATTGAGATTTAGAAGTCCTTCTGTACTGAACAACACAGGCCAAAGAAAAATAAACAGACTCGCTTGCTCTCATGCCAGGGAGTTACAGACGCTTTATCATGCTATACTTAATTTGCATAGAATTGAGAATATGTCAGTTCTCAGCTGCATGTTGCACAGGTACATAAAAACTGAATGGTCACCTGCTGCATTGTTGCTTGCTAGTGAGAACACAAGGTAAGACACTTTGTTATTTTTTTTGTGATCTGCCATATCTCATATACCATTGAGAACTCTCTAAAAACTAAAATTGTTGTTTGTTTTGTTGTTGTTGTTTTTTTACACATCAATCACCATTTCTTCAAATATCCCCAAAACTTTAATTTTCACAACTGTTTTTTTCTTGCTACCATAAGTGGAGTGACTGGTAAACTCATTAAACTCCTGTAGCAGGAAAACTAAACATTATTTGTCTAAACATTATGCCAGAAATCGTTTACACATTTAGCACTTTTACTCTAATTACTTTACAGATCAGTGTAATATCCAAATATTTATTAAATAGAGAATTTTTGTGCTACACCACCATAAACTATGTGTACTGATACACAGTTAGTATGAATGAATATTTCAAGTGCTGAGACAACTGTATGACTATGAGCTAAAGATTTTACCTTCTGAAGTTCAGTGACATACTGAGCCACGATGAAAGAGCTCAGGACAGTGAAACTCTCTGCTGTAGTGCCAATATGGGTATACATCCGCTCCACTAGCATGGCACACTTTAAAAGCTTCTCAGAATCCTTTCCTGGGATTAAAGAAGACAAAGATGTATTAATCCTAAGTAACAGAAAGAAATCTCAGAGAAAGATTATAATTTTGATTCATTTTACAGTTAAAACAAACAAATAATACACAGTGGTTTGATCTGAACAATCTGAACATATCTTAAAAAAAACAAAAAAAACAAGTATATCTAAAGCAATATTATCTAATTTTAAAGCATTATCATATCTATTACACAGCAGTGTAGAGCTACTAGAAATGTGCTGCGATGGTCCATTGCGCAACAGGAACACATCTCACACAACTCAATTTTCACAAAGATGCATTCTCTGTCCTTCCTAGTTCGTTCTTTCAAGTTAGCCTGGCAAGACCGGTCTTCACGAGAATGCAAGTTCGTTCTTTGCGTTCTTAGAATTGAGAAACAGCCATGGCTTCATCAATTGACACTCTTCATGTGAGTCATTTGTTGTTGTTGTTTTTTAAAATTTGTGGATAGTTTTTGATTGATACCCTTGCAACATACTACATTATGTAATATAATATATGTAAATACAGGGTATCTTTACCTGTTGTTAATATCTAGGAAGTGTTCTACCAGTTTACTAGCTAGCCTTTGCAATCTTAAGGATGTTAATAGATAGTGATCCATCCATCAAACACTGTAAGCCAGCAATGACCTAAACAGAGCCATCACTGAAGCTTGCTAAGAAGGCATAATTTCCCCATGTGCAGTATATTACAGCAATTAATTATAGTTTAAGCACAACTTATCTGATTAAAAGTACAGTTGTGAGTGAGGAGTATATATATTATTAACTTAGGACTGTAGTTTAATTCTGTACTTTTTGTGCATCCATTAAAAAAAATGCATAAACACTTATATATAATATAAACTAAACTAAATAAATAATATATATTATTTATTTAAGTTTATATTATATAATAGTATTTATGCATTATTTTTTATAGATGCAGAAAAAGCCCAGATTTAAACTACAGTCCTAAATAAAAAATAAAAACTCACTTTCACTGCACCTTGTGGTTTCTGTTACTCACTGTCTTTAGGAATATTGTTTTACTTGTGTTTACTTTTGATCATAGTGTTTTAATTAGACATTACAATTCTTACTTGCGCTCCCACTGTGTATCAGTGCATCAGTGCGTTTACACCGCACGTGAGGAGCAACGTGACCTCGTTACTAATAGATCACTTCCGTTATAATAAACAACAGAATTTACACTGCAAGCGCGCAAATACAACATATAATGACAAACTGGAATTAAACTAAATATTTTAAGCAGCTTGCACCAGTTTCCCCAGCCCCTTGCACACAGTGGAACATTTTGGATATAAACATAAGTTTGTGCTCATGCACCACTGTTTGATTTCCGCGGTGTTTAATATAAAATGCCCCCCTGCCTTAAACGACTTTCTTCCGAGTCATTTGACGATTTCTCCTCCGTCTGATGGTGACTGAGGTCAAGTTGGGAATAAAAGGCAACATTGACAAACAGTAAACTGAAGAAAGTCATTGTCGATGACTCTGGGTATTAGGCTAAAGCTAGCGGCGTCACATTACATGCGTATGACGTCATGCGCCGTTGACTAGGAAGTGGCTTATACTTCTGGTTAGTAAAAAAAATGCTAGTGTTCCATTTGAGATTATATTACCTTTCTAAAATATAGACATGTACATAGTGTATATAAGTATACAGTGTATAGTGTAAGTGTACAGTACGTCATTTGGGACGCAACTTCAGTATTTACTCTCCGAAGCGTGTTTTCGGAACAGTAGTACCATAATGAGTAAATGCACCCCGTGCCGCGCGCAGACTGAATAATCAATAATGAGATTCGTTGACAATGGTTTTCATAATTGATTATTATCGATTTTATTGATTAGTTGTTGCAGCTCTACTTATAACTAAAAATTTCATCCCTTTGAAGCAATGTTGGAGTCAGTGGCTTCAAGTCAGTAAAGTCACAACCATCTGTTATCAAGCCAATGATTTGATGATATGATGACAGTAAACTGGTAGAACACTTCCTGTTTATTAACAACTGGTTAAGATACTCTGTATTTACATATATTACATAATGTAGAATGTTGCAAGAGTATCAATAGAAATCTACCATCAACAACAAAAAAAAGACTCACATGAAGAGTGTGTGTTGAGTGCCCACTCACAAGAAAATCAAAAACGCGCTCGGATTATTGGCAGGGATTTGTTACCATAAGCATTCCCCCTGACCCCCCTGAGGTTGAGTTTTAGCAGTAAGTAAAGTGCTATGAATAAAGGTCTGACTTGGCCCACCTTTCTCGTCCTCCACTTTTTGTCTGCCCTCACGCATGACGGACGCCACCAGACGATAAAAACAGTTCAGGAAGACCGGAGAGGCTTTCAGCATAACCTATGCCCATTGAGAAACAGAGTTTTTAAAAAAAATAATAAATCACATATTGGAGACAACCTGAAAACATTTTTCACAGGAATGCAGCTAAATTCACTACTACACTGAAATCTTAAAATGTTCACAATTAATTTATTTTTACTGTCTTCTTAATTCAGTTGTAACAAGATACATTTTTAACAGAGACAATACCAAATGAAGAATTCAACAAATCTATCCAAAAAGTTCCTAAGTACAATTCAAATTCTTCATTAGGATGAATGATTATTCAAGTTCTCTGTTGGTCTGTGGGTTTAGAAAGCTAGGAAGTCTTTTTTTTGTTTGTTTGTTTTTTAAACAAAAGCAGTATTTTAACTAAATTGTAATGAGTTTTTTTTTTGGGGTGAGTGGAAATCTGGAACAGAAGCAAATTACACTGAAGATTTTTTTGGTTTTCTATGAGTTTGAAGTTGTGTTTTGTTCTCACAAGAAACAGTATGCTGAAGACAATTTTACAAAATAAATAAATAAATCAAACCAACACCAAACACAAAAGAAAGGGCTCTAATAAAATCCTCCTAAATATTACTTTTAAAATTGTATCTTTTTCATTCAGGGGAGGTTAAAAAAATCCCATCACTGTCTGCTTATTCTGGATGTGCTGTTAGTGTACAGAAATGTTTTTAATTTTGCTACACAAGAAACACACAGTTTAAATGTTAATCAGCACAAATTGCGTATTTTTTCGTAATCTCGTTTCTGGTTCTGAAACCAGTCACTTATTAACACATTTTAAGTTGAAGTGAGGTACTCAGGCACAGACTACAGGTACCCTGCTAGGAGAAGGTCACCTACCTTAGGGTAGTAAAGGATGATGGCATACAAGGCCTCATGGATTGTATGGAAGGCTGAATAGTAATCCTCCATGCACTGGTTTTCCAGAGGCACAAACTCAAGAGCTCCCAGCACAAGGACAACATGGTGTGGGTCAGAGATGTGAGTTTCTCCTTGACGGAGCAGAGTGATTAGAGTCTCTACCACTGGCACAGTTAGTAGACTAGTTAGAGAAGATACTTGACCAGATGCTCTTACCACAAACTGAAACAAAAAAAATATGAAAGTAGGCACAGTTAATAAAATCTTATCCTTACATTTTCTGGATGTGCATAACATTTGCACTTTTAGATATTCAAAACACCCCTGGTGAATATCAAATGTGTGATCCAGGACACTTTGAAAATGATTCCATGAAGTTTTACAATTCATTACACATATGTACTAATTATTTATTATTATTATTATTATAAACATTTATTACAACAAAATTACTCCACACAATAAAATACAAATTCTTTCTGCGTTTTTGATTTCATATAGCCAGTGCAGCCTTTCAGACTTTCCATTCAACACACAAAAATTCAAAATAAATTTTTTTATGAATTTAGACAGCAAATATATAACAGGAATACTGTTATCAGTATGCTAGCTTAGCTAAGCCAGTATCTTCCCCTTGTGAAATTTTCAATAGTCACAATAAAATGAAGTCAAATTTAGGCTTATCATGGTCTTCTGTATGACAGACCTAATCAGATGACTTTGTCATATTAATTTAGGCCCAATGGCAGTACCTCAATTAGATTGCTACAAATCAGTGAGACAAGTATTCTATATGATTTTATGACTGGTTCATTAAACCTGCATTTGCAGCATGTTTACTTAAACGTGACCAGATTAAGACCTTTTTGATGTCAGCACAATGAAACAAAAACAAATCTGATTAATAAAATGAGTGAGCACATTTAAACAAAGGCTGCAATGAAATACTCACAACAAGAGAAGACATGATGTGAGGAACAACACGCCAGAACATCTCTGAGGAGGTCTCTGACAGTGAACAGCTGGCAAGCAGCTTTATTACAGTCACCGTTGCAAACACATCCTGTCAAAGTCAATACATATTTCACATATTTTCATTTAGCAGGAATGAATATACTCTTGTCAGTGCAAGTTAGTTTATTAGCGTGTTAAAGGTTGTCGATTAAAAACTACAGGCTCCAGCTAATACTATATACAGTGCCCTCCACTAATATTGGCACCCTTGGTAAATATGAGCAAAGAAGGCTGTGAAAAATTGTCTTTATTGTTTAACCTTTTGATCTTTTGTTAAAAAAATTCACAAAAATACTCTGCTCTCATGGATATCAAACAATTGCAAACAAAATACAGCCTTTTCAAAAAAAAAAATCTTTGTTAAATACATGTGTGGCACAATTATTGGCACCCTTTGCCAAGATAACAGCTGAGTCTTCTCCTATAATGCCTGATGAGGTTGGAGAATACATGACAAGGGATATGACACCATTCCTCCATACAGAATCTCTCCAGATCCTTCAAACTCTGGTGGACTCTCCTCTTCAGTTCACCCCACAGGTTTTCTATAAGGTTCAAGTCAGGGGACTCGGGATGGCCATGGCAGGACCTTGATTTTGTGGTCAGCTTGACACAAATGAGTCAGAGTCACAGCACGTGATCAACAGGAGTCAGGTTTTATTTATCACTTGATGAGAGTGAGGTGAGCTGAATGACAAAACAAGTGAGGCGAGCTGAATGACAAGACGATGGCGGAAGATTTGGTTTCAAAGCAGAATGTATTTCAAATATATTTTTCTCATATGAATTCATGGGGTGCCAATAATAGTTTTTTTATAAACATTTGTTGTGTTTGCAATTGTCTGATATCCATGAGAGCAGAGTAATTTTTGTAAATCTTTTAAACAAAAGCTCAAAAGGTTCAGAGCCTTCTTTGCTCATATTTACCAAGGGTGCCAATATTAGTGGAGGGCACTGTATATACAGTAGTAAAATGTCATGTGTTGTTGGAATGAATTTGGATCAATATCAAGTTCTGAAATACCAACTCACTTTGTAGAAGCCTTCATCAATCTGGGATGCAACAAGTCCACCCCGGATCATGAGAAATAGCGACTGGAGTTGCTCTTCTGAAGAGCTGCCCATCAGCTGATTAAGCAGGTTGCTAAGTGGGACCTCCAGTTCTTTTACTTCTGATACAGAAAGCCATGCACCTATGGGACATGAATTTTAGGTTAAAAAAAGTTAGGTAAGGTGTTCAATGATAGAGGCTTAACTTAGTAACAAGATCATTTCAATTGGATGCTTACTTGATAATAACTTATAAACACTCTGCAGAATCTTAAAATGGAGACTGTCAAGATCGGACACCCGAGTTTTTTCTGAAGCCAAGTAAAATGCTGAGAGATAATGGAGAGATGAAATGAGAACCTCCATGGGTTGAGGTGTTGGGTATATTTCCTCCATAATCTGCTGGCCAAAGCTATTGTACAGCGTCATGTTGGATAACTTGTGTTGATGATCACCATCACCAGTATCCTGGGTCTGATGAAAGACCGTTGCTAGCTCACTCTTGATCATCACAGTCCCCACATCAATAGAGAATGACTGTCCAAGCCCACTGTCTGCCTTTCCCATCAGCGCAGTCTGAGTGGTAGGCCCCATTATGGAGATGATCTTCCCCAACAACTGAGTCAGAAACTCATCCAACTGAGGGCTTTTTCCAAGCACAGACATCATTTCATTACAAAGTGTGCTGAAGGTTACTAAGTGAAGCTGAAATGAGTACAGAGCTTCAGCACAATCCCCAGAGTGCACAGATGATGTTCCAACAGCAAGAGCTCTATCAATCATAAAAGTGGTGAACTTGTCCAGATTGATTCGCATGCTGCTTTTTCGCTCCAGGATAACATGTGTTATACTGTGAATGAAAGCTTGGACTGACTGGAGAAAAGAAAACCAAGATGAGCTGTCCACACTTCGAAATAGATCCTTATCAAAGCGAGAGAAAAGAGAAGTCATAGCTGCCTCCAAGAGAGTACTACCATGTACAACTTTGAGGATTGTATGAGAATTTTTCCCAAGCAAGAGCGAGTCCATGAGGCCAAACAGCTCTTTCAAAAGGTTGACTGGTACTGAAAGTGCCCCATTTTCATTACGTTGCACACAAAGCGTCATGAAGAACAAACCCAGAAAAAGTCCTAAGTAATCTTCAGGAGATATTGCACATGGATTTAGGACACTTGTTAACCTGACTACCTGCAGAAGGGTGTCTACTTGGGTTTTAGATATGGGGATAGAAGCACCAGTTTTAGCACAGTCCATAATTTCTTGTGCTATGGCTTTCAGTCTGTTAAAAGAAGATGAGATCTCAGCAATGCGTCCTTCTTTGCTTTCAGATGCAGCACCAATTTCGGTGCAGGATTTAAAAAATGAGGGACAAAAGGACTGTACATCAGAAGCATTTGGCAGTCCAAAAAACCTGTCTGTTACAGAAGTCACCACTGCTGAGTACAAGTTGGGCAACTCACACAGAACTGTGCTAGAGAGCAATTGTTTTGAAATCAGTAGGAATGACAGATCAGTCTCCTCCATATTGCTTCCCGAGTGACCCTGAAGCAGGGAGTTCAGGATGGTGTCTGCTATGCGAGATGTAACCTCCTGTGTGAGGTGTGGAGCAATTAACGGCAGGTTGGTGGTTACTAGAAACCAGAAGGCCACTGGATAGGTGTCACTATTAACACTGCAAAATTGACGGTCCCACGTTTGGTCAGTGTACAGGTTTACCGAAAGTTCTTGACAATTTACCACAACTTGAGCAGTTTCACAAAGAACATCTTGTGTGTCCATGTCCAGAATAAGTGAAGGTGAGATGAGTGAGTGTCTCTTCATTCTGTGGAGAGCAAGAAGCTTTTGAAGAAACCTGTTCAGTGGACTTGTGACTTGGCCCCCTGATTGCCTAAGTGCTAAAACTTTCTGTACTGTATCAGAGATAGGACTGACATCACCAGTTGGACCATCTAGGGAGGTGTATTTACTGCAATGAATTTGAAAAAGGGTGTCTGCCTCATGCCAAGTGTGAGTAAGGAGAAGACTTGCCTCTTGGATCTTCTCTACCCAGAGGTTGTCTGTAATCAAAACTCCCTCAAGACACTGCAGCAGACCCCTAACAAATTTAAGCATCTCTTCCATTAGACTTTGAGTTTGTCTGACTATGGGCAAAGGAGTGCTGTCATCTAGCGTCTTAAGACTAAAGACAACCGCATGCATGAGAACACTCAGAGAAAACATTTTTAGTGCAGACTCCCTTCTTCCCTCTTGGATATAAGGGAGATCGTTTTGCATCTTCTCCAGAATAAGTCTGCAGATTTCGAGATTTTGGCTAGGAGGGTTGTCCAAGAGACACTGACCTAAACATTTTTGCAAAGCCTCAGGCAACAACTCCTGCCTCAGTTCATCAGCAGCTGGTCGACAGATTACGACCAGCAGTTCCTCAAAGAGTCTCGGCAACTGGCGTAGCTTTGCATAGGTCTGAAGTACTGCACAAATGAGCATCTCTCGAGCTTTCTTCACCTGTAATTCCATGTTGTCAGCATCCACCCAGACTGAGGAGACAAGCTCATCGAGATCTGGTTGTAGAATTTGGTGGTTTAGATCCAGCAGTATTTTCAGGCAGCGGTACCAGGCTGGGATGCCTGTCTGAGCATTATTGAATAAAACCTGAGCCACTTTCCTGTAGAAATTTAACTGCACCACTCCATCATGTATTTTATCTGCAGCTACATTATAGATATCTCCAGCCAAACAGGAGTTCAAAATGTCCTCTAAGGCAAGCAGAGCAAAACTCCAGTTTGCCTCGTTAAATGTTTCTTTGATGTTCAGATCCTCTGTAAAATCAAGGGCAGTAAGAAACTTTGTCATAAGATGAAAGCAAACCAACTTGTTCTCTCCTCCTTCGCAAAATGCATCTAAAGCAAATTTAAAGAGCAGTGCCAGAGAACTGGATTGGACACCATAAAAGAAAGATTCTTTATTAGCATCATGTCCATGGGCAAGCTTTGACAGAATGGTTGCAGCAGGGCAGAGAAAAGTTTTGCCTGTAGATCCCTTTTTTCTACCTGATCCCTGTTGGGATGGGAGAAGTTCTTCTTTGTAGTACTGTAGGTACTCATGGTAGAAGAGAGCAGACTGAAGAATCAAGTCCACTTTGCTCCGGAGCTCTTTGCTCATTTGTTGCCGGATCCTTGTATCATCCTTCTCTGTCCATGTCCTAGAGGTTATTAAGTGTCTTAACAGGCAGAGGGGCTGAAGAAGGTGCTCTGTCACCTGGACAAAAACTCTCCTAGGGTTTCCTTGCTGCCTTTGCACAGTCAAATAGGTGCTGAGTACAAGAAGCAGAACCTCAAACACCTTAACTGAAAGAGGCTCTGTAGATTCCTGTTGCTGGAGTTGAAAACAGGCCAAGCCACTGGTCTTAACCACAAGCTCCATCAGCAGTTCATATTTGGCAGTGTATGTCACAGCGAGGACAGGAAACGCTAAAATCCCTTCACAACAACTCAAAATAGTGTACAGGTTGACAGACAGCGTTCCTGACTTGCTTTCCAGAATCCTTTCATTGATCATCTGTGGAAAAGGAAACAAATAGGAAAAAGACGCAATAATTTTTTTATGATTAGGATTAGTTTGAAGCAATTCTCAGTATCTATCTGAGGAATCTATCTTAGTGTACTTTTTTGACAAGTAAAAAAAAAGCATATTTTTGGATGATTAAAGATTTGGCCACCCAAGTATGCACATATTCAAAGTAAGACAAACTGGCACTTATATATTAAATAAAATTATTAAACATTGGAAGAAAGTATGTAGATTAGCAGCTTAACAGAATCAAAAACCTGAAATTAGTCTGTATTGTGTATCAGATACCTGGGGAACTGCTGGGTGTATGTTAATGGTCTTTCCCGTGTTCAGGACATTACAAAGCTTCTTACTATGGAGAATTTCATTCAGGAAGGTCCATAAGCCTTCCACAACTTCCTGTGGCACCTCTACTTTCTTGCTGTAATAACCGGATAGGGCCCGAGCCACCCAGTCAAACAAAAACTGAAAAGAGCAAACAATGAATGATAAAATGACAGGAATAGGATAAAGGATAAAATGACAATGAAAGATGTGTGATCTGAGAGTTGTGTATAATTTGTGTATTCTTAGATGATACATGTCATCTTAACAATTAGACCTAATTTTGTAGATCATGCAACATATAACCGTATTGTTATCGGAAATAAAAGACTTAAATGCTTGTCCAAAAGGACAATGTCAAACATGACATTAATTAAATCAAAATCCCAAAGCATGTGAAAGAAAATGAATATTAACCTGTTCCTTATTTGGAAGAAGGCACTGACTGGACACCCATGCAAATCGAGCCAACTTCAACTTATCTGGCCATGGTGTGAGATGGCTGTTCAGCTTCTGATGTATGCCAGAGTAGATGGCAGCCATTTTAAAAGCAAGTCTAGCTGATAAGAAAATGAGTAATTATTACATCAATAACTAAAAAGTGCACATACATTTATTAATGGACATGTCCACTTCAACTTAGGAAGTGCTGTTGATTAGGTGATTAATTGAACCAGATGTGTTGGGAGTAGGGAAAATACTAAAATGTGCAGGATAGGGGGTTCTCCACGACCATGGGTTTTTACACCCATGGTTTTGATGGGGTAAATGCATAACATTACTGTGGACGAAACCATGATTAATCCACATTAAGGTCATTAAAGTTGTAAGGGTAATTGACTGGTCACTTGAACTGAATAAGTTTATTAATGCCTTGTAACTTTATAGAAGCATATAAACGTAAATGTAAGTGTAATTCTAATAATATCAGGAAAAAAATATGTAACGCTTAAAATTTAGGTTTTAACTCAGTGTGGTTAGTAGAATAAAAATGCCTCCCATAAATAAACACGATGGTACACGTTTGCTTAATGCGCCTAGTATTTAAACTGTTTTACTATGATTATAAAATACATCTTTGATTGTTAGGGGGTTCGTCATTCATATTTTTACGCGAGTTTTACACTACAGTCCATAGATGCAAAAAAACAAAAATAATAATTAAAAAAATAATAATAAATAAATAAAAAAGCTCACTGGTCTTAATGTGCTCTTTTCCACCAGTATGACTAGATTTAGATGAGCTAAATGTTTACAAAAATGTTAAACTATTGCAGTATTAGGCGCAAGTTTCCACCCTCGCATGATATTTTAATAATCGCAATCATTGATATCTTGTTAAATATGACGTTATCGTGCGTCTATACGGAAAATACAGGACATCGTACATACAAGAAATTAAAATAAAAATTTTTTAGCAATTATGTTCTCTTAACATCCTGAATACTTACAGTCACATTACACACGTGCTCCTGTTTAAGTTTAAGTTGTAACGCTGACCCATGCGCTATCCCCCAGACAGTAGTAATCGACTGACTATTAGCGATTGAGGGTGATTTTTATTATTATTATTAATCATTTATTTGTTTATTTGCAACTCGTGGTTTAAGATCATCTAAAGCATTCTCTGATCTTTGTAACGTTGTCTTCTGAGTCATAAAAGTTCTCAACACTGGCTACTTTTTTATCCCCACACCCCCTTAACGTTTGAAAGATTAAAAAAAAATTTTTTTAGCACATTAAAATAACTATAATTAGTTTCATTAAAATATTTGAAAACGAAGTTGATATAGCCTGACTATGCTTGCTTTTAAGTCACTGAGGTTTGGATTAAATTTAAGTAACTACTAACAATTACTGGGTCCTAGAACATTCTGGGAATGTTTGTTTTTGTTCCCAAAACACTCTGAGAATAAACATTTTTTACTTCCTGGTAGGTTGTCATAAGGGTCCCACTTATGTTTGTATGTAATAAAGCAGTACTGGCACACACTTTCTAATATAACAAGCTACATTCCCGGCTGAAAAAAAAAAATAGAATGCCTCACCGAAATTGTAATGGATTTAATGCTTATAATGGGAATTGTATAGGTTTAAATGGAAACTGTAATGGTCCCTGTTTGTTGCCTTCTATTGGTGTCATGTTTTGTCTATTGGATACCATTAAGACCCAATAATGTTAATGGTATTAATAGTTAGATGATGGTTGATAATGATATTTGGAAAAAATTAGAATGTCTGTATGGTTTCTATTGGGTTTTTCCCCCCAGCAGCGTTAATACATATATTCAACAACAACCATACAGATATAAACACACATACATACATTCATTCATTCATATATTTATTTTGTTTGGGACAGTACTGATATTGTTGACCAAAATACTATGTTCCAAGAATGTTAAGAAATGGTTCCCCAAAAAAGCTGCTGGTCAGTCATTTTGGCATGTAACTATAATAATAAAAGCAACATCTATAGCTATTATTTTGATAATACTTGATCCACACCACCAAGTGTCTGCTAACGATTACTGGTTTCCAGAACATTCAAGGAAGGTTTGTGTTTTTGTCCCAGAAACAAATCCTTTTTTACTTTATCAAGGACGTTTATATTGGTTATGCTTTACGCTCCTCTAATAGTCTCTGGACCCCATTTTGAGAACCGTGTCTTTAGAGAAGAGTTAACTTAATGTCGATACTCTGTAGTATTTGTAAACATATTTTCTTTTCATATATTCTGGATGGATATAAAGTCTAACATTTCTTTGTAACATATGCTCCGACTCTAAAACACTATCTACATGCCAAGCGCAAAATAATAACTAAGAGCAGCGCTATCCTTGCTGTGTACATGAATCGATGAATCGTGCATCCTCGAACATGTCTACGAGGACTGATTTTTTATTTTATTTTTTTGTTACAAAAACCGGAAGTACTTAAACTCAGACTAAAACGGTTTCCGCTTTGTATTTGCCTAATAAACACGGGCATCTTTTCCAACATACCTCGACATGGAAATGATTTTTTGCTTTATGTTACCGTTTGTGACAACGAATTTCAGTTTTACGCTCAGATATTTTTCGGTTTAGTCTACGACATAAAATACACCAGTAATACCCCACTCATGAAAAACAAGTTGCTAAATGGGACTACAGACGTTGTCGGGAACATTAAACGTCATCACGCCAAACAGAAAAAAAAACTTTGCAGATAAACTGGTTCAGGTTTGCTGTGCACAAGTCCTCCAAAAATGTGGATGAGAATTCATCCACAGAGTAAATGCGTGTTATGGAAAAATGTTTTTAAATCAAGTTAGGAAAAGTTGTCGGAAGCTTGGTGATGGTGACGTAGAAGTCGAGCGACTGTGCTGTAGTTCGTTTATAGCATAGGGTTAGCATTTTATTTCTGGCGATTGTATTTACGCTTCAAACGTCATAAAAGTTGTTTATTTGGACAAAATTTGTTACTATTGTAAACTTTTGTTGATTACAGAGCTTATTTCTTGCGATAATCCAAAATCCTATTGGGTTTTATGGAGGAAACCCAACTGCTAACTTCCGGGTTCCGGTACAAAATGACGTCATCCCCTGAACCACTCTATAGGGATCACACTTGCGAAATACTTGCTTTGAGTTAAAACTTTAAAGAGTTAAATTTTAATTTTTGAATCGAATTGTTTCTTTGTTACTAATGGCTTTACTCTTTCCATCCACCCTACATCAAACATACTTGAGGCTTTGAGGACGTGTTTTATATATCCAGTAAATTAATCAAATTGCAGAAATAATTACTGTTGTATAGCCCCTTTTGTATATAAATGAACAACAGTTGGAATTTCTCATATTTATTGTGAGCCTGTGCTAGTTAAAAAAAAAAAAGGATGATGTATTACATTGTCAATGTGACATTGTTGTTGGCATACAAGTATACCAGACTTCATTTCATAAAACTCATTAATCATGTTAACAGGTTCACCTGGCTGAATCTTGCATTCGGAGTGTGTGCAGTGTAGTTTCCCCCAACAAATATCTACTGCTTGATGGGTCCTGTCATTTGACAGAGAGGGTAACAACAACAACATTGTTGTACATAAAAACAGAAACACAGAAACTACTCAAACACAAAATTATAATGGCTGATGACAGTGACAGCCTTGCTTTCAAGTCCTCAATGTGTGACAGGGCATCATCCAATGCACTTAAAAATAGGTGATTAAAAGGTATGCATTATATAGTTGTGTATGTGTAAAAGGTTCAGTATATATGTATGTTGAATTGTGAAAAATGCGGTTGCACATATTGTCAAGAATACATAATACATGGAGTGAGAGTTCTTATGTAAAAAGTATTAAACTAATTTATTAGTATGAAACGTGCTAATGTTTTGCACAAAAGAGCTGAATGCTGATTCTTTAACTATTATACAACTGTAGCAGCTAACCAGTGTTCAATGCACCGGACAGAAAAGGCTAGTTTCAGTATGTTGCCTTTGCAAGAATTTGCTTGTCAACAAGTAACTGTATTACAAAGGTTAGCATGCACACATACTGTTGAGAGGTAGTCATGGTCTGTAGTAGGGATGGACAGGTCAATTTTGAAGTATTACTTTTGGTTATGACATTTTAAAAATCAATCATCATTCATTCATCTTTAGTAACCGCTTTATCCTGCTATCGGTTGTAGTGGATCCAGAGCCAATCCTGTGAACACTGTGAAAAAGTTTTGCCGCACACAGACAGGTAGCCATATGGAAAAGTACCTCATGCCCACGGTTAAATATGGTGGTGGCTCTTTAATGTTTTGGGGCTATTTGTTTACCAGAGGACCTGGACATTTTGTTAGGATACATGGCATCATGGACTCTATCAAATATCAACAGATATTAAATGAAAACCTGATGGGATTTGCCAGAAAGCTTAAAATGGGCCATGGGTGGCTCTTCAATGATACAATGATCCAAAACATACATCAAAATCAACACAAAAATGATTTACAGACCAAAAAATCAAGGTCCTGCCATGGCCTGCCAGTCCCCTGACTTGAAACCCATAGAAAACCTGTGGGGTGAACTAAAGAGGAGAGTCCACCAGTGTGGATCTCGCAATTTGAAGGATCTGGAGAGATTATGTATGGAGGAATGGTCTCAGATCCTTTGCCATGTATTCTCCAAACTCATCAGGCATTATAGGAGAGGACTCAGAGCTGTTACCTTGGCAAAGGGAGGGAGCACAAAGTATTGACTAAAAGGGTGCCAATTATTGTTGCATATTTAACAGGTTTTTTTTTTTTTTTGGATAAACCTGTGTTGTGTTTGCAATTGTTTGATATAAATGAGAATGTTAATAATAAAGACAAACTTCACAGTCGTCTTTGCTCTTATTTACCAAGGGTGCAAATTTTGTTATAGATTTTTATTTTATGACTTCAACATTATCGAGTCAGTACAAAAACATTTTAGATTTCCAAACATTAGTTTTCCAGCACAAAATTAAATGTTAAGTCTCCAGAAAAACCGTGTCTCCAGAAAGTCCAAACTCCAAAGTCTCCAGAAGAACCGTGTCTGGTTCTGCAAGATGCTCAATAAAACTTACAGCTCATTTCCTTATAAACTTGCACTAATTCTATCTGAGACTGCTTTTTTTTAAGCACACCAAATATTGCATTTGTTTCATTTATTACCGTTTACTGCTGTTTATAGTATTTTTTTTAATGGAGAAACATTTCATTTGATTATTTTTGAAGGCATCTTTGCTCTACAGTAAAATCTAAATTTTGCATCTTATATAAAAAATCAATCATACAATTAATAAATGAAGTATCATTTTCAACAGACTAGATGGCTTAACAGCTTTACGATTGTTCTGTACTGAAGTTAGAGAGTCGTGGAAAATAGTCTACCATTTAGGTTCACAGACTTTTTCCGTTGTGCTTTCAGCGGAAGTAAATTTACGACGCGAAGGCAGCTTCCGGCAGGAAAAAAAACCCCGGAAGTTAGAAAAGGTCGCTCACGACAGCACTCTCCGCACTCACTATGTGAGAAAAGTACGCTTCCTCTTATCTGCACCTATTTCAGAGTAGTGCTTGAATAATACTTTAAAAGTATTATTATAATACTAATAATATTTTAAGAGTTGTGAGGTAATAACCTGTGTAACAGCTTCGATCAGGACATTTGCTGGGGTAACTTTTATTTCTCGCTTATGTATATATATATTTAATTATATAATTTTGTTTATTTATTGGTGCCGGTGTCGTTTTACTTTTATTTGCCACGATACACTTCACGCAACATGGACGCTACAGGGAAGGACATGTAGGACACAATAGTGTGTGACAGGTTTTGATGACATTTGGGAGTGCCTTAACCTGTTTGGGTGTGAGTGAAGATAACAAGGGAAAAGGCTGTGTGTAGCTGTCAGACACAGATAATGTTTAGTAACCGTCAGAAACTGAGCAGCAGCCTGACTCACAATAGGCTTTCCTTCTCTGAAGATGCCAGGAGCTGAAAGTGTGCCCTGTGAATGGGGACTAACCTATCAAGAATATGTGTTTAGTTATTAGTTTAGCTAATTGCTCAATAACTAAGAGCCAATGGGACAGTAATATGCTTTCTGCGTGGTTTTGGATGTGCTTGTGAAGATGATCGTTATTGAAAGTGAAGGGGACCAAAGCTAAAGCCTCAGTTCAGCTTCCTTCCTCTAAATGTGTGGAGTAATAATGTTGCAAATGTCGAGATTCGCTACCAGGAAACTGTTACAGCAGTGGAATATCACCTGCAAAAACCCAGTAAGACTTTACCAGATGTCTGGTCTGACTTTGATGAGATCCCAGAGAAAACTGGTCTGTAAAAATGTATTTGAAGCATCCCTTTTTACCCACGTCCGACTTGGCGTGACTTCAGGTCCACGTTGTGTTTGGACACACTTCAGGGCCTCCACTCCATTCGCTTTTTACAGCACGTCGACAGACTCCAGGCAAGCAGGCGAGCATGCGGGCAGTGAAGTCAAGACCAATGACAGACCTGGGCAGGTTTCCACAAATGACTTCAAAAAGTTATTGCAGCTCGCTCATCCAGAGCGCTGGCGGCTGTCAGGTAAAATGCACACACTTCAACTACAGGGATGGCAGCTACAAACCTTCAAATCAGCCACCCAAACTCTGACCTCAAGCATTTTTATATGTTCAATTGCTCTTCCATTCTTTACAAAAATAAAAGAAAAAAAGGGTTTCTAAGGGGTTCGACTTGGGAATTTTTTTTCAAAGAAATCCTCTGTCCCGCTTATAACCTAGAGTTGTTTCAGAGGGATAAATTGAGGAACACTTTAGTGTGTTAGATGGAACATTTTTTGTGACATTTCTAAAAACCTTGATGTAGGGAAAAAGTGTAACGTGTCCTAATGTACCAAAGCAATGACCAAGCAATACTAAATCTCTCTCATGCTGATGTGATAAATGTTATCTACTGGCAGAAAGTTCAAAGCAACATTAAAATCAGAGCAGAATCATTCTTAAGCATCTCCATACACTCCTAAATATGCAGCTTAGCATGGCTTAATGTGTTATAACAGCAACTTAGAAACACCAGTGTAAGTTTTCTTACACTTTAGTGATTGATTATAACTACTGTCTACTGAATGACACAATAAAATAAAAATAAAACAGAGTTTCCAATGAATCTTGCTTAATTTAAAAGATTATTATGGCCTAATGAAACCTCTGGTCAGTGTTAAAACAGTGGCATAGGTTTGAAAGGAAAAAGCTAAGCATAAAATTTGTGATTATATTTAGTTATGAAGTAATTCTTCTGTTTTTTTGTTTGTTTGTTTGTTTGGTTGTTTTTTTTTAAATAAAGCTAAGCACTTCAGTGTCCCCCTTTTTTCAAGTGTATGAAATTTATGCAGACTTGGTACACTTTTAGAGTTTTTATTTTTTAATAGTGTTTCATATTATGTTAGAATTGTGGTTATTAAAACATAACAGGATTCTACTGGGTGCTGTTCATCTCATGGGAGTTAAAGTCTGCATTTTGGTGGCGTTGTCATGATGATGCTTATGAATCTCTGGGGGCCATAAGCGACATGCTATTTGTACAGGATTCCACATTACTTTATTTTTCAAGCTGTGACTCTATCAACTGATTATAAAAACAATACACCTACATGAATTCCAGAAGTGAAACCACCTTCATGAAAAACCACATAAAGTGCACATTAATGCACACCATAAATAGATCCACAACCAGTATGTGTATAAAAATGCCATTAATTTTATTATTTTCTGTGAGGTATAGGGAGGATTGCACGCCAGTTAAAATGATACATAAAGTAAAATTTCTCTTAATGAACAATTGATTAAGATGTTGTTCTAATAAAAATACTTCAACATGAACTACCCAAGTAAGACCACCTGTCAAGTGGCTTTTGTCATTTCAACCATATACAGCTGGTACAGTACAAAGAGAAATGAAACGACGTTCCTCCAGGAACATGTTGCTACATAAAACAATACAGTAACCACATGAGATCAGAATTAAGTAAGACTTGCAGATTTCTACATAATGTACACATGCAAACGTGTACAAACAGCACAAGACAATACAGTAACTACTAAAACAGGACAATGGGCACAGTATATGACAGTATAGTCCCGACCAGTACACAGTTCTAGTGTGAAAGTGTCAGATATAACAGATAGTGCCAAATAATAACAATATAATAAAAAATGCTGTGAAATGTAAACATAACATACTATGACGTTAGGGTTGCAACTAATGATTCTTTTTATAATCTATTAATCTGTTGATTATTTCTTTGATTAATCCATTAGTTGGATTGAAAGGCCAATTTTTATTTTCTGTTTAAAAAAACAAAACCAAAAAAAAACATGTTATTTCACATTCTGCTCAATGTTGTCCTTCAAACATTGTGCAAATTGAAGGCTATGAGAAAGGCATTAAATGTATCTATGTGGACTATGCTGTACATTGTGCAAAGAATGTTTTTAGATATTAACATTATATTTTGAAAACAAAAAACAACTGATTGTCCACAAGCTTTAAAGCAGAAGTTAAACCACTATATTAAAAATGCTTAAAAAAACAAAACAAAAGCACAAACTAAGTGTGAACTGGTAAGCGGTTGAATGTTCTGCAGTAATACACACATTCACTCATTTGAACACATTAACATGTTACTTTATTCTTTAAATGTATGACACTTCTTACATTTATATACAATTACATGTTATAACCCCATTACAGTTACTGCTCTTATAAAAACACAACTAGTTTTGTTCTAAATATAGCATCAAACAACATATTTGATCAAAATGAATATATTAGTCAGAGTTATTGCGCTTCCTTTCTATTGTGCGCTGTTTGATTGACGCACATGTGTGGACTCATGCTCATTCAGTGAAGTTTAATGGAGACTCACTCGCTGTCAGGACGAGGCTTTATGTAAAATGTAAATACCGGCATGAATTCCTAACATTTACAGAGAAGTATATAAAGGTAAAAATGTCATTTCTGCAGTGAAGAAAACGTGTCTGGAGCACATTAAACAGCACATGCATCTGTCGCAGCATCTGACACCACGAGCCACGTTAATACACTTACAAGTTTCTTTGAAGCGCTTAATATAAAACATTCTCATGTTTTGGACAACCTGGATCGTGCACTTTTCCCACAGCAGCTCACTCTGTGACCTCCGCTGTTTTTTCAGATGTGTTTTATTCATACAAATGCGTTCTTCACCATTGTGAAGTGACGTCATTGACGGGGGTTATCCACAGTGACGTCACAGACCCAACTAATCCATAATGGCATTCATTGTCAATCATTTTAATTATCGATTTTATCGATTAGTTGTTGCAGCCCCATATAACATAGTATTCAGCAGATTACCTTATACCATATATGGACATGACAGTTATAGTTAGAAGCCTGGTAAAGAGTATAGTGGTAACAATATGTGTCCAGAATACCATACAATAAGTGCCCAGAAATCCACACCCTTTGATAGTTCAGTTGTATCTATTTTACCTGTTTTTTTTCCCTCTTGATACACTTACAGCAACATGCAGGGAAAACTGCCCATAGCTCCATAACCAGTGGGTGTATAAACATCAGATTAATTGTAGTAATAACTTTTTAGCTATAGGGAGGATTGCATACCACTTTCATTTTCAGAATAAAAATCTACAGCACAAAAATTATCTACAGCACATGACTATCCAAATCCTGGGTTGCAATTTATTTTAAATCTGCATTAAGTTATGCAGTCCCCTCCAAAAGTATTGGAATGGCAAGGCCAATTCTTTTTTTTTTGCTATACACCTGAAGACGTGGGTTTGAGATCAAAAGATGAATATGAGACGATAGATCATATTTTCAGTTTTAATTTCCTGATCTTTACATTTAGAAGTGTTAAACTACTTAGAATGTGGGACCTTTTGTTTGAACCCATCCATTTTTTTTAATCAAAATAGTGATAAATAAAATAAACAAAATAGTGATTAGTGATAAAACATATTGGAACATGTGACTGACAGGTTTTTCTTGTTGCCCAGGTGTGCCATGCTTGTTTTTTGATTGCTTGTTTAAACAGTTAATAGCTCTGAATGTCTACTCTTGGAAGACTGTATTTGTTGTTAAAAAGGATAAACCAACATGAAGACCAGAGAGCTGTCTATGGGAGAAAAGCAAGACATTTTGAAGCTGTGAAAATAGTATCTAAAATTGTACCGAAATCCCATATGAGAATTTATTTTGCACCACCAAACAATTAATATTCTACAAAAGCAAATTTGTCTCATGCATAATTGTGGTTGCCATCCCTTCATGTGCCTATTTGTCACGCCTGTCTAAAACCCTGGAGACACCAATGTTCAGCTGCTTTTTTGCAATGTAATTTCAGTTATTGTTTATTCCAGCATTATGTACACACAGAGGGCATTACAGAGACCTCATATACTGAGTTTTCAATGTTGAATGTGAAAATCCTATTAATACATAAATTGTGCTGAGCAATTTAATATGCTTAATATGCACATAAGTGTTTGACTATTGTTTTTTGTGCTGCCATCTGAATTTCCTCACAGCTGCCGTGAGCTTCCTGGTTGTCTCCAGTGCTGTCACCATGTCTGCTCCATTTTTCCTGGGTAAAGTGATCGACACTGTCTACTCAAACTCATCTGAAGAATTTACTTCCTCCCTCACCTCCCTGTGCATCATGCTGGCAGGGGTATTCCTGTGTGGTGGTGCTGCCAACGCTGCACGTGTATACCTTATTCAGGTCTCAGGTGAGCTTTCAGCAGGAACCACAATGCAAAAGCTGCTTGAAGAACAAATGTGTTCTACCTTGTTTATTTATGATTGTTGCAATATAGAAACATTAGCAGTATATTTTATAGTGGAGGTTGAATGAATGAGAGTCTGAATGAATTAAACTGTCATCACAGATTCACTGTTTGACTTGAACACACTCTTGTCTGTGATGGTTTTTGCAGGGCAGCAGATTGTGAGAAACTTACGTGAATCCCTTTTTTCCTCAATTTTGAGGCAGGAGGTGGGATTCTTTGATAAGACCCGCACTGGTGAGCTCATTAACCGCCTTTCATCAGACACTGCTATAGTTGGAAGTGCGCTCACTGACAACGTGTCTGATGGTCTACGGTCAATTGCTCAGGCTGGAGCTGGAGTCAGCATGATGGTGAGCAGCAGTCTAAAGCTAATAGATGCTGTGACTGGAATCACGGCACTCAATAATGTTCACTGACATTTGTATTTAGCGTTATTTAGTTTAATCTGTAGTCTGTAGTTTAATCTGTCTGGATCAGAACCATGGATATAAACATTTGGAGCATTTTTCCTTCTGCAAACACACTTTGGTTTCTTTGTGAGAGAATATTTCGTTCACTCAGGCAGAGAAGAATCGGTCTGTTTGTTCTGACATGTGGTCATATATGTAATCCTAATGGTTTCATAACAAGCCATAGTAATTTTTCATCTCTGTTAGTATAAATGAGATGGTTATGCTATTTGAACTTGATTACTTATACCAGCAATTCTACTATTCTATTACTATACTGTAGGAATATTTACCCTGAATTGTTAGGTCTTCTAAACAGGCCTGTTGCATTGGTAATTGCATAGATAATTGAATACTTCTCTAATACTAATAGCTCCCTGAATTTCATCTCTTACTTTCCTTCTCTTTAGTTCTATGTGTCACCCAGTCTTGCCACCTTTGTCCTAATGATTGTACCACCTATGGCAGGCCTGGCAGTCATCTATGGAAGATATGTGCGCTCTATATCTAAACAAACACAGGATGCTCTGGCACAGGCCATGCAGGCAAGAACCAGATCTTTGTGCACTTTATTTAGTTGCTATAGCAATAATACTGCATGCACCGGATCGTTTTATGGGGCTTTTTCTATCAGGATTGGATCATGATAAGATTTTAAGCACATCTGCTACACATTTATACTTGTAGTCAAATGTGTCTCCGGTTATATTTATTTGTTATATTGTGCATAATATGCAAATAAGCTAATAACACTTGATAACCAAATTCTAGTGTTTGTGGCTTCCACTTGTTCTATATGCAAATGATGACTGCAGCATCAGAAATTGCGAATTTCCACCTTGTTCTTAGTTTATTAAAAGTCTTAATTTACGTAGTGTTAATCTACTTATTACTTTAACTCTTTACACTTTTCTGTGCATGGTATAGCTGGCAGAAGAGAGGATCAGTAACTTACGGACAGTTAGGGCATTTGGCAAAGAGCTGACAGAAGTGCAGACCTATGCAGAAAAGGTGGAGTACGTCCTCCGACTGGCTAAAAAGGAAGCTATGTTTACTGCTGGTTTTTTTGGAGTGGTATGTCTTTTTAAAACACATTTACAAATTTTACCTGTACACATTCAGCAATTGTATTCAAACCACAGTGTTTAAACGGTATATGTGTGCGTAGACGGGCCTGAGTGGCAACATGATCATCCTGAGTGTGCTGTATAAAGGTGGGCTGCTGATGGGTAGTGAGCACATGACCGTAGGAGAGCTTTCCTCGTTCCTTATGTATGCCTTCTGGGTGGGCATCAGCATTGCTGGTGAGGACAAATTACTCTGCATCAAACATATGCCATCGGTACCTCACACAATAACAGACAAGTCACAGTAGGTTCATGTAGTGTCCCTAACTCTTTATGTATTCTTAATTGCAAGGCCTGAGCTCATTCTATTCAGAGCTGATGAAGGGGTTTGGAGCTGGTACACGCCTGTGGGAACTGATGGAGCGGAAGCCTGAATTTCCTCTCAATGGTACATGTAATCAAACTACATATTTTGTGTTTTTATTCAAATGTTATGTGGTCATGACACAAATACTTACCAAGCATTGTGGTGATCAATGAGGCTGAAAGACCCATTTAACCCTGTGTTCCACTTGTACCCCAGAGGGACTTGTGTTGAGACCAGAGCAGCTGAAGGGAGCTCTCGAGTTCCATAATGTGTCATTCGCTTACCCGACAAGGAAGGATGTCCTCATTTTCCAGAACCTGAGTCTGACTGTGCCAGCTGGTTCAGTGATGGCAGTGGTGGGGTCAAGTGGCTCTGGAAAGTCTACTCTTGTGTCCCTTCTGCTCCGTTTGTATGACCCAGACTCAGGTGAGTACTATGGTCTGTGAGCACCTTTATTTTGCACTAGTACAGAGAATCAGACTTTTTCACTAACAGTTCTGTTGTAACAATTTCTCACTCTGACTTAGGTATGGTAACTATTGATGGCCATGACATCCGGAATTTGAATGCTTATTGGCTGCGGAGTCGTATTGGAACTGTCAGCCAGGTAAGCAGCACCACAAGGAAATGGTTACATCAGTACACTATGTCACTGTTATGATTATTTATTCCTTAGAATTATCATGGTCACAGAATGCCTGAGGTATAGTATTTTTGTTTTGTTTTTTTTTCTTGCGTAGGAGCCAGTCCTCTTCTCCTGCTCCATAGCTGAGAACATTGCGTACGGAGCATCAGATCCCAGTCAGGTCACCACACAGGACATCCTACGAGCAGCACAGATAGCTAATGCTCATGACTTCATTAATGGATTTCCCAAAGGCTTTGACACTGTTGTTGGAGAGAAAGGAGTACTACTATCAGGTACCAAAATAGATCAATTAATTTTTTTGTGTGGGCATTTTAAATATTTTATTCTGCTTTCTTTCTCTGATGCATTCTCTATTATGAATATGCTGATATTTCAAACTTGGTGTCACTAATGGATTTATTGGATGAACAGGTGGACAGAAACAAAGAATTGCTATAGCAAGGGCCCTACTAAAGGTAATTAATCATGCTTTCCTCCAGCATATTCCATAAGACATTTCATTCTACACATCATTGAAGTCTATTTTTTTTTTTTTTTATAGAACCCCAAAATACTGTTATTGGACGAAGCCACAAGGTAAGATGTTAATTTTTGTAATGGCAGTGGTCTAAATAATTCACATTATGTTATTAGCAATGCATCACATAAACAAATAAATTGATTTATTTGAACTGCTGTGCCAATTTTTGGTTAAATATGGCTACCGCACCATTGTTCTGGTTATTAATTAGCTGACCTGTCAATTGCTTTTGGTTACATTGAGCCATTGGGCCAGGTTTTTATTGACTGTTTGCACACAGTCCTGTTTGTAATACTGAACTTACTATGATGTAGCTTGGTTACAGAAAAGGTTGTGTGCAATATAATATGTTCCACTACTTATGTCGATTATGTAAGCCTAATGCTAGAATGCTGTAGTACATCTCGTAGGACTGTGATTTATATTGTTAAATATGGATATTGTTAAATATGGATAATGAATGTAGATTTCATATGCCCCTATGAGACAGCACTAAGCTGCTTTTTTGTGCTCATCTTCACAATCCAACTGTAGGTCTAGGCTGAATGTTAAGTGGCTTAAGATTGCAATGTTTCTTGATGAGAGCCTATACTTGTTTAACAAGATTGCAGAAATGAAAGTGAAACACTTACCATTTAGTATGCTATCAAATATGTCTGCATGAGAAAAACAATCATGGCCACACGATTGTTTTAATTAATCATTGTAGTAAATTATTGGTGCTGGGTGTTTGATAACAAAAATGCATATTCAGAACTCATTTAAGTCCAACATATTATACTTGCATAAAGGTTTAACGGTAAGCTATTCAGACTGCTCTGTCAATTCTTGTCAACAGTTGTAACATTTACTTATTTACTTTCAAGTCCTGCTTTTATTCACGACATTGTAGAGCATTACATAAAAGGAAATTAAACTGAATAGTATAATTTATTAAAGAAAATTGGATTCATAATAAATATGAACCCAATTTTCTTTAATAAATATACTATTCAGTTTAATTTCCTTTGATAGAATGCTCTATAGTGCTATTAATAAAAGCTAGACTTGAAAATAAAATAGGTACAGTAAGTCACTGTCTTTTGCTCTGATATTCATTTCCATTTATGCTAACAAAAGATTCATGAAACTGTTTTTGTTTACATCAGATGTATTTTTAGTTCATGTATTACAAGCCAGAATTGTAGAGATGTGGTTATCGGTTGTTTTTCAAACAGTGTGGATTTGAGCTTGCTGATTAGAGCTTATAACATTGCCGATTAATGTAAAAAAGTAATTGTCTAAATTGTGATTTGACTATTTTCAATTATATAGGATTAATGTGCTGCATCACTGATGGTACTGATAGTCATAGATAGTACTGATCAGTTCAGGCTTATTCTTTACATATGTACAAATATCATAATTTCGTTCTCTTCCTCTTGTGCCCCTCAACCCCACAGTGCTCTGGATACAGAGAATGAGTTCCTGGTGCAAGAGGCCCTGGAGCGCTTAATGCAGGACCGCACTGTGCTCATCATCGCTCACCGTCTCTCCACCATCCAGAACGCAGATGCTGTGGCTGTGCTGGACCAGCAGCATGTAGTGGAGTGTGGCAGTCATGCCCAGCTTCTCACCAACCAAGACGGTCTTTTCCGCAAACTCATGGAGAAACAGGCCTTATTACATGCTGATCCGAAGCTGGCTCTCGCCAAATAGGAGACATTCTGACATCTGTAGAAATTACTAATGAAAATGAAAGTGTATGCACATGGAAGTGCAGTGTCAGAAGAAAACAGATGTAATTGCTGTAGTTGTACTTGAGTGCCTATTTGCAGTACAAACTACCAGTCAAAAGTTTGTTCATAAGAAGATTTTCATTCTTTTATAATATTAATGAAAATATTTACTCTATTAATGAACAATGGAATTATGTAGTGATTGAGAAAAGTGTTTAACAAAAACAAACAATTTTATATATAGAATTCTTAACAGTATTTCTGATGTAGCTTTCATGATACAGCTTCACCCAGGAGGTGTTTCTTAAGGTTCCTGGCTGAGTGCTTGTTGGCTGCTTTCCCTAAATCCTAAATAGTAATTACTTGTTTGGGAAAACAGTTTAATCTTAATTAAACATACTTGTTTTAATTAAAAACCTATTTAAAATATATTGAGTCATTTCTTTCCCTCCCAATTTGGTAATTTGCCAATTTCCTCCCACTATGTCTTTAAATGCCTTTAAAACAATGAAAAATGTGTATTCAATCGAATGTGTACAAACTTTTGACTGGTAGTGCGTGTTTACTGAAAATCTGATGTCAACACTCAACTCCAATGTTTATAACAAATGTGTAAAAACGTAACAAACACAAATGACTATTTATTTAAGACACTGCCACTACATACAGTATGACTGGAAATTATTTTTTTTTTTTTGTGGTTGTTGTTTTTTTTAGAATCACAGATCATGATTCATATGATCATATTATTTGTTGAATAACAGTCATGAACTATTTTATACACTTTCATACAGTAGAACTATTCCTAGTAATACAATTTTCAGGATATTAATCATTCTAATCATACAGTAGCATGTGATGCAGTGTCTTCCTTGCTGGTAAAATGCAGGTATGCTTTAAATTCATAAAATGATTTTTGGATCTGGAAAAAGCTCATTATTATTATTATTATTGTGGTTTCTGTTTAACTGTATGTAATGAAATAATTGACAGTGTTTGCCTACACTGTGTGTGTATTTCAGTTCATAAACAAATCAGCTGGTCAATCCTGTATCAAGAACTTGCACATTGTTTATGTATGTGGGGAAATAAGTCCACTGCTCTATAGGAGAAGGATGCATCCAGAACTGTTGTTTTACAGCCATCTTTCAAACTATTGGCCTTCAACACAGTGAACAGTCCATAATTGCAAACACGTTAGAAAAAACATTAGCATGAATGACCACCAAAGACCAAACTAACCTGAGAGATGATTATCTGTGCAACCATTCACTGTTAAAGAGACAAGACTGCAATCAAAATAAATGTTTTTTAAGTGTGATGAATAGAATATTTATTTTTAAAAAGCTGTGGACATATTAAAATGATCATTGTGCTAACGTCTGAAAATTCTTTATATAAATAAACTACTGATTGAATTAATTACAGTGTCAAGAAGTCTCTCACAACTCAAACATGATTTATCTAAAAGCATGTGGTACCAAAAGAGGGCACTGTTGACCAGACATTTTAGATGTACCTACTCGACAGACTAACCACCTATTAGTACACAGTTATAAATAAAGCAAAGGTTATGATTTATAGAAAATTATTTACTTGTAACTGAAATCACAAACACATTTTAACTTTTTTTTATTGTGTTATAATTCATAGCATTTAATACAGCATATTACCCAGACCCAGTATATGCGTTCATTCCAATGCACCTCTAGGCCAGATTAAATCCCAAGCACTAAGATTCTACCAAGTTTCGTCAAGTGACTAAACTGCTTAGCTCCCTTGGTGATCAGGAGCCTGTAACAGTTGCTCTGACTATCTGGCCCTGATAAGGGTATAGCCTGAGCCTATATAAGAATATAGCCTCAGAAAATGGAGTGGGCTGCTAAAAAAGCAAATCCAGTCTCATTTGTTTACAGTACAAGATTATTAAAATAATTCAATTTAATTCATAAATTAAAGATTAGCCCCCTTTGATAAAAGAACCAGTTCATGTATTTATTATTGTAAAACATATCAGTGTGCAACTTCATATTTTTCCTAGTCTAGCTATAGACATAATTTGACATTATTTGTGTCAAAGTTTATTTGTAAATATAATTTGATCATTTATGAAAACCGCAGTATGATAACAGTCTGTATATTGCACCTATACCGTATACAGCCCTTTCACAACCGACGTGTCTAGTCACGTACACACACACACACATATATATATATATATATATATATATATATATATATATATATATATATATATATATATATGTATGTATATGTATATATATATGTGTGTGTGTGTATATATATATATATATATATAAATATATAATGAAATGTGTTCATTTTTTATTCATTTCAATTTGCTCAGACCCCCATGCCTAGTCCTGGAGTACCCCTGTTACGGCACTGTGTTAGAGCAGGGAAAACAAGTCAAATTTGCAAGACTGGGTTTCTCCAGGAACAGGTTCATGAATTTACGCTTTACTGTATCATTTACTTTGCCAGGTGGGGGTGGGAAAGATATTTCAATAGCTAATATGTTGATGCTGAAACTGTTAAACAAGAATTGGTGAAGATATGACCATCCAGCTGTAGTTACTAGTCTGCGACAAAAAATATTATATCAAAAAGACATTTTAATCACAATTTCATTATATAAAATTTTCAAAACTCCACATAGTCACACATAATTTGAACGGCGCCCGAGATTGCTGGCACTCGTAAAAGATGTAGTGCTTTCCTAACTCCTAAATCCTATTTAACTCCAGGTTCACAAATAGCTATACAGGCACAGCTCTTGTTATAGCAATAATCAGCAATAATCAGTATTACAGTCTCAGATCTCATATTAAATATAGCCCTTGTTTTGTATTATTTCTCTTTTCCCCTTTGCAATAAATTAAATAAAAGGACTGATTGCTTACCATTAAGTTAACATTATGCTGCAGTCAGTGAATTAATAAATGGCTCTAATAACCTTCTTGTCCTAATCGCTTGCGCCTACCGTAATAACAGATTTCGGTGCACCTTATCCATGGTCAATAAGCTTACACAATTATACCCCTCTGTCGGAACCCTTTGCCCGCCGCTGAATCCCACTACGTAATCAGAAATGACTCCCTCTCATTGGTAGCAGTCATGCCAGCGTAGTAGGATGCACCATGTGCGAATAGAGTGGTAATGAAAACATACCCTCCCCATATACGGCTAGTGCGCCGTGGCTTCACATCAGGACTTTCACCATATTAGGGCAGCCGTGCACACTTCCAACCGGGAGTCCCGTTCGCTTACCGCCCAAGAACCTAATATGGCCACAGACTGGGAAAAAATCCAATTGAGCACATGGACCATATTCAATGGGCGGGAAATGAATGTGATCGGGTATAAAAGTTTGCCAAGGCCAGCAGTCACTCTGTAGCTGGAACCAGCAGAGGTTTCATTCTGCACTGAGCTTCATCTGAGAAGGGCACCACCAAAGGTAAGGAGATCTGACCAAACACCATAGCCCACGTGCAACAAGGACTAATAGGAAAATAATGTTTTCTTTTTCTTCTTTTTTTCTATTTACGTTAATGAAATGATTACCTGATGCTATTTCTCAAGGTGATGCACAGCAAAAAGTTTAGTTAAAGTGTTCATACTGAATATTGCTGTGCACGTGGTCCAAAGAAAAACAGACCAAAATAATAATTAGGAACACATAAGGAAAGGCATATCATTTTTTGTGACAATACAAACATTTATGTTTAAACTGTAACCACAAGTCTATTTTTAAAATGCAGTTTTGATCATTTAACAAAACCAAAAGGTTTCGACTGTTATTCATTCATAGAGTACACTGTGATATCTCTCTTAACAATCACAGCATGAAATTTTATACAAAAACCTAAAACTAACCAATTTTCAGCCAAAATTAAAACAATCTGATTAATAATTATTTAACATCATTACCATTTTTCATAATTACCACTTTTCATTAGTGTGATAGAAATCAATGTAGAGTTGCAGTGGTTAAAAGCATAATACTGAACTTAAACCTATTTTCTTCTGTGCTGCATATGCTACCAATCACCCACTCAGTGATGTCTGAATGTGTTTACATACAGAACCTGCCAAGATGTGTGATGATGATGAGACTACCGCCTTGGTGTGCGACAACGGCTCAGGCCTGGTGAAGGCTGGCTTTGCCGGTGATGACGCTCCCAGGGCTGTGTTCCCTTCCATCGTTGGTCGCCCCCGTCATCAGGTATGGCTTTATAAATTATACTGTAATTCTTCACAGAGTTTTTTAATAATAAGGTATTGTCAATGGCAAATAAATATTTAATGTAATATTACATTTATCTTTCCTCTCCCATAGGGTGTCATGGTGGGTATGGGTCAGAAAGACTCCTATGTAGGTGATGAAGCTCAGAGCAAGAGGGGTATCCTCACTCTGAAGTATCCCATTGAGCATGGCATCATTACCAACTGGGATGATATGGAGAAGATCTGGCACCACACCTTCTACAACGAGCTCCGTGTTGCCCCTGAGGAGCACCCCACCCTGCTCACTGAGGCTCCCCTGAACCCCAAGGCTAACCGTGAGAAGATGACCCAGATCATGTTTGAGACCTTCAACGTCCCTGCCATGTATGTGGCCATCCAGGCTGTGCTGTCTCTGTACGCTTCTGGCCGTACCACTGGTGAGAAGCACACCTTTACAAACTTTTACTTTTTTTCATAAAATCCTACATAATACCAACAAATTATTATTATGACATTATATACAGAAATAACAAAACTTGAGGCACTACCTTGACCCTTTTTGCTGTGGTTCAGGTATTGTGCTGGATTCTGGTGATGGTGTCACCCACAATGTCCCCATCTATGAGGGTTATGCGCTGCCCCATGCCATCATGCGTCTGGATCTGGCTGGTCGCGATCTGACTGACTACCTCATGAAGATCCTGACTGAGCGTGGCTACTCTTTCGTCACAACCGGTAAATATTATCTTTCTTGGTGGTTTGTTCGCAGGTTTTATTTTTGTCAGATTGAGCTTAAACATTTTTTAATTGCTTTTTGACTCACACAATTCTCCATCACAGCTGAGCGTGAGATTGTGCGCGACATCAAGGAGAAGCTGTGCTATGTTGCTCTGGACTTCGAGAATGAGATGGCCACTGCTGCTTCCTCCTCCTCCCTGGAGAAGAGCTATGAGTTGCCTGATGGTCAGGTTATCACCATTGGTAATGAGCGTTTCCGTTGCCCAGAGACCCTCTTCCAGCCTTCTTTCATTGGTGAGTAATTAACAGCCTCTCGTTACAACATAGGCTATGTCTACAACATATGTAACTCTTTGTCATTCTCTTATATTGATCTTCATCCTTATCTGAAAAGGTATGGAGTCTGCTGGCATCCATGAGACTGCCTACAACAGCATCATGAAGTGTGACATTGACATCAGGAAGGACCTGTATGCCAACAACGTCTTGTCTGGTGGTACCACCATGTACCCTGGTATTGCTGACCGTATGCAGAAGGAGATCACTGCTCTGGCCCCCAGCACAATGAAGATCAAGGTAATGGAGTAGTGTATTTTCTCACATGTATCTTCATTCCACACCTATGATGACTTGCCCATTTCTGAAATACATTCCCCTTTCCTTTATTCCAGATCATTGCCCCACCTGAGCGTAAGTACTCTGTATGGATTGGTGGCTCCATCTTGGCTTCCCTGTCCACCTTCCAGCAGATGTGGATCACCAAGCAGGAATACGATGAGGCTGGACCCAGCATTGTCCACCGCAAGTGCTTCTAAATCAACAATCATCGTTATCATCTGCATCTAATCCCCATAAACCGAGCATCAGTGGAGCACTCCATTGGCAAGGGAGAGATTTATTTAAAATGTATTTTGTAACCCAGTGTTACACAATGAATATACTTCAGTGAAGATTAAGCAACATCAAGACAACTGGCATGCTATGTCACACAGCATAATGTGAAATGTACATACATATTAATTTATTAAAGTCCATTATTTGGTATCATTTTGGTTTTTGGCATTTTGTGACTATGGGCATTCTATTTACATGCAGGCCTTCGTTGTGAGTTGTTCTTTGGCAAATTTCCATTCAAATTGTACTTTCAGTATCCATATCCATAACTGTATCCATATTAGCCTTCCAGCACATTAATGTAGAAAAAATTATTCCCAATTAATTCCCCCAAGTAATTCCAAACTTCCCAATTACACTATCCATGAAATTGAACCAAATTCAACAAGTGGTCCAAGAAAGCACTAAGAGTGGTCACTAAGGTCATTTTTATTTTTAACACGCTCTACCCACTGTGTGAATGTACTTGAGGTGAGAGAAAGCTGACACACCAGTTATGTCTGGCTCATTTTCTTCTTTGGGCCATAACTGATATGTGACCCTTGTCAGTAATCCTTAGCCTTCTTAATAGGCCTATATGAATTTGAGACAAGTTTAAATTTATTCCTAAGGCTCAGTGAGTTGAAACTTGTCAATCCTCTGGAGTTTCTTTCTTTCTTCCAGTAAATACCATTACTATGCCCATAACTAATTTAACTTGAATTAAGATGGCAACAACTGACCTGCCAAATAGTAATTTCTGTGTTTGTTATCAGCTGAAATTCTAGTGCCTCTCTGCTAAGTTTGGGACCAGATGCTTTGTACAGACCATTTAGTTATAACTCATTTCAATTTAATTCAACTGAATTTGCATGGTGCTTTTAACAATAAATATTGTCACAAGCTTTACAGAAATAGAAAGGGAAAACTCCCTCAGACAACATGAGGAAGGAACCTTGAGAGGAACCAGACACAGTAATGCAGTGCAATTTATGCTATTTAGAAGAGGCACAGGGGGTTCAGCTGTGCTCTCCAAGGGCATTACTTGCCCCAAACCATTCCTAGAAACACCAATCAGGAGCCTCTATAATTGTAAATACAAAATAAATGGAACTGACCTGAAAAGTGGGACATTACCGCTGAAAAATCCAGTTTGGTCTGACCAGCTACCAGCTTCTAAAACACAGGTCGAGCTGGCTAAACTGGTAGATTGTTATTATTTGTTTTTTGTCTAAAGTTATTTTACAGCTTCCTTATTACTTGACTAGATTGATCAATAAATGTTTAAGATTTGAGAATTACCTTTTTGTGTTATTGTTGTGTTATTTTCAAAGGCAGTCTAACCGTTTGACCAGCTCAGGGAGTATTTTGACTTCAGGCAGCTGGTCAGAACAAGCTGGGTTTTTCAGCAGGGATATTGAGCTCACTGACATCTATCTTGAAAATAAAGGACCCTTCCATTTAAAAAAAAATTCTTTCAGTTATATACTGTACAGTGCTTTTTTTCTTTAGACAACAGTGTGCGTCTATACGTTTGAATCGACTCGAGTCTAATCCCCACCTGTTGCTCTCGCCAGCGGCGGGCTTTAAGCAGTGGGCGGAGCTAAAAGCAAATCAGCAGCAAAACAACAGTGAGGGTCACATTATCGAGACCACCTGCCGCCTTTCGCTTGGTGTGAAACCTGAAACCGTAAGTAAAAGCCGAGATACTCTTCCGTACCCAGATTTGGACCGAACTGACATGACATGATGGTGGAATTTTATCCATTAGCGTTCCCTTAAAAATGTCATGGCGGATGGTTGTTGTCATGTAAAAAAAATAGTTCAGATCGGCATCATAACAAATGTCGGCTGCTGATAATGAAGCGAGCACGGGCTTAACAATACAATGTAGGCCTACTAAACGCACTGTACATAATGTAAACATGGTTGTGGACCTTTATTATTTTGACAGCTGTGTTTAAATAAACCACATGCTACAGTGTAGTTGACACAAGGCACGACTCACTGTGGTTCACTCTGCAAACACGCAATTACAGATGGAGGATACAGTAAGTGGCAGGTTTATCTCGCCATTGCACCGTTTTATCTGTGTGAATGGGGTGAAATCCGCGGTTTGAATGTGTAGTTTAAATAAGAGGAAACATAAGGAGGGGTGTGACAAAGCGCTGTCACGAGCAGCTGGTCTGCGATTGGTTTCCTCCCAGGAAAGGGCTTTTCCTCAATACGTGTTTTGATTTAAATGTCGGGCGGGAAAGGAAGACGGTGCTACCTTCACGTGCTACCGAAATGTTTTTAAATACGAGTTTTCGACCTAACAGTTGCCCACGAAGCTTTCCAAGACCTTCATAGCTTTTGATAACCGAGTTCTGTGACTAAACCTTACTTTTTCCTCATAGCAGATGCAAGGGCGGATCCATGGTTGATGGTTAGTAGGTTTTATTAGCTTTTTTGTTTTTGCTTATTTTTTTCGCAATCACCATTTGAGCCATATACACATTCATACAGGCTTAAATTGTCCTTTGCAACAGTAGAAAGATACCAAAGGACATCATTCTAGCTAACTAGCAAACGTTAGTAGGTCTATTGCATGCAAAGTCATGGTAACTACAGGATTAGTAGGAAATACAAGCATTTGGGCAGCACGTGAAAGCTGCACAGGCACAGTCTAGTGAGTTATGCAGATTCATAAATAAATGTCCTCTTTTCCATGTGATTAGGGGTGGATTTAGTGATTTAGGGGCCTTAGGCAAAATATTGGAAAGGGGCCTTAATTTCAGTGTTTTAACATCGGTATTTAAATTTTCAGCATATGTAATTTAGCATTAATAATTAAAATCTATATAATTTGCATGTTTAGGGGGCCCTTGGTTTCTGGGGGCCCAAGATACTTGCCTACCTTGACATAGTGCTAAGTCTGCCCCTGCATGTAATATGCTACACTGTATCCTACACAAAACTAATTTTCCCTTCTCTTTAGTAGGAATATGGTGACCAAACGGATTAGGTCAGAATATATGAAGAAATTTAAAGATCCGAAATGGGAAACGTACGCGAAGTGTTATGAGGATTTGGTGAACTACAGACTGTCAAGGCGAATGTTGGAGCAAACACACAACCCGTGGTTTTGGGATGAATGTAAAAGTGACACAGAGTCCAGTGGCAAATGTACACCTCAGGAGAGAACTGAAGACTACAGGCTGCAGAAGGAGGAAAATGCAAAAGAGACAGCAGAGACAGTAGTGCACGAAGTGTATGGTGCAGAAGAGGAGAGAGAACCTGATATGAGCCAAGTTAGAGGTAGGATAATGTTTAAACTAACGGAATGTGTGTTAAAGCCCAGTCACTCATTGGCATCCATAATATCTCTTTAGATATCTTGTCCTCAGAATCATGATTCTTCATCGAAACAACACCGGTGCTCTGTAGATAGGCCTTAAGTGTAAATAATATGATGAGGTTAAAGCAAGAGTGATATGGCTACAAAGCTGTAGTTTCAGTTGAACAATAAATTCACTGGACAGTTAGGAAAACTTGGACTGCTAAATTCTAAACTAGGGATGCATAGACTTGTCCCATTTTTGATAGCAGGGTTTTCTGCCAAGTTTTGTGGCAAAACCTCAGAATTATGATGGAGGTATGTTTTAAGATAAGTTATATCCTGTGTTTACATGCATGATCTGTGGTGTCAAGCAGCATATCATATTTAATAGAATAAAATGGGTTAATGGACAGAATTAAAAAAAAAAAGAGAGAGAGATTGGTCCACATTTTCAGGCCAATATCAGCACAGTATCAGACAGGTACATCCCACTGAATTTTTAGGATACTAGTGGTGTAGAACAAATACATGGCATTGGGTAGCCCACCTTTCAGAACAACAGTGGGAGAAAACTCTGCTTTCAGTAGTTTAGTTGGGCTTTACTCCCTAAAAGGCAAAGGCTCAACTAACCATTTCTTTTTTAACAGAACAAGTAACGGAAGATGTCAAAACTCAGGCAAAGGAGGAAGAGAAAGGCACAGTACTGTCCCTCGTTGCCCCTGTCATCCCAACAGAAAAGTATCCCTGTGTTCAGAGCAATACGAAAAGCAAACCAAGACATTCATACAAGCCAACCCGAACTAAATCCAAGCATCACATCACCATAGACGTTGACAAAGAAAGCAGACATCCTTTTGCTATGTATGGCTCAGGAGAGAAACAGGCAGATATGGCCTCGAAAAGAACACACAACGTTGGTCCAGCTTCATCAACCAAGGAGGTGAGCTGCTCCCCAGCTACATAATGTTATTTCTGTGAGCAAACAAACTGGGTAGGAACATTACATTACAGTAGAACATTAATACTTTGAGTCCTTGTGAAGAGTTTTTTCTGTAGACAATTGGGATTGAGCATTTATTCCTGGACAAGGCTGTAGTGCTTTCAGGTGTGTACGTGTGACAATTTTAGGTTAAGACACCTAAAGTGGATGAACTGTTTCAATGGTAAAATGTTTTTTAAGACTTGATTCATGTTTGTTCATGAAACACATTTCCTCTGTGCATAGATCCATGAGTCAGCACTACGAGCAAAAAACAGACGAGAGGTTGAGAAACAGATGAAGAGAATGGACAAGCGAAGAGCAAAATCAGCTGACTTGGAAAAGTTGAACAAAAGCAAGCTCGTCCCTGATTATAACCCTTGGATGACTGAGTACATGCGCTGCTTCTCTGCTAGGTCACAGTAAATCTCTGGGACTGCCAGCAACATTACTTCCAGTCACAGGTAGAGATGTGCATCCAGCTTGCCTGTCTTCCTAAATGGGCTGCCATAACGAAAAATCAAAATGATATTTTTGGTCTGTGCTATTTATTTGATCTTACTTGACCAATTTTTGCCACCTTTGTTTAATGGTATTGATAATCAGAGTTGTAACAGATGTCAGGGACCAGTAAAATAATGGATTTTATATGGCATTTTAAAGACAGTCAGCCACCTCAGCATTCTCTCAGAGTCTGCCAGTTTAAAAGTATATGTTGTATGTTTTCTTTGCATTGGTACAGAACCTCAAATCTGGCTTGTTAGGTGCAGTAATCTAAAACAGAAGCTTACTGCTAAAGTACAAAACCAAAGCTAATTTTGGCATAGTTCAATAATTGTAACTTGCATCATGAACATATCATGAATACTGTACTGAAGGTGCAGGCTAGATTTTAAACTCCATTTTAGACTCTTCCAATTTTCTAGGGATTTCTTGTGTCAGTTTTGATGGTTTATATTTGCCACTTTGCACTGGCAAATTAGATGTAATTATGATGTTTAAACTCAATCCATTCCATTGTGTGATTTATGGCATAAATGTAACTTGTATTAGGACACATTCCTACAACGTTTTGATACGTCTGTTTTTGTAAAATACTTCCAAAGCATCCGTCATGCCAATTTTACTGTATAGTTTTAGAAAACATCTGGTTTAAATGAAACCATTATCTTTTTCTTTTTTCTAACCTGTCATCATGTCCCCAGCACTTTTCAAAGTTTACAAAAACTCTACTCATTAATCTACAGTGTGTAGCTGAATGGAAGTGGGCCAAAAGCTGTTATAAAATATCTCTGGTTTACTGCGAAGATGTATTATATATTATTGTTCAGCATAAATTACATAACTCTACAGATATTCTGCGTAATATCTTTTTCAGGGAGGGTTTGTAGAACTGCAGCTCTGCAGAGTTTTTTCTCCTTGATTTTAGTGTGTAGTGCTGTGGTCATATATGATTAATAAATAATGCAAAAAAATATATGAAGAGGGATTCACTGGAACATGATGTTAGAATAACATGAAATGCCATAACTTGCAGGTATTACACACCGGGTTTTACTGATGACTTTTGAAATGAGCATCGAACAACGTAACATTGTCCTGTTCTGGAAAATATCATGCCCAATGGTGCACCAGTATGTTACCCTGGTTACTGTAATGTTATAACAATGAATGTCCTACAAATCTGCATACCTTTTAATAGTGGATTGGGCCACCACTTATTCCAGGTTTTGTGAATATAAAAATGACATTGGTATTTCTCAAGGATGCATTTTTTTCTGTACTGTAATAGTGATTTGTTAAGTAGTGACTTGTTATGGTGATTATAATGAAGCCATAATGTTGCTTCTGAACCACAGAAACAGAAAAATATACCAATTATTTTTTATGTAAAAAGTTGAGGAATCTGGCTCAAAGGGTGCATAGATATGACTTTAGGGTTTGTGGTTTTGGCTGTATGTGAACATGCAGTAGTGTATTTGAACAGTGACAGCAATGGGATTTTGAGTCCCTCATTGCAGATTCGTGGGGACTCATTTTTTAACTCCCAGCTTTGGTGTTCATATCATTATTACTTGAAAAGTTTATAGTTGTGAGTGTTGCTTAAGTCAATGCTACCATGATGTGTTTCTAAAATGTATTAATAAAACTTTGTTTTATCACAATGTGTTTATGTATTTTTTCTGTTATCTTTATTATTCACAGATATGCCATCCAAAATTATTGTACAACATGGATTTACACATGGGGAAAATGATATTAAAATAATTTAATATAATATTAACATCATGTTTGATAGGAGTTTCAATGTAAGCCAGCTGATGTTTCCAAGTAAGTCTTGACCATATAACCCTAATTATCTTTCATCACAATAACTGTTATAATATTGCAACATATCTGTCCTAGCTTTACTTCCATCTAGACCTTTTACAGTTGCACTACATAAAAAAATAAACAGAAAAAAGGGTAATGATTACTACATGATTATTTCCTCTCTCCTCAAAAAAGTGTCTTTTCTTAAACACAATGCAGCAATAAAATAATGCAAATATCTTGTATGGTCTGTGAAGCATGTGCTCCCATTATCAGTCATCATTACAGTTGACTGATAATGACTAATGATAAATGCAGTGTATGTGTACAATGTTAAAACCACAGACAATATTTCCCACCCCGTTCTCAGTAACACCCCGTAACCCAGTTAACAGCTGGGTTAAGAGTAAATTAAATGTAGGATTGAACACATATTTTCCAAAAATGTATGAATGAAGCTGAATGCAGATACATTGCAATTACATTTAAAAATGTGATACTACATTTAATAACACTTGGCATGAGTTAGTTAAATGAACATTTTCAAACAGGACAACAGCATTTAAGTATGCTGTGCAATAACACTATGTAACAGTGACTTCTCAATGTATTTTTTTTTTTTACACTATTATATATGAATAGAAGATAGGTCTGTGACTCAATATATACTATAATTTGACATTCCAGGTTTTAAAAGTAAAATAACTTCTCATAAATGTTGTGTATATATGTGCAAAAATAAAGTAAAAGCTAAACAATAGAATTAAAGAACAGTGCATGCTTTCCAAAGAAAGCAATCACAATTATAAAACATAGTTTATATATCAGTATATTACTTTACCAGATCAAATGATAAATCTGTCATCTGCAGAAAAATTCAAATAAATGATTTCAGCTGATATGATCTAACCAATAACACTCCTGAGCTGATAAAACAATCATTCAAGTTATGGAAATGCATTCCATAAACATGCTTAAAAAATGATTTAAGTTCTTCTTTACACAAGACCTAAATACTTTAATGGGAGTAGGACAGGAAATAGAGGGTTAAATGGGTCAGCAGAATGTTGGGCCTTTATTCATCATCCTCTGTTGGTATCTCTGCCTTGGCCCGGATTGTTCTAGAGCACAGCGGCGTCCCAAGATCTCAGCCTTGTCGGAACCGGTGTAAAAGGAAGAAGAGGGAAGAGTTTCTCCACTGCTTTTGGTCTGTCATCCCATTCCCAAAATAGTCTTTACAAAAACGTTTTCTGTAGAGAAATCAGAGAAACCTTAAAAATGAATAAGGAATTAAACACAACAGGGCATGTAGTTATTGGATAAATAATCAATGTAGGGGAGGTGTAATGTAGCTAGACACAAAATGATGGGCTATTACTAGCACAAAGATGATTATTTTCCTATAACAGCATGTAATAGTGTTTTATTCCTCATATCGCAGCAATTTGCCAACAATTTACATTTTTTACATTAATTTTAGAATGACACGTCTTCCTTTTCATCCGTATATTTATACATTTAGTGTTGAGGAACATCTCTTACATTTTAACAGCTATAAAGAGTCATCACCTCACAAGCCTCTCTTTTTCCTCTCTTAAATTTAAGAAGACAAAATTTGAAGTTGGTCATTTGGTCATGTGACTGCTACAAAGTGCTGACTGTCTCCTAACAGAAAACTGTATCAATGATTATTAGTTTTTTTTTGTTAAGTAATGTTTTGTAATCAATTTTATTAGTCGTAGATTACTGTATATGGAATGTCTACCCTACTATAGAAATCATAACATTAGAACAAGCACATTAATATGAGCCTGTATTTTGAATTATAATTTTACTACTGTCAGGAATGCTGGTATAGAATATCAATCAACACCTTCCCACCAATCAGAATGAAGAACTCAAAAGTGGTGTGGTATAAATGAAAACTGGTGCATACATTCTTAAAAGACACTGCCTGAAGAACCAAGTCATTAAAGTAACTGAGCATATGCACAATTACCTAATACCCAATTACCATCCACATAATAATAAATTTGCTTTAGCTTTAAAATATTTGGCTTGGTATCCTCCATATATAAGTGCATTTGTCAGGCAGTGCAAATACATCAGTGTTGCCTTATTTAGGTAATATATTACATAGGTAATAAATCACATGTTTAGCATATGTGCTGAAACTTATGGTGCAAATCCAACCCAGATCATTTTCAAAAAATTTGGTTTTCAAGAAAGAATGCTGACTATTACTAACCGAGACCCAAACCAGTCACCTTCTTATACGTTTCTGTGTATTGAGTATAAAGTTGTCTATGAGTAGCTGCATGTTAATTACCCTTCTCCTTTCATAGATATCTTGAATCCTGGACCACCATGGATCTCTATTTCTGGTTAGCATTCCAAAGTAGCCAAATAAGGTGTCTAAGATTCTAAGGGTCTGGGAAGGACACAGAGAGTCTGGAGTTAAATATAACTGATAGCCTGCACTGTTATGTATTTGTGAGTGAGTGCAGTCTAGCTGATAAATTCTAGGGGTGGGAATAAAGGTTTAGGCACTTGTTCTTACTGTAGTTGGGAAAGACGGTGACCCTGGGTGTGTATCTGTGAATGTGTGGGGGGGCGGGAGAAGAATATGCTTAGCGTGGCTCAGCATCGCTGTGTCATCGTCACTCGGGCATGCAGAAGCAAACTTGATCAGGGCTCCGGGGGCATTAATGACCAAAATAGCCCCCTATATTAAAGTGGACTCCGCCTTCCCTGAGCAAACTAAATACAGAACAGATGCTGCTGAGCTGCTACCACCAACGTCCTTTTACAGACAAGAAGGAAAGGAAGGGGAAATCATACAGGATGGGCCATTATAATATGCTTGGAGTGTTAAACTCCAATCATGGGGTGGCTACAGTCCTAGATTGATTTATATTTTCCCTCTTCTAACACATCAAATGTAATTAAATAGCTGGTGGGCTGAATATGGTCAACGTATGGTGACTCTCCCAGCATTTAGTCTGATACCTTTTACTAGAAGAAGTGATTTACTCATTTCTCTTATTAGGTAGTCAGAAATTAAAAGTACTACATATAGTAATATGTATATAGATTTTGGGTCATATTAGGTACTGTATAATGTCAAACTGAGCCTTAAAATCAGTCCCAAAAAGGCTGACACTGAAACTATTAATGTAAATAGCAGAGACAATGAGGTTCAATAAAAATGCCTCTCAATAAACATGCTTTCTGATTTCTTACATACATTAATATGTCATGTAAAACTGATCAACAACTGATTGAAATTACTAATAAAAATTGTTTGACACAAAAATACTAATATACTACATACACAATGTTAAATGGAGTTAAATCCTGGAAAAAGCATGACACAAATGTCTAAGAACTTCTATTACTAAACAAAGAACAAATCTGAGATATCTGAATGTGACCCATTCTATCCCTAATGAAAACTCTAGGAAGCCTCGCTATTTTTAGCAAGTGTAGTGTTTTAAGAGCTGTGCATAAGAACAGCAATCCCTCCCCAGTGCATCTGTTATATCTGCAGTGCAAGGTGACAGAGTTTGTCTCACATGCCTGTGTTAAAAATGCCAGAGGTACACACATGACAAATATTATCCTTATTCAACCCAGTTCACATATAGGGAACCACTTATTTCAAAGGTAAAAAGTTTATTCTCACCTGGCTATTGGGCTCTAGCAACCACAGTCCTGCACGCTTTCAGCTTGAGCTCGTCTCGGGGAACGAAGCTGCCGTAGAGCTGCATCGCCATACTGAATCCCTGAACCCATCCGCTCTGGATCTAGCTCACCTGACCAGCACAACAAAATCCTATGAGAAGAGGATTTCTTAAATCACATGGCACACTGTTTCTGTTTGAATTCTGTGCTTTTACCTGATTCTATTTTGTTGAGGATTTTGCGTGCACACTGGACAAATGCCTCTTCCACGTTTTCCCCTGTTAAAGCACTGGTCTCTAGAAACATGAGCTCTAGAATACACAAATGCACAAATATATAAGCTTTATTTTATGGATTATATACTGTAGGTAAACTTCTAGTGGTCTGATTTGATATTGGTTTTGAACACATTTGTAGGCCCTTTCCCATCTAGGTCAGGTTTCTTTTGGAAGGGATGGGGGAGGGGGGGGACTGGCACCTGGGAGGTTCAAGCTAATTTACAGTCCTGCAGTGGCCTCTTGTGGTACTAATTGTGACTAGATGAAACAGTTATAACCAAATAAGACATAAAAATTGCCCAAAAGAATCACTTATTTATACAACACTGGGTTTAATATTCTGAAAATTGAAATAAAACTGCCAAAATACAATTTTCATATTTAATATTGACATTTTTTATATTTATTTAATCTAGGTAGACAGTAATGTTTAAATAATGTGATTTTAGTAAGCTTCAGTGTAGATTTGTATATTTATAGCCAAGCAGACGCACCATTCTCCTGAGCGAAGCGAGATGCCTCCAGAAAGGTGACCTCCCGATCAGCATCCAGGTCCTTCTTATTGCCACACAATATTATAACAATGTTCTGACTGGCTAACATCCTGGCATCTGTCAGCCAGTTGGTCAGGGCATTATACGTCTCCCGACTGATGTGAAAATTAGAAAAATATCAGAACACAATTAGAAGTACAATTTGTATATCATTAGGGTTTTTAAAATATTCCATACAGGAAGTACACTTCGCACCAAACCATGACGAGGTATAAACGCAATGGCTGCTAAATAAGGAATAGAACAGGACAGGTGGTGCTGTAATTGGAAAATAATCAACAGTTAATTATTTTCCTATTGCAGCATTTATCAAAGTGTTTATTCCTCTTATACCACAGCAATTTTTCAGTGATTAAAAAAAATAACTATAGAAAGACACCATACGTTTTATCCGTATATAATTACATTTAATGTCTGCCAAAACTGTTATCATGTATGTTATAGCAGATATAAACAGTTGTTTTCTCACCAAACATTTTTAAACAGTGAAAAGTAAGCATCGAATTTGTATTTATTTTACTACAAAGATACAGAGTACACTGACAAACTAACTCTTTCTCACAAACTAAAAGGTATCACAATAGCCTCAATAAAGGCATAGAATAAACCCCATACCGTTGTTTCCAAAACCTACTCTACATATTTTCTGTATTTTCCCTACTTACACATTTGAACACAACAGATAATATCAAGCCATTAACTGAGGTATCAACACAATTGTCACACAAAAAAACAGTTTGTCTGATATATTTACATAGGAATGTGGCACAGATTAACAGAATATAATCAGAGTTTGCCGTGTGTCTTGTTCTTACTTTTCACTTAACATTCAGTTCTCATTTCTCTCAGTTCTTTATTTCATTTCCTCTCCCTCCACAGCAACCTTCTTCAGATCCTCAGACAGCACTCTGCCTTTCTTCCTGGCCCTCTAATTACACTTCTCCATCTTGTTCTGCTTGCAGTTCTGTATATTTCTGCATCTTTAATCTCACCTCTTCTTTATCTCCACCAGCATGTGCTGACTCCTTTCTGTCAATTTTTTTTCCCTCAGTGCCTTCGTTTTCTCCTTACTCTTCAATTAAGCATGCAGAAGGTCTTCATTGTCTTTGATTTTCATGCCCTCAGCCTTGTAGAGGATGTTAGTCCACTGCATATTCTCTTCCTCCTTCTTGACTTTATTTTAGTTTTTTTCTTTCAGCTCAAGATGGGCTTTCCTAGCCTCGACCTGAGACAACATCTCTTAGTAGATTCTCACTGTGAGGGGAGTGAGTTCCTTTTGCCTCCCGTTTTTACTTCTCCTTTAGCTTGGTTGCTTTGTCCACATACTACTCCCCTACTTCCAGCTTGTTAAAGACGATTGCACTTGTGTCCTTTTTGGCAGGTTTGCTTGTTGTAGAATTGTCCTAAGGCAGTAGTGCTGGTTCTGTTTTGCTTTCTATTTTGACCTCTATGGCATAACTCTCCATTAACTTTTTTTATGTGCAATTTTTTCCTTTTTCTCTTCTTGTGCTCCCTCTCCTGTTTTCATATTGCTCACCATTTCTACACTTTCTCTGAGGAAGGAATCTTTTGCTGCATCTTTACTTGATTCCCATGCTGAACTTTCACCTGGGAAGAATTCTGTACAACTGTACCATTCAGCTTCCGGGCTGGTTTAAGGATGCTCCGTGCTGTTCTTAATTATGTCCTTTTCTAGGATTTTGGTTGTTCTTTTGGTTCTTTGCGGGTCCACCTTCACTGTCACCTTTGCCTTGAAATGGAACATAGCCTTTTCTCCTGGGCTTCTGATCCTCAGAATACCAGATTTTGCTGTTAATCTTCTCCAGGTAGTCATATTTGGAGGCAAGGCTAGTCTTCTTTGGAAATGAAACTGCTTGGCAGTTAATTGCAATACAGAAAGATCCCCCAATAAGTAAACATACAGATATAACGGCTGTACTGTATGAGAAAAAAATCTGTAGTTACATTTCTTATCCTTTAAACCCCAACATTAAATCCATGCCCAATTCTGAAACTTACAACAAATCATAACCGGTATAAAATATAAAATAAAATAACATGTGGTATAAACCATAAAAACCAGCATGACTCTGCAGCAACTTTCAACTCAGGCATGTGGAAAACGTATTGGCTGTTACAAACTGCTAACACTGAAGACTTCCATCTCTTTACATAAAGATTATTATTATACATTTTTCTTTCAACAACACATTTTTTAATCCACTCAATATTATGTTTAGAATATCTGGAATCATACACGTCCATGTCACCATAGAAACAAGGCTATATGACAACAAGTGCATTATCATTAGCCTGTAACTTGCCTTGCAGCCAGAACCAAATTATTCAACCGCATCTGAAGAATCAGATGTAACAATTTAACAGTGCTCTGGTATAAACCTAAACAAATCCATCCACCAGTTCATGGTAAAATACATATCTTTTTATCTAATTATGTTACAGCCACATAAGACCTTTTGTGCCACATGTTTAAGTAATAAAGCCCAGATTCCCAATTACTGACAGATGGAAATGTGTTAGCTCTCACTACATGAAAATCTGGGCTTTATTTGTTATTGTTTATTTTATTTTATTTGTTTATTGACCTGTTACTGTTAACTTACCTGGTGATGTCATAGACAAGAAGAGCTCCTGCTGCCCCTCTGTAATAGCTTCGTGTTACAGATCTGAGGAGACAAACGTGTCTGTTACATAAAGAATATGAAAACCACTGCATTGTAATTAGTTAAAAGGAAATACTTACCAAGCACATAAAAATGAAATACTTATTTCATATTACTCATCTTCACTAACTGAATTATCTTGGTCAAGGTTGTGGTGCATCCAGAGCCTATCCAAGCAACAGTGGGAGCAAGGAGGCAAAAAAATCACCCCGGATGGCATGCCAGTCCATCACTGGGCACCATTCACTCACACACTCACACACTCATACATTCATTCACACCTGGTGGCAATCTAGCACAGCTAATCCACCTACAAGCATGTTTCCGGATAGCGTGAGGTTTTAAGACATAGAAAATAATCCGACCTCAGGATTTAACCCAGAGCCCTGGAGCTTTGAGGTAGCAACACTATCCACTATACATGATATTTCTATGATCTTAATTTTGGTAGGTAGTTAGTTTCCCCAGCTCTCCCCTGATCTTAGCACTCGATAAATACATCAGTGAGCAAAAGTGTAAGGTAGAATATGTGTTTTATTATAATATCGCATACTGCATGCCCATTTTAGGCAAACTGAACTCTAGGAGGAAGATGATGGTCAGTGTTCAATGAATATTGTACAAGGCATGTTAACAGCTCCCATATTAAATAGGCAATTGACAGGCTCTCTAAATTCACTATAAATACTGATGTGCACTGAAAGAAAGCACCAAGGCAATCAATAATTAGAAAAAATTTGAGTAATGCAAACCAGTATTCCAGCCATGACTCTGATTAAATGAGTAACAGAGATGTAAACATACCTGAATCGTTCCTGTCCTGCTGTGTCCCAAATCTGGAGCTTGACAAATTTGTTGACCACACTGATGATCTTTGAGCCAAACTCCACTCCGATTGTATGATTTGAGTCATCTTTGACTGAAGAAACCAACAAACAAACAAACAAACAAGTATTTCTGATATGTATGCTAAAGAAATCCTGTTACTCATGACATCGATTTAAGATGCATTTATGTGTTGTTATTGAAAGCTGACATACATTTCTTCTCTATGAACTGGTGAAGTAGACATGATTTTCCAGTTCCTGCATTCCCGATAACAAGGAACTTAAACAGGAAATCTGCAGAGAAGACAAAAATTTTATTTTATTTATGAAAATCATCTCATCAATTATTAATCTGGTTAGTTAATTTGTGTCTGCTCTGAAAGGCCACAATCCACAATGAAGTTTAATACCCGCTTTAATACTAAGCCAACTGAGGAAAATAATCAGCTATTGTTGCGTGCAAAAGTTAGCATACTTTCTGGACAATAATCAAGAAAAAAAAGACATGCAGGCATTAACAGTAAATATATGAAACCATCAGCAGACATGCTTAAATTTCTCATTCTGAATGACATCAACATTCTCTAATAGCTTGTCCATATCTATACTATTTCTTTATTACTGCCGCCAATATCTTTCATATCCTCGAAGCGGCTCTTGTATCTCGTCAGTTGTAATATTCACCCGAGTCTCCTTGATTTATAACAGTTATAACAGTCAATCACTGCCTTCTTTAAATCATGTCTTTTCACTACGCCTTATGTTTTAGACTGCGGTCTAGTTGCAGGATATACACACTATTCCCTTTAAAAGATGGGTACGTTTGCTTTTTCCCATCCCAGGGAACGCATAACAGTAATAATACCGAATTGACATTGATGGCACACCACTAACACCACTCAACTGTGTAGTGTTGTTACCCTCAAGAAGTGGGTTTGAACCCTTGTACTCTTTGGTACAACAGCTACCAAACTAAGCAAATCTGTATGTGTTGCACAATACTCGGGTTTTTCTGTCCTGGCGAATAGCAATCAAACTGTATTTATGATTGCACAATACAAGAATGTGCTGTTGGGTGTAGCGGTGCAGGGATTAAAGCCAGCTGGCGGAGTGAATATAACAATATAACGGCTTCTTCCGGGCTTCACTGCGCTGTTTACATTCTCACAGACAGGAACCTGGAGAAAAGCGTTTCTGTGCTATTTTGAAATATTTGACTCGAATCACACGTTGTAAATGCTACAAAGTGAATCCGTCGCTCCTCTGTCAGCAAAAACCAGGTACCAGGTGGTGAGATGGCTGTAAACCACCACGGGCGTAGCTGCTCGTGTACAGGGCTATAAGCCTGCGAGCCGTTATTATTGCAATGCATCCCATCGGGACAGCGGCTAAATTCATGCAGCACTCAGCCTGTACACTGGTGCACGAAAATAAAGAATCCCTACCGTATGTCTCGGACATGGCAGATGTTTATTTCAGATAGCTATATTTTCACAGCGCGGTCGAGGAGGATATTAAATAAAGGGAAAATCCCTCAGCGGGATCCGCGCATCCTGCTAGAAATCACTTCCGGTTCCGATTTTCAACGTAAGAGCCTGATAGAGTACAGAATGAGGTGGGGGAAATTAATAAATCAAAATATCTTCATATTTTGCAGTCGATTCTACAGGGGAATATGTCTGGTAAACCCCATGTAGCTACAGTATTTAGCCAATAGACACGTGGACACATGAGTCTGATTTTCACTAACCTGGGAAAGAGCGAAATGCTGCTTTGCATTAGCTCATATTATAAACTAATAAATCTAATCACTGAGTCTAAGTAGTGTCTACTAATCAGGCTAGCGTAAAACATATTTTATGCAAGCCTATGCACCATAATGTTTCCGCGGTAGACTCTGGTAAAGTCATAGCCCAAGATAGGAGTACATACATTAGATTATAAAGCTTACTGATATTGTATAGTATTTATACAACAGTTAGTTCCGTTCTACTAATTTGATTGGTCGAGTGGCGTTGCTATATTACGTATAACCGCACTGGGGCGCTTCAATGTGTGTATCACTCCGCTCGTCGGTCTTCACCACTACAATTCCACTTCTTAGTTCAGAATCGTTACTACAGTAGTGTTAGTGACATCATCAGTACACATGGTAAATGATACTTTTGAGGAATATAACTTTCGACATAAAATATGAAAGCTCATAAAATTGGAACACCAATTTTACCAGAAGCATGTAAGCGGACATTTAAGGGGAATCGCCAGCTAGCCAACGGGGTATAAAGGGAATGTAGCTTCGTCGAGATCTATTTCCTTTAGTGGAGCAAAAATAAACAGAACATTTCACCATATTATGCCCGAAATGTAATTTACTATTACTAATATTAATTTCTTGTTCGTATAAAAGCAATATCGCACTGGCAAGAGTGCAATTATACTGAATATCGGTATGGCTGTGATTTGCCACTGAGGCGAATTACAGCTGTAATTCTATTCAGCACATGCACACTCTTGCTTCTAAGATACTGCTTAAATATATTTATCCTTTTCAGGTTTTCATGATCAGAAAATGTATTGCTGTTTTGCTAGGAATTTATTACTGTCAATTTTGGGGATTTTAAAAATAGATAACTTTCCATCCCTTTTCAGACAGAGGACATATAGACCTCTCCAGTAAAAATCAAATAATAAAAGTACAGAAATCATGTTTTGGTAAGATTTCTTTAATAATTTAGGATACAGAGTTTTAGTCACGATTCAAAAAGGTTGTTTGTCAGAAGTGGGATTCGAACCCACGCCTCCAGGGGAGACTGCGACCTGAACGCAGCGCCTTAGACCGCTCGGCCATCCTGACATTCAGCTAATTCAGTATTAATTATAATAAGAACTGATTCATGGTGAGGCAAAACTAAAAGAAACTAATCAGTTGTCTAAATCAGCGTTTACAAACCTTATTTCAGTCATGACACCCTTTGAAAATTAAAAATAAATTGTGGCACCCTACACAAACACTAATGCTAGACAGCGTTAAGCCTGGTTTATACTCGACGCGTTCGCAATAGCACAAGGGAGCGCGCGGCAAAATGACGTCATCGCGGAGTGGGCGTGGTGGTTTGCACGGCATTGTTTGTAACCTGCCGCGTGGCGCCGCTTCCGAAAATGAATGACTTCGAGGCGACTCTTGCCGAAGGGTTGTACAGGCATCTCTATGATCCATCCATGCGGGACCATAGATATAGCTATATGGCACAAAATTCATGGAAAGATTTTGTTTTTTTTTTAAAAAGAGTGTTTTCGATGTCCTTTGTACATACTGGTGAAAGAATAAATCCAAAACTGAAAGTTTTTTTGGGGGGTGCACCATCTTTTCATTCATAAGTATCTTCAGAAATACCGTCTACATATACACTACACTACACTACACTGTCAGACAGTGATTAAACCTCATTCTTTTGTCTTTATATATGGTGATCATTCTGTAATATCTTTCTTTTGTCGTTTACATAAAGAGACGTTTGCACTGATGAGCGAACAATCACCTGATTTTGTAAATGTGAGAAATGACATTTGCAGGAAGATCCCACTTTTTGCTTATGTCTAGGCCTACAGTAATTGCTAACATTTACAAAATCAGCATACAATAAATAATAAGTCTATGTAATGAAAGCAAATGTGCATGTTTGATTTAAAAAATCTCAATGAAATAAATAAAATTTTAAAAATGAGGTTGTTCAATTTAGTTTTATACATGTCCTCATATGTATAGCTATATTTTGTTGTAATGTGACAAGTGATAATCTCAAGGTTTACTGGGTTTTATATGATTCTTTGCTCTGTTTTTCATACTGTGGGTCTTAGTGAAGTTTACTGAAAACAAACATCGTCAACAACAAACACAACAATTCCTCTTCAGCATTCAGCAACTCCACGTGAGACGCCTTGTTTGTAAGCGTTGCTATGGTTGTCCGACAAACGACTTCTTCTCTCAGCTATTCCCTGTTAGTTTAGTAGGACGATTACTCCGAGTCGCCCCCTTTCGTTTAAAAGAATATTACAACGGTGAGCGCGTCAAGTATAAACACTTCGTCCGTTTGGGGAGGTGCGCGCGCAGTCAGTGCGGAGCCAGGCGGAAGAATAAACAAGGCTTTAGGTACATAATGATGAAGTTTATGGTCCAGAAGCATCTGGAGCTTTTCTTTTAAGAAATCTGTCCATATTCTTTTACACTACACACACATTGTCACACGCTAATTATTAGGATAAAACACACGCTTACTAATGTTGACGTGCTACTGACAGGTCAGCGAGGGGGGTCGAGGGGGAGGGAATTATTATTATTATTATTATTATTATTATTATTATTATTATTATGCGTGTGTGTGTCTGTCTTATTATTTATGTCTGTGTTATTATTTCAGAAATCATATTAAATGTTTTATACACATTTCAGAAATGTTTGAATGATTTTTACACAGCACCCCTACTCTCATCAGACGGAACCCCGGTTGGGAAACACTTGTCTAAATACTTCACTACCAGTCGTTAACATTAACTTTAATAATTAATTCCAAGGCACTGCATGCACTACTTAATCGTAATAATGTTAAACATTTACAGGCAAGTTACGTCAATTAACGTTAATCTAGGGCTTTTGGAAATAACTGCATGAGTACTTACTTACACAATATGCTTTCAGAAGCACTACACACTATCCCCTTTTTAAAATAGATTTTTTATGTTTAATTTTGAGCAACTTCACGACCCTGAAGTACGCAGGTACGGCTGTTTGACTGATATATCGTTTCGACACATTTGGAGTCGCTGTCGCTAAAGTTGTTTACATTATCAGCTGCCTAATTTCAGTAAATGTCTGAATGAAACTGCACCTACCGTTCAGTTCTCCAGCTGACAGGTCCACACACCTAGCATAGTTTTGCTGACGTCGTTTTTTTTTTTATTAACATTCATCATGAATAGCTGCCATTTTAGTTATCAAAGTAATGTAGAGAACTAACATTATACATCCACCCTGTTACCGCTTATCCTTCCTTCAGGGTCACGGGGAACCTGGAGCCTATCCCAGGTGAGGCGAACGTCATCTCAAAATATTACTAATTACTTGTGTTATTTATTTTTGCTAATTTTATGAAGGTGCCAGCAATTCTGGAGATTCCTCCTGTCTCACTAAAAGGATAGTGAATTTGACATATTTTATCACTGCAACTTACACACAAAAAGGGATACAATCCAAGCAATAAAGTAGGTTTAAGGGCATCTATCAGACTAAACTATGGCAGTCCTGTGATTTGTCACTAGCGGTCACTAGCACAAAACTGCTGAGCTACCACTTAAGGAGGGTTTGCTGAAAAACCTGCTGACCACAAGATGGTGATAGTCATCCATCCATCCATCCATTTTCTATACCGCTTATCCTACAGGGTTGCAGAGAACCTGGAGCCAATCAGCCTACCATGCATGTCTTTGGACTGGGGGAGGAAATTGGAGTACCCAGAGGAAACCCGCACAGCACGGGGAGAACATGCAAACATGTACACACAGGGCTGCGGCAGGAATCGAACCCCCTGGAGGTGTGAGGCGAACGTGCTAACCACTAAGTCACCAAGCGCCCTGGTGATAGTCATGCTTTAGTGAAAGAAATTCACATACTGGAGAGCAACATTTTACATTCAAAAGGTGTATAGAGTTATGCTAAATTACATTAATTGAAAACAAACTACAAATACTATGAGATATACAATCACTAAGCACTTTATAAGGAACACTGGTTCACCTACTCATTCATGCAATTATTTAATCAGCCTATTGTGTGGCAGCAGTGCAATGCATAAACTTATGCAGATACCAGCAAGTAGTCTAGAGTACTGTTCACATCAACAATCAGAATGGCAGATGGGCCACAACAGCAGAAGACCACATCAGGTTCCACTTCCATCAGTCACAAGCAGAAAGCTGGGGCTGCAGTGGGCACAGGCTCACCAAAACTGGACAACTGAAGACTGGTAAAAATGTAGTCTGGTCTTATAAATCTTGATTTCTGATGAGACACACAGATGGTAGGGTCAGAATTTGGATTCAAAAGCATGACCCATAGACTGAACCTGCCTTGTGTCAACAGTCCAGGTTGATGGAGGTGGTGTAATGGTGTGTGCAATGTTTTCTTGGGACACTTTGGGCCCATTAATACCATTCATTCATCACCTGGATGCCACAGATTATTTAAATATTGTTGCTGACCATTAAACCATGATAATGCACCATGTCACAAAGTGAAAGTCGTTTCAAACTGGTTTCATGAACATGAGTTCAGTGTTCTTCAGTGGCCTTCCCAGTCACCGGATCTGAATCCAAAAGGACACCTTTGGTATGTGGTAGAACGGGAGATTCACAGCGTGAAAGTGCACTTGAAAAATATGTAGGAATTGTATGATGCAATCATGTCAACATGGACCAGAATCTCAAAGAACTGTTTCCATCTTGTGGAATCTATGCCATGAAGAATTAAGGCTGTTTTGAGAGCAAATGGAGGCCCTACCCAGTATTAGTATAGTGTTCCTAATAAAGTGCTTAGTGAGTGTATGTTCATTCCTGTGTGATCCTGGAAGACTTACCCAGCCCTTGTTTCATTCAGTAGTATTTTGGTGTAAATAATACAATGGATGCAGAATACTGAAATAAAAATTTCAAAGTTTATATCAAAGGATTTCTTACAGAGAGTTATGCAACAGCGATGCAGACTGCAGACATGAACTGACATTTATAAACTGTATGAAATCTCACACCCCTTAATAATAGGTTTTAAAGCGCTGCAATGTACTGGTGTCCCATCTAGGTTGTATTCTAGTCTTTCACCCAATGTTTCTGGATAGACTACAGATCCATCATTAGGTGGAAAGGTGAAAAGGATAAAGTGGTTACTGAAGATAAACAAGTGAATTATAAGCGTATACTTTTAGCTTAACACATTTTCCACTGAGTTGTCTAATGACAATGATAATATATACTGTACAGATATTCATAGTGTCAGTAATTCATCCTAGATTATAGCTCTACTTTGAGTATAATGTAGCTAAACTATATGGCCAAAAGTATGTGGATAACTGACCAATCACAACCATATGTGCTTGTTGAACATCCCATTACAGATTTAGTAACAGCTTTGCTGTTATAATAACCTCTACACTTTTGAAGCATGGCTGTGGGATTTGCCCATTCAGCTGCAAGAGCATGAGTGAGGTCAGGCATTGAGGCCGATCAAGGAGGCCTGGTGTGCATTTGGTGTTCCAGTTCATCCAAAAGGTGTTGAGTGGGGTTGAAGGTCAGGGCTCCGTTCAGGCCACTCAGGGTCTCCAACACCAACCTTTGCAAACCATGTCTATATGGACTTTGCTTTGTGCACAGGGGCATTGTCATGCTGTAACATGTCTGGGCCCCTTAGTTTCAGTAATGAGGAAATCTGCTGCATAGTTCTATAGCATATAAAGACAATCGAAACAATTGTGTACTTCAAATGTTGTAGCAGCGAATTGGGGAAAGCCAACAAATGGGTGTGATGGTCAGATGTGTACATACTTTTGCCCATATAGTGTATTTTGCTATGTTGCTTTGTTTTAATAGCTCAGCATATAAATAGATGTCATGGGACCATGCATCGGTTGACAGCGTTCCATTTATAGAGGTTTGAGCAGTTTCTATATATCCTTTTCTTTGTTTTGACATTTCCTGTTTTGTTTAAATCCTTCCTGACTGGAAAAGTGACTTGCATAGACTTGCATCGTATATATATTCAAGATTCCGGAGTATTGTTTCAGTGATATCTGAGCTCAAGAACCCTTTGTGCTTCATCTCAAAAGTTCTCAATAATAAGCATGTACTATCTACTATATCAGTACGTATGTACGAGGTATCTGCGTTGATGCTGGCCTGAAACACTAACCTGAAAACAGAAAGAAATTGGAGAACACAGGACTTCACAGGAGCCGTCAGGACTGAGATTGCATCAGCTGATTTCTCAGATTTTCTATAAACTTGGATCAAAATTATTATAGGTGTCACTAGTGTAAAAATATTGTTTATATAATATTGTAAAATATTGTAGCTGTAGTTATATTGATTTGAACAGTTTGATTTGAATAGTAGCTAGAAAACAGTATACAATTAAATATAAGAAAACAAAACCAATTTAAGGCACAGTGGGTAGAATTGCACCTCACAGTTCCAGGGTCCCTGGTTCAATCCTCAGCTCAGGTTATTCCATGTTCATGTGGGTTTCTGGGTTCTGTGGTTTCCTCCCAGTCCAAAAAGTTGCATGTAGGTGGATTGGCAACGCTGCATTGCCTCTAGGTCTGAATGAATACATGAATGTGTGTGAATGGTGATCTGTGCTGGATTGGCATCCCATCTGGGGTGAATTCTCCCACCTTGCACCCAGTGTTACTGGAATTGGCTTCAGGGTCCACCACAAGCTTGACTAGGATAAAGTGTTTCTCAAGATCAAGGAAAATTTCATTAATTTTAATGTAAATACTGCAACTCAATTAAAGGAACAAGTCTAGGACAAAGGTTACTGAGTAATGCTTTCTGGTCATTTTCAAATTCCAGGGCCAACTATCCATATAGTGCACAATAATACATCCAGGTATGTATAAAACCTTTGACTGGCAGTGTATTCATTCTTGCACGGAATTCCCCAGGACTGAGTTGGAATTTAGTAACTGGTTATGACTAAACGTTGAACTGAATTAATCTCAACCTGATAAATGTATCTTTTTCATGAAATGGATTTTGAATATTTTTGTCTCTTTTTACTTATAACCTGATTGCTTTGTTGTTCTGGGCTCCTTGAAATAGCTGAAATGCACATCACAGATTTATCTATATGAGAAAAAATAAAAAAAATAAAAAAATAAATGCCGACCTAAATTTCCTCTGTCATTATGAACCTGCTGTGTAAAAGCTGGGGGATTTAGGCCTCACCAGGGATCTTCACTATCACTGCAGTACAATGGTGACCAGGAAGCAGGGAAGCTAACTGTCCTTGAAATCTAAAAATGTCATCACATTCTCCAAAGCAGGATGTTATTCTGAAATGTGGGAGTCTTTTTTTTTTATTTCAGCTGAAACCAGTGACCAGAAGTACTTGCATCTGTTCCAGGTTAAGACCACTGGGGCAGAGAACACCCAACCATACAGAAAAACATGTCAGACACTGTCATGATAAGAGCTGAAATGCTATTGTCCAAATTGTCTTATTGTACAGTGACCATACGTTCTAATTTGTACAATAATATACATACAGCAATTAAAAATAATAGTTTTTATTTATGCAATGTGTGAAGCTACGTATACATTTGAATGCTGTAATGTTAAATAGGATGTTTTGTACAACGTGTCCACTACTATTTTAATGAAACAGTTTTGAATTAATGAGAGTCCTTTTGGCAGGTGGTTTGAATTTGAGATTTCAGTGCAAATCATAAAATAACGTCTTATGCAGGTAACAGGAGAAAAACACCAAGCATTTCCACTGTGCCTAAACATGTTGTTGTACTCTAAACAACATGTGGTTTGTTAGTTTAAAGAGGCCTTGGGAGGCTGTACATTAACAGTGCAGGCTTTCACTGGACTGGCCTTGTGCAGACAGTATTAGTGCCACAGTGTCTCGCTCCTTTCCAAACCCAACAGGCCTCTTTAGACCTGTTTATCCTATAGGCAGCTTTGTATGTGCCGGCCCAGGTTGAGTGGAAGCTTAACTTGCACACCTACAGAAAAACATTAACAGCAAACACTCTGAATGCTGTCCTTGTGCTGAAGCCAGGAAAGGCTGGAGCTAAGAACTGAGAAATAATTCTGAAGAGGAAGGAGTGCAGTGTACATTGTGTAAAAATGTTGTACACTGACTAAGCACATACGTGTGTGTGTGTGTGTGTGTGTGTGTGTGTGTGTTGCAGTTATACTCTTGCAAGATTCAGAACCTAAATTATATTAATTCATTTGGTCACTACCTCTAGTCATTATATGATTTGTAGTTGATATTATCACAATTTGTTTTCGAGTTAATTAAAATACATGTTTCTGAACATGTCCAGCTTCATCATGTGTAATCACTATATGACAAGTGACAGGCAGGATAGACTAATGTCTTCCTCTCAGACACATATGTTTTAGGCAAAATCATTGAGTGAGCTCTGACTCATGGTTTGTTGATAATAATTTAAGTTAAAGCCAATCATGAGGCACAGATATGATCAATGACTGAGGCTCAGGTTGATACATGCCACACAAGCTGTACAACTCAACTAAGGCCAAAGATCACAAAGATGTGTACATGCCAATAAAAGATCATCACAATTAAGATACACACACACACACACACACACACACACACACAGGCACACATACTTTATCATATAGGTGCACTTTTTAGATTTACAGTTACTGACTGTAGCCCATGTACTGATATGCAGAATTTGTCAACCCTCCTGTACTCTGTCCACAAAACGTCATCAGTGCTGCTGTGTCGCACACACTTTTACCAGTTCAAAAACCAGCCACACAACCAACACATGGCCATGTCAGTATCACTGCTGTGCTGAGATACCCAAATATTATCTGGTCATTTCCCTTTGATGGTTCCCTCCCATTGATGGATGTTGTGGAGCGTGGCCTACAAATTGTAAATACACTGCAAAAAAACTGTATGTTTCTTAGTATGAGATTATAACAAAACAAATTATACATATTGCTAGATTTTTCTAACTAATTTTTTAAATTGTCTTGTTTGATTGGCAGATCATTTAGCTTATTCCAAGCATTTATTTCAAGAAAGAAGTAACATTATCTGCAAAGAGAACAATTATAATTTGCTTGTACAATACCTAGAAATAGACTCATATATTTGTTTGATTGTAATCACATAATGAGAGACAAACCCAACTATAACCAAGATATTCTCATTTAATATCATTGTTTGCAGTGTGTGTGTGTGTGTGTGTGTGTGTGTGTGTGTGTAGATATAAATTGCTTCTTGACATATTCATATCTCCAATCTTTGGCATCAGTTAAGGTGTATAGTTCGACTGGAAAGTTGTGCAAAGTATCAACGTGGCTCAAATGCTGCAGGTCTGTACCTCTGTTATGTTACTTCTGTTATCTGTACTTCTGTTATGTTATAGTCAATAAACCATGAGTGAGTCAGATCTCACTAAAACATACAAGACATACTGGATCATGTTTCATGTTGCATAATCCTTTGATGTCAGAAGACTTAAATTATTGGTTGCATTTAGATTCTATTGTCTGACATGAGAGTTACAGTTGTATGTAAAGCTCTTTAAAATAAGATAATTTGTTTTAATAACAGAGAGAAATCCTTAGTGTGTGTATGTGTGTAAAGTGTAAAGCTGAAAGCCTTCTTTGAGGCAGTGTCGCCTCCACAGTACTTCATGGTACACAGAGTTCACCATTGTTTCCAGCCCATCACTATTGGAAACAGACAGTCGGGAAGGCAGCGGGCAGAGCAAGAGGAGTGAGAGAGGGCAAGTTGAAGAGGGGAGAACAGAGGGGGTGGGACTTGGCTCTTTTTTGATCACTCCAGTGTTCACTAAGCAGACACAAAAGGAGAGCCACGATCATTCTGCATGTCTGCTGCAGGTCACTCTAAGCATTTAGGGGCCCTATGAGAACCCTAACACTGCTGATCATCAAACACTCAAATTTGAAGACAAGCAGCACTTATCCCTAACACTGAGTGGACATTGGTCACTTATTAGATCATCCTATTAAATTCATATATTTATTTTTTCATAAATTCGTTAAAATGGGGGTAATGTTCAACCCACTCCAACACTGTACATGCTGTGTATTTCTTACAGTGATTTTAAATAAGTGTCAATTAAAACAATTAAAAATCATATACTTCTAAGAGAAAGCACAAACTTTCTAAATATATAATCAAACAAACATTAATCCAAAAAGACTATATTGGCCTTCCAGTGGGAATAATGCACCTTTGAACATCTTGGACCTAAACATTTGCTGGGTTAGACCTATTCTAGCTCAGGCATGTCCTCTCAATCTGACTCTCCACCCTACCACACAGTTTCTCTTCATTGTGCTTCTTTTAAACTTGGAGGTTCTAGCTGCTCTTGTGTCATTTCAGAAAGAAAAAACTTCATGATAAAGGGCTGCTGTGACAATATGCACAAGCTGAATACACATCTCTGTGGTATTCAAGTGGCTGTGGATTGAATGCTAATGAGGTGAGTGCAGCTGTCACATGGCAGCTTAGCAAGTCAATTGCATCAGCGATGACCCCACTACGCCTTCATGGGGACCTTTTACTGATGGCAACTGTGCAGCTAAAAGAGTTTGTGTGTAGTTCTGCAATAAAAGGTACTTTCATCTAAACCAGCACACTAGATGTCATGCTGGCCAATTCCTCTCATTAACCCAAATGTAAGATTTTGGAATAGTCAGAAAAGGTTTTTGCAGCCAGGGACCTTTTTTAACTGTCAAAAATTCCATGGACCCCTTCAGTGCAGATTTATTTTATGAACAACTATATCCAACTATTCAAATATAAGGCTCATTATTTAAGTTTGTAGATTAATGTTTTAGACATTTATTGGAGCTGTGGAATTTTTTTCATTCCTGATCTTCATTTTTAAGAAAGGTGTAATTAGATTGTTGACATTATTTATAGAGCTACTTGTTTTTTTGGTTATTGAGGTTTGGATTAAACCCACTCAGGCAACAATAACAGATTAAATACATAATGCAGTTATAATTGATAGATCTGGCCCCAACTGTACATGCTAAACAAAATATTGTTTAACATAACATCTTATCTTCGCGGCCTTAGTCTAATCACATTTTTAGACTCACTGACCATGTTTAGTTGGAATAATCCAGATAGAGTACAGATTTTCAGTCGTACAGATTTTTTGCACACATTAGTAATAAATATCCAAAGCATGACTGCACATTCACTGGAGACGTTTCTCAGCAACAAAAAACAGTACTTTCATGTTTATTGACAGGCTCTAAAAACCCAATCATGCAAACCTAATCAAATCAGGTGCTCAGCAGTTTAGGTGTGGGGCATCAGATGTTTGGAGGAAAACTATAGATGTACTTTCAGGTCCCGCATACAGCACAGCTGTGATCACACAGTATCTATCTGAAAAACAGAATCTGTGATGGAATGAAGGGGCAGAAAGGAGAACAGGATCCAACAGAGAACAGGATCTAGCAGATAACACTTGTGGAAAGTAAAACAAACTTATCTTGCAAAACATGTACTTGGCTTCATCATCATTCGTTGAGCTTGCTGATCTTCTTTCTGCTATACTTGCCAATCAGAGGTAAGCTGGGAAAATCAGTCATGCAAATATCTGACACACGAGCTAAAAAAAAGATGAAACCCAATCTGTGTTTGCAAATTCCAAATGGAGTGCATATTTTTAATAATACCTTTATCAAAATTACTGAAAAATAAAGTGTCTGAATACTTCTGAAGAAGTATTAGCATATTGACTTTTCTTTGAGAAATACACTCAAAAATGTGAAATACAGTAAATGTAATCAGCCTGTCTGAATATAATTTACTGAACTAGCACTGGACAGCATTTGGTTGAGATTTGCTTATGTTGACATATTGTCTGGCTGCTGGTCAAATCATTACGTAATAGGTTTTTCAACACACTGAAGCTACAGATGTTTTTTCCTGCCTCAGTAACATTTCTGACTGGAACACAGATTTACCAGAATGTCTATTTCTGTAAGTCTAACAGAAAATTGTATGTGTGCAAATCCTCAATATCCTGTGTACATTAAAGTTGTGAAAGCTGTTTTTGTCCAGCTTTCACAACTGTCTGTTTTTGTCTCCTTATTTGTAAGTCGCTTTGGATAAAAGCGTCTGCTAAATGAATAAATGTAAATGTAAATGTAAATGTCCCCTGCTGGGAAGAGTGTTGAACAAAACATGTTGTTTTGTCTGTGCACGCTAATCATAGTCATTTGTTTGCCTAAAAGCTGTGTGACTGCATGTGTGTGCCTGTGTGTGTGAACGAAAGAGAGAAGGTGCATATATAACAGTGTAACATTTCAAATACTACATTAAAAGTCATACAAATGCCTATTGGAGATTACAGTTAGTATATTATTAATACACTTAATACCAGATTTTAGTAACTAACAGTGCTTGTTTATATGGTTCCTTGACTGCACACAAGTGGTCTTGCTGATTGACTTTCACTGCCTCGTTTTCATTTCATAACACAGCTGGCCCCACACAGACTGCTCTATTATCAGTGTAGATAACAGCAGCTACTCTTTTTCCCCTCACAAAAATATGCTGTATAAATACCGGATCTGGGCAAGGCCGCATAAATGGAACACAACTGTGAAAAAAGTACATGGGACCAATAGGATAAGAAAAGCCATGTGGAAAATAGCTGTTGGGTTCAAATTCCATTGCATGTGGGCTGTGATAAGACCATGACCCTATATTTTGGGATTAGGAATTTTTAAACAAAAAGGAAGGTGTAAACTGGAGCCTTTTTTGAAATAATTCTGGTGAACTTCTTCCTTGTGTGAACTAATTTTGAGTGACACTCCAAGGAACAATCGTTTTACACACTCATTAAAAACAAACAAACAAACAAACAAACAAAAAAAAACCCCCAGACACATAAGAAGTTAAATGATACAGATTCTGTATATGATCTGCAAAACATATTTTGACAAAATCATCTGTTTTAGAAGTCTTCTGCAAAGTGAGGCAGGGGTACAAATCAGAACCACTGTTCTTGATCATTGCATGATAAAATGATCCCCTACACCCAAAAGACAAACAAACCAGCTGTATATCAGCAGATGCTACAGAATTCCAGCATGCAGAGGAGGAGTTGTGGTGCAGTCATGCCCTAACACTGACCAGAGCCTGCAATTCATCATCACGACATCACACAACTCAGATGAGGACTTCAGAGAGATAGAGATAGATAACAGGAGAAGAGTTTTAAAGTAGGAAGTATATTGTATACAAGAGGTAACTCAGTTTGATTCTGTAAAGTTAATTTGAACTTAACAAGTTATAATAGCAAACCATAATTATATTTTATAAATGACCGTCCTGAGTTAAGACCAAAGAAATTGGCTTAACTTACAACTGTGCGTTGTTTACAATTGCAGTAGACTGAAAAAGAGTCAAACCTGTAGGGTGTCCAATCTTATCCGGAAAGAGCCGGTGTGGGTGCAGGTTTTCATTCCAACCAAGCAGAAGCCACATCTGATAGTCTACTGAAAGCCAAGATCAACTGATTAAACAGGTGGAATCAGGTGTGGCTCCTGCTTGGTTGGAATGAAAACCTGCACCTACACCCGCCCTTTGCGGATAAGATTGGACACCCATGCTGTAGAGTATGGCAGAAGTGGCTGATATTAAAATAACAAACTAAAATATTTTGAAACCAATGGTTGGCCTTAAAAGCAAAGCAGTTTAGGAGGAGGGCAGTCATAATCTGTCATAGTCACCCTCTTGTTCCCCCAGTGAAGGTGGTAAAATTTGGACTAATTTTTCTAAGCACTGTAAACACAAGATTTAATTAATTCCCAAAAAACATGAGTATAGTTAAGGAGTGGCCTAAGACGTTCTTATTCTTATTTTTAGTTTTAGGTTTAGTAGTAGTAGTAGTAGTAGTAGTAGTAGTAATATTAATAGTAATACGTAGTACTATTGGTAGTAATCAGTGCAGTTACCAATATGATATCATATGATGTGAAACTGAACAACTTGGTAAATCTTGTTGTGATAAGCTAATATTAATAATAACAGAATGCCTACTACAACATCTCTGGATAATTTGAAGGATTGTCGATGAGTTTACAAAGCTAACAGAAGTAAACTCATCGACTGACCACTGACCACAACAAACAAACAGGTGAGCAAACATTGGTAAATTTATTATATATATATATATATATATATATATATATATATATATATATATATATATATATATATATATATTAATGATATTAATTACTTGGAGTCATAACACTGATTTTCATTTCTTTATTATTAGCTATTGTTAGCTAAATATATCATTCATAACACTAGCATACTTCCTAAGATCTAGCACAATGTTAGGTTAGCTATGGCTTTTTGTACCTTGCTAGACAAAAAACAAATGTTGTGTAGCTGTGTGTCTTTTATGTCCAATGAGGATCCTACTCAGGCCATGAGCAGCAGGGTAGTCACATTATGTAATTTTCTGTGGGTGCAGATTAGTATTTTTGCCCAACCCTAGATTGTCACGCCAATAAACTCTTTTAGGTCTAACCCCGTCACCACAGTGTAAAAGGTCTGGCTCCTGCCAAGAAAATCTCTAAACATTTAACAATCTATACATTCATAAATTATGTGAAATTATACATTATATTTTTACTACCCTTTTCAACATGAATCAGTACTTAAGTAACCATATATTATTTTACATACAAAAACACATTAAACATATTAAAAGGTTGCAGAGAGTGTCAACTGATTCCATAGTATAAGTGTATCCAGATATTCTTGTGAAGAAGCGTGAGTCACCATTCCCAGAAAAACACTTGCTGCTTTCACATTGTGTCAGCAGAGAAAGGATGAAAAAAACACAGAGTGTGTGGAGGAGTGACAGAGAGTCCTGGAGCTGAGCCAAACATGAGCTGGGTGAGAGCAGGGGATTCCAGAGTTCCACCAAAACAAAATATACCAAATCAAGCACACACAAGAGGATGACAAGTGATATACAAAGTATAGTTTAAGACTAGTTTACACATCTGTTTTATTTATTATTCATTCATTTATTCATCTTCAGTGACCACTTTATCCTTATCGCACAACAATAAAGTTGAGTCTGCTCTATATAACTGTTGTCCATCACAGACACCTGATAACCCTGATGTTAAATGTTCTTCTTCAAAGAGAAACAAAGAGATGTTTGGCTGTACCTACAGCAGAGTCTATCCCAAGTGGATATGACAAGTGGCAGTGAGCAGAAGGATCATTTTTCAAACTGGGATCTGTTGTCTTTAGTTGAACAATGACCGAAACAGAAACAGAAGCTAGGGTCAGCAGAGATGGACAGCCTTGACAAAAGGCTTGCACTGCTCAATGCAAAAAACTCGAGATAGATTTGCAAACAGCTGTGTGTTTGGACGCTTGGCAAATGGTTTGTTTAAGGCTAGCTCTGCCTAATTGGAGGAATGCCTGATCTTGAATTTACCCACGCCACCCACACCCCCCCCCACACACACACGGACAGACATTGACCTTATTGCTGTCTCTGATATTCACATTGATTCTCAGATTTCAGAAACTTACTAAACTTACTTGTACATGAGAGATTTTACTTGTACACAGAGCTCAAGCCAGAGAGAAAGTAATTTTCTCACCAGATCACTTATATAGGTGTAGTAACAAGACTATTGTTTTATAAAGCAGATTTTAGCTGTCTACTTAATATAACATCCATCCATCCATTTTCCATACCACTTGTATCTTACACAGAGTTGTAGGGGGAGTCTGGAGCCTTTCCCAGGGAACTTGGGACACAAGGTGGAGGACACTCTGGACGGGGTGCCAACCCATCGTAGGGCGCAATCGTACACACTTTGGGCAATGTGTGCTGTGACTGCAGGAATGCCTGCTACCTCACACTGACAAGGCTGCAAAGTTACTTTGCAGTCAGAAAATGGATAACTGCTATGAGTCAGATACATTGTCAAACATGTTTATTTGTTAAACTGTCTGGCTAGTAATGCAGTCAGGGTGTTTTTGCATATATAGCAATTGAATATATTTAAACATATTGTGACTATATTCCTAAATATAAGTAAGGAATTAAAACATGATGGAACATGATGATATAGGAAACTAATCAATGACAGGGTAATGGGATGTTACAACTGCAAAAAGGGTAAGTGTTATAACTATGCTGGCTGGTCTTATAGTTGTATATGTACAAATTTTTGAGAGACCTTGTTATAGATACGACAGCAATTTACCAGCAATTAAATTTTTTCCTTAATTAAGGAATGATAAATAATACCTTTTTATCCATTTATATTACATTGTTGCGGAATGCCTATGAAACAACTTGGTTGCTGTTATAACAGTTGTAAAAAAAATGTTTTTCTCTCTTGACGTTAATAAGACAAAAAAAGGTACGTCATATTATTAAGAAACCCGGAAAGCACAAACTCTTCCATCCTGAAGACTCTCCTGTGGTAGAAAACATAAAGGATGAGCTTTACCTCTGACTGTTACAAAGAACTGGAGAGTTCTTACATAACTGTTTACTAAATATCTCCTCACAGAAAACCTCACCATATTTACAATTACATACTTTTTAAAATAGTTTTTATTTATTTTGAAAGTTCATGTATGTGGAGGGTCTACCATATGAGTCCCTGTTAATGAGTTGTTGCAATAAAAATGTATATTAGAACAGGCACATCAGTATAAACCTGTGATTTGAATTATAGCCATAATTGTGGTACTCAATTGTCCTAACTGTGGTACTCAATACCGATTAGCCATAACATTAAACCACTTGCGTAATATTGTGTAGGTCTCCCTTGTGCTGTCAAAAAAAAAGTCTGACCTGTTCGGGCATAGACTCCACAAGACCTCTGAAGGTGTGCTGTGGTATCTGGCACCAAGATGTTAGCAGATACAAGGTGGGGCCTCCATGGATCGTACTTGTTTGTCCAGTGCACATCCCACAGATGCTCAGATTGAGATCTGGGGAATTTGGAGGCCAAGTCAACACCTTGAACACTTTATTATGTCCCTCAAACCAAACTTGAAAATTTTTTGCAGTGTGGCAGGGTGCATTATCCTGCTGAAAGTAGCCACTCGCATTAGGGAATACTGTTGCCATGAAGAGGGAGTACTTGGTCTACAACCATGTTTAGGTAGGTGGTATGTGTCACAGTAACATCCACATGAATGCCATGACACAAGGTTTCCCAGCACAACATTGCCCAGAGCGTCACATGCCTCCGCTGGCTTTCCTTCTTCCCATAGTGCATCCTGGTGCCATCTCTTCCCCAGGTAAGCGACGCACACACACACCAGCCGTCCACATGATGTAACAGAAAACATGACTCATCAGACCAGGCCATTTAATCTGTCAGCTTCAGAGATATAATAAAGACTGTGATGCCATGCGTTTTTAATTTATTTGCTTTGTTATAATCCAACAGAATTCTTATGTACTTGCTCATCCCCATTCCTGTTGCTGCTCATCACTGCACATTTGAAAATTATGCCTGCCTGTAGTTAGTATAAGACTTGATCTAGTTTTCTATCCTTTCTGTCATATATGAAGTCCACAACAGTTATACAGTGTAAATGTGGTGCACAGTGGATTTGTTCACAACTGAACCTTTAGACACATCATGCAGTGCTGTTTACAGTGCATAGAAATCAGTACACAGGGTGCTAATAATTCTGTTAAAGCATAATTTGTTCCAGATACACTTACAGATGTGGAGAGCCGTCTCTGCAGTAGTGTCCAGGCTGCATTCGTATTACAGCTTAAGATAATTCATACAATGTTCTTCTCAATGCAACTTATTGCAGAGAACTGCAGGGATTTTTTTGCATTTCAGGAAATTGACTCATGAAAAGGTGGTTGATAAAAAGATGTCAAGGAAAGTGAAGAAATGGGAAGTGCAGGATGTGGTTATCAAATACTATAAAAGTCCTGGACCAAATTAAGTTGATTGTGGTTAAAAGTGCTGGTCTTCTGATGAGGGCTTTACAGATGGCCTGTTACAAGTTTTCTGAACACCCCCCTGTACACACACATACACACACACACACACACACACATTCAAGTGACCTTTGAGTAACCAACTTTAAACGCTGTAGGGTGGCCTGGGGGTGGGGGAGGTTGTGGGGGACAGAAATTAATTTTATTTTTTATTTTATTTTATTTATTTATTTATACATTTTGTGTATACCTTAACACATTGTTCTTCAGTACATAGCTCATTCATTTCAGTCTGAATCCAGAACTTAATTAATCAATCAACTGGAAACCAAGTCAGAGGATGTGTTTTTTATTTACTTTTTAAAAAATCTAGGTGTAACAGGGCAGTTCAGTCAACATTAAAAACATCTTTGACTTCTGGCTGAGGATGACAAAGATTCTTTACATCTTAATAACTGCAGTATTACACTAATTCAAAGCAAAAACCTAATAAAATCTAGAAGAATAATTGAATGCTTAAGTGACTCACATCTATGCATGCTTGCATAAAATGTCAATTCTTTAACTCAATTTAAAAGGATTAAATGTCAAAAAGATTTTTGCTAGTTCTACTGTGGCATTAAATATCATGTAACACTATTTCGTTCCATAAATGTGTCGTTAACTCAGAAATAGTCACCAGAAACCACAACATAGATGAAATTAAAGTGTAACAATGTGGTGTGTACGACATCCCCTCCAACATATAATAATAAATAAATAAATAAATAAACAGTTTGCTGTTAGGATTACAGTGCCCTCCACTAATATTGGCACCCTTTGTAAATATGAGCAAAGAAGGCTGTGAAAAATTGTCTTTCTTTTATTGTTTAAAGTTTTCATCTTTTGTTAAAAAAAATCACAAAAATACTCTGCTCTCAGTGATATCAAACAATTGCAAACAAAACACAAGCTTATCCAAAAAATATCTTTATTAAATATAGGCATGCAACGATTATTGGCACCCTTTTAGTCAATACTTTGTGCTACCTCTGTTTGCCAAGGTAACAGCTCTGAGTCTTCTCCTATAAACCCTGATGAGGTTGGAGAATACATGGCAAGGGATCTGAGACCATTCCTCCATACAGAATCTCTCCAGATCCTTCACATTTCGAGGTCCACGCTGGTGGACTCTCCTCTTCAGTTCACCCCACAGGTTTTCTATGGGGTTCAGGTCAGGGGACTGGGATGGCCATGGCAGGACCTTGATTTTGTGGTCAGTTAAACATTTTTGTGTTGATTTTGATATATGTTTTGGATCATTGTCCTGCTGGAAGATCCAACCACTGCCCGTTTTCAGCTTTCTGGCAGAGGCAGTCAGGTTTTCATGTAATATCTGTTGATATTTGATAGAGTCCATGATGCCATGTATCCTAACAAAATGTCCAGGTCTTCTGGCAGAAAAACATCCCCAAAACATTAAAGAGCCACCACCATATTTACCATGGGCATGAGGTACTTTTCCCTATGGCTACCTCTCTGTGTGTGTCAAAACCACCTCTGGTGTTTATTGCCAAAAAGCTGTATTTTTGTTTCATCTGACCAGAGAACCCGATCCCATTTGAAGTTCCAGTAGTGTCTGGCAAACTGAAGATGCTTGAGTTTGTTTTTGGATGAGAGTAGAGGCTTGTTTATTAAAACCCTTCCAAACAACTTGTGGTGATGTAGGTGACTTTGGATTGTAGTTTTGGAGACTTTCTGACCCCAAGACGCAACTAACTTCTACAATTGTCCATCAATATTCAGGAAGGAGTAAACATCAGGTGAACTATAATTAACTGTATAATTAATATATAATTAACATAGACAAAATGGATTCTTCAGTCATTAGTAGATATTTTGCATCTTTATTTTTTACAAAGGATAGCAATCTATATACACTTCTCTCATCTCATGTCCCACTGGGTCATGACCAGGTCCTGAGAATATTTTCATCTACTGTAAAACTTACAACATCTTGCAACAAGTTCATTACCATAAAAAATAAACAGTTCACAATGTTGCAAGCAATTTGACAATAAAGAAATTGGCCCAGCAAATGCAAACAGACATTATCCTTTTACCAATCAACATTCAGTTTGATTCAATTAAAAGATTAGCAAAATGCCAGTGTCAAACACAGTTCATACATTATGTGACTTTTCAATTACATTTGAAACACGCTGACTGAAATGTACCAACTATTGTGTTCAAAAATATTTTAACAGCACCTTTATTTCCAGTTGTATGTGTGTTCAATGAGCATTCTCTTTCACATGTACAGTTACACTATTCGGTTTTTCACATTCTGAAAGCCACTCTCTCCACATTCATTTATACTCTTATGGATGGTAGACATGAGGAGCTATCTTTGTTTTTTTGGTATATGAAGGCAACCTTCAAAGAGACATCAGTTTCAGGTCATTGCTGATACAAGCATGTTAGGAAGGGAAGGCTTATTGATACTCCAGTGTCTACCACTGCTTATCTTGTGAAACTTTAACCTCTCTATTCAGTGCCACTCCATTTTTACTTGCTCATGTCCTGTTTCAGCAGGTGACTTTTCCAGTTCATTCTACATGGGTGAACCTGATCAATTATTTACCTAAGGATAAAGCTCTAGTTTACGACAACTGGGGAAATGTTGAGCAATAAATGATGCTAGTGCTTCATAACTGTGGTGTCTTTCATGACTTCAGATTGAGATGTCTCAAAAGGAGACAAGGCACAAAATTATATTGATTTCTTTTCACAGACATTTTAATGCCTACAAGTCATGGAGTCTGATTCCTAATAAACAATGGCACTTTTATTATTAATTAATGTAATGGCCAATGTTATTAGGTATTAATATGACTTTTTTTTAATGAAATAAATCATAAGTTTTTCTGTGATATATAAAGTTTAATAGCAGGTAAGTAATATTATCTGCTAGGGTCACTTGTTCTACACTAATTAAACAAAATATGTATGATACAGTTTTACCTGAGCTATACAGAAACCATTTTGGACATTTCTCTACATACTTTATCACATTTTATGTATATTTCTTATAATTTCAGGCTACTTATACACTTTAATATACCGCTTTCATAGTTTCATGGTTGCTGGATTGCTGTATGGAATTTATAAAAAACTGGTATTTTTTATGGAAATGAACATAAAAATACAGAAACTGCAAATAAAACACACTGTATATAACTATAATGATTTAAAAAAGTTATACATTCAAATTGATCAGCATTATCAAAGCTTTCTGAAACTTACAGCTCTGGGAGATATTGAGCTGTAATTTCAAGGGAAACTCCTGCATTCAACACTAACCCATATTCTACACCTTAACTTCATGACAGATAAACAGCCAATGTCTAGGGACAAAGAAAGCAAACACTGTTTTTCTATGTCAAGCACCTCTCACATGAGTGAACATGCAGTACTTACACAAATTTTAACTAGACTGTTTAATACTCACTTACTGACCATGACCTCATGGTATGTTTTGAATGGAAGCTCTGGATTAAGTCATAAAGTAAATAACATTTTTTTTTTTTGTTCAGCTGTTTTTGAACTGGGCTGTCCTTCAACTTGACAGATCGCTGAAAACAAACCGATGTCAAACTACTGATAGAGCACCAGAATATCTATTTGGTCTATCTATTAATATAACACACAAAAGAAGGACAGCGCATAAATATTGGTGGACTATAAATATTATTGTCCTCTATCAGGGACCACCCAAATGGTCTTTGTTATTTCACAGTGTAGACTGAGTAGTCTGAATTTCAAAAAGAGAAACTTCAGGAACATTGCATTTCGTTAGTGTTAGAGAGGATCTGCTGCATAATAAAACACCAATGTTAAATTAACTGCACCTGCAATGATGATTTTAAGAGTCAGTTTAACAGCGAGAAAAGGTATTCAGTGCTATATTGCATGTGGCTCTCCTTTGCAATGCTATATTGCATGTTTGCTTCTTCTTGCTCTCTGTTCTTCAGGACAAAGCAAAAACACTGGCTGGAGCAGGAACATGAAACTAGACACGAGCGACTCATTTCAAGAGTCAACTTTGCATTTTCCACTGTAAAGGAGGGATTAGTAAAGGAGGGTAGTTAATGTTTATAGAATCTTGTCATTTCACTTATCCTGTTCTTCTGCACTGTGTCCCATCAAATTTTAATATAATTTTAATCTCTGTTCATATATTATTCCAGCAACCCTAAAGCCATCAGTTTGGTCTTACAGTCCATACTTAAAACCTCCAAGGGAAGGTTTTTGAATATCCCTCTTATCCCTCTATGCCAAACAGCAGTATTTCCTCCACCAGGATTTGGAGAGTGTCCTCATCTTATTGGGTGTGCGTTTCATCAACCTCTGCTGCTGGCTGTCTATGTTCTGAATGCTGGCTAGTATCGCTGCATCGAACACCTCCTTCAGGTTCTTCTGTGTAAGTGCTGAGCACTCCATATAAGACACAGCACGCACCTCCTCAGCACACACACAGGCCTCTTGTGGCTCCACTGGACGTTCTTTGTACTTGGCCAGCTGGATGAGAATGTTGACGTCCTGTCGGAGGTCAGCCTGGGTGCCCACTAGCAAGATGGGGGTGCGTGGACAGTGCCGTCGGATCTCAGGCACCCACTTTTCCCTGACATTCTGGAACGAGGATGGTGTGACAACACTGAAGCACAACAGGAAGACGTCAGCGTTGGTGTAGCACAGAGGTCGCAGTTTATCAAACTCATCCTGAATGGGAAATACAGAAAAGATCTGTTAAGGCCATCAAATCTACCAGTTGACAGCACTGAATAATATCAGAGGTGGGAAATTACTTCTTTTTAGAGCGTTTGTTTCATCAGATACTGCTGAATAAAATCTACACCACTGAACAAACTCCTTGGGAATCCAAAAAATACTGACGCTTGTATTTTGGTGCTCTGAATTTACACCTTATTCTCACAGTTTATAAGTTTGATACTGCTGGGACCAAGACATCTGGTTTACTCCATATCTCCATATACTCCAAAACAAACCAACAAACTGGAATTTTTATCTCATCTTACTTCACACTCCAGTCTAGTACATATTTAAGGTAATGAATAACTATACAATGGTAATGAATTTTTTAGCTGTCTTACATTTAATTCCAATTATTCATTCAACGAGTGAGTCTCTGAGAATCTGTGAATTCCCCACGTGAAATAGCCTTTTTGGGAAGGCATAAAACAAACAAAGAAAGAAATACCGTAAATGCCGTAAGCATGATTAACCTTTAAACATATTTTCCTTTAACATTAATCAACATACTTATCTGCTGTAATGTGTCAAATTTTTTTTTCAAGTGGCAAGATGAAAAGTAGCAAATACCTATCTTGACTTTATTTATCCAGACCTGTGATGTCAACCAGCGCTGAAGATAAAGTCTAACAAAATACTGTCATTTATTAACACAGTTTTCCAACACTTTCACTTTTCCTCATAAACTTTTGGATTGGAACTAGTTCATATGCCAAAAGCCATTTCCTTTAAACTCAGTTAACGGGAAACTTCTCACCACAAGGGAAAAACCTTCATCATTCATACCAGTTAAGCATTTTTTAAAAGTTAGTTATAAACTTAATTACTGTGGGTGCAGTGACTAATAAAACTGACATTTCCTTAGCTGGTTTACAGATGGCAATATAATATTGTATTTACCTGTTTACTTGACAAACAAAAACACAAGACAGTGTACTGTGTCTAAATGAGTCTGCTAAAGCTCAGCCGTCTTTACATAAATGACATTATATTAGATGTTTATAAATAACAATGTATTGCATTTCACAGTATGTGTCACCATGTCCTATTTTTTTCAAATTAATTAATTAATTAATTAATTAATTATAACTATAAATTATAAACAATTATTTTTGCTACCATGTATTATCTTGCTTCCACTTACTTGTCCTCTGAACCCAAAATTAAATCTAAATTTCTTTTTCTCTATCAAGACAGCAATGCTGCTCCATGTTCTCTTGGCATACATCCCTGCTCACTCTTTCCCCAGTCGGCTTGGCTCCTCAAAAACACACTGGTCTCACGTTTCCACTGACTAGCCCCAGCTGTGCCTCAACCGAAAGTAGGCCTCCTTTTTCCCGGATCACGAATAATTTATCACAGTTACAGAGCTTCCTATTTGCAGTCCCCTAGAGCTGGTTCTTCCCTTATACACTGCTATATACAGTATTTGACTGATGTAACATTATTTATTTTATTCCCTCAGGAGGAAGCAGTAAATCAACACTGGTGAACTTTACAAAAACTCTGTATCATGAATCAGCAAGAAAATCTGAGCAATTCATTACACGTTACTCACTTGGCTTTATTCTACTAACACTCAGTCATGACCAATTAAAAACATGACTGATGTTCTAACACTTTTTCACTTAAAAAAAATTAGAGCTAAAGTCAGCACTCTTGCATAAACAATGTGTCATATGTTTACACCATGACAGGATCCATAGGGTACAGAGACAGAAGCTGCCTGTCCTTAAAGTGCATGTGTGAGGTGATGTGTTGTGATCAGAGGAATGCTGCACTGACCTGGCCTGCAGTGTCACACATCTGGAGTTTCACAGGCTTCCCATCAACAGCGACGACCGCTGCAGAGAAAAACACAACCAAATCAGAGATCAACATGTGTCTGGTGGGACTTCCTTCCTCTCTCACCTACACTGGTATGGTAATAGCAATGGACTGAAAACCCATTATGGAGTTTTCAATACACACACATACTGTGCCCATCTAATTGACCTAATCTTATAATTCCGTTCAGTGTCCGAGAAAAGTGTTGTTTTTTTTTGTTTTTTACAAGGTACATGTAATGTCAACATATGCTCAAAGTTACAACAATTATGTACACTATATGGCCAAAAATATGTGGACACCTGACCATTACACCCATACATGCTTGTTGAACATCCAGATCCAAAACAGTGGGCATTAATATGGAGTTGGTCCTCTGCACCCTTTTGGAAGGGCTTTATACTAAATTTTGGAAAGTGACTGTTGGGATTTGCCCATTCAGCCACAAGAGCGTTAGAGATGTCAGGCACTGATGCCGAGAAAGAAATCCTGGGTTGAGGTTGGGGCTCTGTACAGGTCACTCGATTTCTTCCACACCTACCATGGAAAACCATGTCTTTATGGACCTCGCTTTGCACATAGGGGCACTGTCATGCTGGAACAGGTTTGTACTAGTCTCCTTAGCGCTGATGAAGGGAAATCTTAATGCTACAGCATATAAAAACTTTCCATACCATTGTATGCTTCCAACTTTGTGGCAACAGTTTTGGAAAGACCCACATATGGATGTGATGGTCAGGGGTCTACATATTTTTGGACATATAGCGTACTAGACATAAAGGTAAAAAACATTCATGTTTCAGTGTGAAAGATACATATATAACAGTGACATGTACAGGTACTTTTTTGTACCTTTTTTCATATTAGGGTACTACATAATAAACTAGCTGATTTATTGATTGACTGACTGATTGGCTATTCACTTGTCAGATCATATTAAAGACCTTTCTTAAGAAGATCTTTGCAAGGTGGAATTAATGAGTTTTAAAGGGACTTCCATGTGAAAATATATAACAGTGACAACACCAAGTACCTTTGCTCCCTAGGGTTGTTGATAAATTAGTTAGAAAATATTCTTATTGAATCTGCTCAGTTTTGATCGACTGATTTATATTTGTTTATTTACAGACCATATTCAAGATCTTTCCCAAGCACAAGTTGATAAAACGCTTCAAATGATTGAATGTACTGTAGTCTATCTCAGTGAGAGGCAAGTCAGTAAGTGTTGCAGAACACTTCATAAATATCAGTGTTTATTTAATGCTCTTATTAGTTACCTGAAAAGTTATCAAAAGCTGTTGGAACATACTCCGTGGGGTAGCCGTTGGTGGTGTAACTGATGATCAGACTTGTTTTACCAACAGCTCCGTCTCCAACCAGCACACACTTCACCCTGCGCTCCGGCGCCGAGCCCCAGCGGCTCCTTTTCGCCACATCTTTACCCCTGAATCTGCGCGGTGGTACCGGTGGCACTAAAGAGCCTGACACGGGTTTATACTCCCCAACACCCTGCGGAGGCATCGCTGCACACAGACAGCCCGACACTGTTAGGCTAACCCTGATTTCTCCGGTCCATACGCGTTCATGCTTACCCGCAGTCTGTGATGAGATATCTCTGCCGTGTCCGTGAACGCGAAAGTAATATCCATATGCAAATATATCTCTATATATATTCCAGTTAAATAAAGTGCAGTTAATTTTAGGCACGCCTAAAAGCGAGCAAAGTGTGTACGGCACAGATACAAACTTGGATTTAGTTTTGGAACGAGGATGGCGAGGGTCCACTCCTCCTCTCCTCGACCATGTGATTCAGCCTCATCGCTTTACTCCAGTAGGATGACATCATCGAGCGCGCACACACACATTTCAATCACACGCACGCACACGCCCGCGCGCGCGCACACACACACACACACACACACACACTCAGCATGAGAGAATATGCTTAAGATGACGTACACGTCACATGCACTTTACTATATGGCTTTCAGTGAATACAGAATCATTTCTATTCTCGCTGCGTGTAGGATTTTGTAGAGTGAATTGTGCTGAGTTCGTTAAGCATAAACCGTAGTGTAAATGGTAACAACGCTGATTCTAATTATATGTACTATAGTTATATTAATCCAGTAATAGGTATATAACATAGACTTAATGACATAAAAAACACTTTTTTTTCTGATGTCACTATCCCATTAGAATATACGAGCTAGATATTGTACAGAAAGATCCGCTCAATCATGCCATCTAGAGGATATTCATGGTTTATTTGTGTTTTGTCTTCAAAGTTTTTATTTAAGTGATTGAGTTTCTCATTATAAAACACTGTCAAAACATAGTGGAAATACATAAATTAAACTTTAACATCACCGTATTTGTTTTAAACAAATACAAATAAAGCGTTTGCTGACTTTATGATCATCACTAACTATCCATTCGAAGCGTGGTAGTGTTTCCTGCACATTTCATATATTCACATAAACTTTTTTTCTGGTGGAGGAGCCGCAAATCCAACAGCCAATCAAAATGGTTGTAGGCGGGGTTACATGTGTTAGCTCCTCCCCAAGTATTACCTCATTCTGTCTTGTTTTTTTAACTAGCTTAATAAAAAAAATCATTTTATATTATAGTGAATTTGTAATATGGAATTGCAAGTTCTACCTGCAAAAACAATAAATGTAGATAAGCAAGAATTAGAGTCCATGTAAGTCAATGGTATATAACTAGTACGAATATGTCACCCACTGGTTTATTGAAATATAGACCAGATATTATGATTACTGAATATTGCAAAGTAGATGTCTGGGATTGGAATAACAAATCATGCAAATATGCCGAATTTGAGTTTTTAGTAATCTGAGTTACTTATAGTGTTTGTCAGAAGACAATACTCATCATTTCGCGCTTTGCATGTGTTTTCCTGTGTACTTTCGTTATTTTTCTTTTCTTTGCACTAAAATCTGTTAGACTGGTTTATCACGCACACAATAGGGTAACTAATCCCTAAACCAGTATCTCCGTCGTTATAATAAAATTTACGAGAAGAGCTGAATGTACCTTTACAGCTCGCATTTTGAATCAAAATCTGTTTGGGACCGCAACAGCGCGGCCACTTTTCACCACGTCTTCTGTTTCACCCGAACTTTATTACGGACACGCACAATAGAGCACATCGTGCTGAATAGTTATCTGATGCTGTAGATTGAATTTGGCACAGATGTCTGGAAGCCGTATTGACTCAGAAAGAGAAACCGGGGTTGTGTTGGGCTTTTTAGAGGAGGCAAAGCCTTGGCGGCTCGCCAGCGCTCAGTTTCCCAGTAAAGTCGGCGGGAGGCCCGCCTGGTTGAGCCAGCTGAATTTACCAAGCGTCGCCGAGCTCGTGTGTGAGAAATGCCAGCTTCCGACAGTATTTCTTTTGCAGGTTTATGCTCCTATTGTCGGACAAGAGCGGAGTTTTCACAGGACACTGTATGTATTCTGCTGCAAGACACCTGCGTGCTACACTGCAAACGACAACCGGTGTTGTAAAGGTAATGCTACTTTCACAGACTGGAACACGGTACAGCTTTAAAAAATGGTGACAGGAAATATTGTTTGAAACAAAACCATAGAAGAACCAACCACCATGTAGATCCCTGCTGAAAAAAAGAAACCCACATAGAATTTGTAATGGTTATACTGGGATTGTATTGTTTTAATGGAAACTATAATGGTTATAGTGGGATTTTATTGGTGTTAATGGAAATTGTAATGGTACCTATGGGTCTCAACAGGTAATTTGTTGCCTTCTAGTGGTGATATGTCTAGTGGATACCATTAAGGAGCAGTAATGGTTTTAATGGTTAGCTGATTGTTTGTAATAGTATTTGTAGTGGGGTTTTTTTCAGCAGAAATGGTTCTTTAACAAAACAGTAATTTTGATATAATTGGACCATTACCATTTTCAAGTGAGCGATTTTTTTTTTTTACTGTTGGTTGTTCTTTTGCCTAATTATGGCTGAAATTGTTTGATTAAATATTTACCTTCTAAACTCCACAACTTTGCATTGCATTCATGTGGCATCGTTGTAAAGATGGGGTTATCAAATCTGCACACCTAACACAACTATTCAAATATTAGACTCATTGTTCAGTCCCTTTTTTTTGTCCAGGATTTTGTGATCGCAGAAATGAACGCAAAATCAAGCAAACCCTGCAATATTCAGAGGAGCTTGCAATTTTTCAAAATTGCTGTAGTTTTTTTTTTCTTCAGATTTTGGCCAAGGCGAGTCATGTGACGTCATCACAACTCACATTTAGCCAAAGCCCTCTTCAATTCATGTGCGTCGAACACGAGTACAGCTAATTTACCATTTACCGACAAACATCACTGCGAAAGACAGTGCAAAACAATTTCATGCAATTGCAATTTCACCAATTCACGTAGTTTTTCGCAAAAAAGCACAAAGAACAAAACATTTTAAAAAAGCCACAGCAAAAATAGAGCATTTTTGTCCACAGAAATCACAAAAAAACTTGAAAATCCTGTACAGACTGATTTCTTAAATATGTATAGTAATAATGGATAGCTGGATAACATTTTTTCCCCAAAAAACTTTCATTCACAGAACAAATTTTTATTAAAAACTGTCATTAGATTTAAGTTGACATTGTACACCTACTTATTTTTCAGTTTAGTTGTGAATTAATTAAGCCCATACAATTCAAGTGACTATTCAAATAGGTTTATGAGAACTAACTATAGCTCAATGTCGAATATATCAAATAAGTTTGATAATGAAGGATTTCCAGCACTGTAATAAAATGTAAAAATCGCAGACCCCTGGCTATGCTTCCTGGACCCCACTTTGAGATTCATGGGTACACTTTTTAAAGTGTGTATTAATTCAGTTGAATCATTGACATATTCTGATCTTATGTAGGTTGTCATAAAATTATGATTGTCTTTTTCTTCAGTGTATAGAAGCCAGTTACCAAGGAAAAATGACTTCTACCCATATGACCCTCCCCCTGATGAAGAGCCAGCCACCAGTGCAGATGACAAGCGTGTACTAGGATCAGGAGTGAAACTGTGCAGGCTATGTGGCTGTGCCGGGCACAAAGCATGTTCCCGCTGCCACACAGTCACATACTGCAGCAAAGAGCATCAGGCCATAGACTGGAAAAAACAGCACAAGAAAGAATGCAATAATGACTGTGAGTGTTGAAAGATGATCACACTCCATGAATTGAAATCTTGTATCCACTCCATACAAAGACAACCATTACAATTAACCTTGTGGGGTTTTTTTTTTACATTTTGACCAACAGCGTCCTCTGTTTCTGATGCTGTAAATATGTTTCTGTTTCCTGAGTGGGAGTTGGTAACAGAACCTGAAGAACTCCCAACAAAGGATGACAAGCCACCTTCAGATTCATTGGAACAAGCAAATATTGTGTCTTCAGGTAATTTTAAAAAAACATTTTTAAATCTGGACAATTGAGATTTGGTTGCAGTGATGATCTCTTCCACAGATTTGGAGGAGAGCGAGTTAGAGTCCATGGCCCTCCATGAATCACAGGACAGTAAAATGTTTCAGAAATTTAAGGAGTGCATAGCTGCAGAGCCACATCAGGTCAGTGGTAATTAAGAATATAGTCTATGTATGGAATTCAGATCATAGCTCAGCAGGACACATTTCAGCATACACTGGGGCACAGAAGTTCAGAAAGCAAGAACTGACAAACACATGCCAAAAAAAACCCTAACTGGGTTTGTCGTTTTTTTTTTTTTTTTTAAAGGTCTTACGTTATTGCAGACAAGGATCTCCACTTTGGGTGTCATTTGAACATGTGCCCAGCAAAGAAGCCATTCCAAAATGCCTATGTGGCACCAACAGAGTCTTTGAATTTCAGGTAATTGACAATATTAGTTTTGCTTTATATTGTATCATACAGCTCCATAAGCAAGCAGGCAATATTATTATACATAATGAACTAAGCTGGAATATGTATTCATTTTAGATCATGCCTCAGTTGCTTAACCACCTAAAGGTGGACAGGCCAGATGCCAGCATCGACTGGGGGACACTGGCCATCTATACATGTGCTGCCAGCTGTGACCAAGGCAACAACTATTCAGCCGAATTCATCTGGAAACAAGACTTCTCAGCGGATCAGACAGTTTAACTACTACATAGTAGTATATAATGGTTATGGCAGTGTTACTTGCCAGTTTTCAATGTGCTGGAAAGTTAAAAAAAATAATAAAAATCTTTACACCACCATAGAATTAAGCATCTCAATGAAGGGGTGCTGATTAATTAATGAACAGGTTGGTTAAAGTACTGAGCAGAGATCCAGCCATCTTCTATACCACTTATCCTCTCCCCGTGACCCTGTAAACCTGGAGCCTATCCCAGGGAGCATCGGGCACAAGGCAGGTTACACGCTGGACAGGGTGCCAATCCATCACAGGGCACACTCACATACACACACCCATTCAATACACTAGACACTTTGGACATGCCAATCAGCCTATCATGCATGTCTTTGGACTGGGGGAGGAAACTGGAGTTACTGAGCAGAGATGTTTTATTTAATGTGGGATGAGCCAGTTGAAAGGACAGTATACAAAAAAAAACAGTAAATGGATAGAAAATATTTGTTTGCTGCAGAGAAAAATCAATAACTGATGCAAAAAAAGAAACAAAAAAAAACATTAACAGTGCTTGACAAGAAGCTGAATATAACCCATATAATGAATATATCTAGCTCCACCAAATCATAGGAACAGGCTCTCTGCCAGTCCAAAACCTTCATGAACAGACAAAGGTCTACAGTGACTTGTGCAGAAGGAAAGTGCACTTGGCTAACAATACAGCAAAACTACTGGATATCAATATGCACCATGTATTTGAAGAGCCAACACTAACATGGATGCAAACAGCATTATATTCATTATAAGGGTTAGGTGGAAGACTTGTAACATTTTCACGAATTACAAAGAAATGAAATTACAAAAGCAGTTCTTAGCATACTGCACAGCTGCTTTAACAAAATAACCCAGGCCAGCAAATACAGAAACTTCACTGATTTTCAACCAACCTGTACAACTTTCCACACATACCTTCCACTGGGGGCAAGTGAACTTTAAGTGATCCAGACACACTGTTAATGCTGTAATGTTTAACACTTTACATCCTGATAAATATTTCCAACACTTTTCTTGTATCTTGACAGTCCAGCACTTCCCAGAAATTATCCTAAAAAGAACATGTGTACTCATAGAAGGAATGTGAAAAAAAATATATATATACACACACACACACACACAGAGATGGTAAAACCATTAAAAGATTGTGGACTGAATAAAAAAATTAAAAACAATAATAAAAAGTTTTCCATTCACTAGCCGTGAACAAAACACATTAGTATTTACATATAATTAAACAAAACTTAAGAGAACGGATGTCCTAGTAAACTCCTAGTAAGTTCCCTCAAACAAGTACAATAAGAAAAGGTGCAGGTCAACAGGATTATGTTGTCTTTCTGAATCCTTTTAAGATAGGATATATATTTTCAAATGCTTCATAGATTTCACCCCTCACCTTTGCACCTAAGAAAAAAACAAAAACATTGCATTAACAGTTACGCATAGCAATATCTTGATATTCCAAACTGTACTTTGTGCATTTACATTTTATTGATATACAGTACATATATAAAGAATTTACCTGTGAGTACAACTTTGCCTGAAACAAATATTAAAAGCACAATTCTGGGCTTAATCATTCTGTAGATTAAACCAGGGAATAACTCTGGCTCATAACTGAAAAAGAAACATTTTGCAAGGTGTCAGTTACAAACAGAAAAAAAAAAAAAAAGGTCTAACCAGAGAGATCAAGTACACTAAATGAAGTACACAATAGTTTTCATAACAATGGCAGACCTGCTGAACTGCTGATGGGTGAGAACCAGGCCCTCCAGTCGGATTGGGAATTTGACATCACAACTTCCAACCATGTTCTGAATCTTGAAGTCAAGAAATTTGGCAGGGAAACCGAGTTTCTGCACTACTCTTGCGTACTTCCTGGCAGCCAGACGAGACTGCTCCTCACTGGGGAGGGACACAGTACACAAATCAACTACCGTAGCTTTTGTGATGGTCGTCCACATCCAGGTTTGATGGTAAAGTATATTTGCTTACATGCAATAGAAAGGGTAGGTTTATTAGGACAAAGCTGGCTCTAGACCAAGATCTGAGCAAAGGTGTGGTTGAAATGGTGGCAGGGAACCCCTAGAACATCCCTTCACTAGAACCATGTTTTAAGCCTTACTGGCATATTTGTTCAGGGTCCCTCAGTGGCCATGGAGCCCAAGGAGTCACTTATGTAAAAGTGTCTCTGCATTAGGACAACATGCTTTTATTTTACCAGAAAGGCTCAGCTGTTTGGGTTACATGATCATACACTATATGGCCAAAAGGTATGTGGACATCTGACCACATACCCACATGTGCGTGCTGAACTTCCTATTCCAAATTTAATCCTGCATTGCTGTAACAACTACCACTCTTCAGGGAAGGCTTTCCACTATATTTTGGGACATGGCTGTGAAGATTTGTGCTCCTTCAGCCAGAATTGTATTGTTGAGGTGAACAACTGATGTTGGGCTAAAAGACTTAATGTGCAGTCAGTGTTCCAATAAATTTCAAATGTGTTCATTTGGGTTGAGGTCAGGGCTCTGTGCAGGGCAATCAAGTTCCAAACCATGTGTTCCAACCTTAACAAACCATGTATTCATGGCGATTGTACACAGGGGCATTCTCATGCTGGAACAGGTTTGGGCTAGATCCTTTAGTTTCAGTGAAGAGAAAGCTTAATGCTAAAGCATACAAAGACATTCTAGACCAGTGGTCACCAACCCACTCCTTTGAGATCTATCTTCCAACCAAAATCTAACACCTGTTTTAGTTGAACAAGAACTTCTTAAGGCAATGATTAGATGGTCAGCTGGGCACAATTATGGTTGGAACTACCATCTTCAGGAAGGTAGATTTCCAGGAACAGGGTTGGTGACCACTATTCTAAACAACTGTGTTCTTCCAATTTTGTGGCAGCAGATTGGGGACGAACCACATACGGTAGGTGTGAAGCTCAGGTGTCCACAAACTTTTTTTTCCCCCTCCATAGAGTAGTTATGCTATATGAATTTTGCCACAGGTTTAAATAAAAGCTGGGCTTTCCATCATATGATTACTTATATAACGTTTGATACTAATAACTCAATTCCTGCTTCAGAGGTTAAAATGCTTAAGTCAAGAAGAGATTTCATTGTTACCTCTTAGCTCCCGTGCAAACCATCTTGCCCGAACTGAAAATCAGAGCAGTTGTTCTGGGCTCTCGTATTCGCATGATGACGGCCGCAAAACGCTGAAAGTAAGAATGACTCATTTTATGTGAGGTCAAACATAAAAGCATATTTTAGACAAAGGAAGCCTTCATTTAATATCCTGTGAAATCATTTAATTTAAATAAAGAATGGTAATTCCCACTAAAAAAATGCTTGACTGCCCTTAACTTAGATTTTGTATGTGTATCGAAATTCTTGTCCATGGTAAACAAGTATGTGTTACAGAAAAAGTGCTGGATCATTACTTTAATGGTCAGTTTGTAGGTCAGTGCAACAAATGGGCTCTTTTCTCTCAGAATACAGAGGAGTGTGGAGAAAGTACTTATATGTAGGAAAGTATTACCTTAGGATTATACTCAGCATTCCTGGCTCGAAGGGCTATTGTCTTCAGATCAAGTTTACATCCTAAGTTCACAGTTGAGACAATATTTCTGTAGAATAAATAAAATACACATGTAATGAATTGTTACAAATAAAGGAATAGATAACACAAATACACTGTGTATTGAATAAATGCTCAGTATAACAACAACTACTCAAAAGGCAGAACTCACTGTAGTTGAGGGACAATGCCAGAGCTTTCTGAGGCAGGTGTGGCGGGAGTGATGGGGGTCATGGGTGTTAGAGGGGTTGTGTAGAGAGGGGTGTTTCCTGGCAGTGCTGTGGTGGTGGAAACTGCTTGTGAGTGATAAAGCTGAGGAGTTTGACCTGATGTTCCCACTATCCCACCCTGCTGTTGAGATGCCACCTGCTGCTGCTGCTGCCTCTGTTGCTCCTCTAAGAGTGATAAGCTGTTGGTGTTCTGTACTGGCTGTGGTGTAAGCCCTGTACCATATGGCATCATTGGACTAAAGATGGGCAAACCAGGTGTCATTGCGCCCTACAAACAAAAAGTACAAAAGGATTACACCTGAGAAATTAATGAGTTTTTTTTTTTTTTTAGCTTTAATCACAATTATTTGAAAGAAAAGCCACTTCTTTCATCTATACCAAACTTAGATTTAAAATGTAATACAAGTAAGGACATATTTTGGAAATGGAAATACAAGATAAAAAAAAAAAAGTAGTAACAGTATCAGTATGCTGATCACCTGAGGTGACGCAATGCTTTGTTGGAACGGAGGCAAGCTGTTGTTCTGCTCCATCTTGTCCAGTTATGAAGCCGACAGCAGACGAAATATCAGCACAGGACAGATCAGAGGATGGAGTTTAGATGTCCAGCATTTAGGGACAGAGACCTTCAAAAACCAGCACACATTTGAGTCATGTGCATCAGCTCTAGCTAAAGGATTACCTAAAAATGAAGCTCAAAAACATGCAGAAATAGCATGTAAATACACAACAGCTTATGTAAATACACAACACTACAAGCAAAAACAAACAAACAGTAGTAGTCCAAATGTGGTGCGGGGTCAGGGAACGCTTTCATCATGGGATTATTACCAGGTCGGAACATAACATAATATGGCAACAGAAGCTGAAAAAAGATTTGACTCGGGTACAAACTGGATTAAGTACTGGCGGATACTCACAACCGCAATATTGCAGTCTTATCCAAATTAAAAAACGACTGCGAACATACAAAAAGGTTCGTTCTAAAGCACAACAAACTACAGCTACTGCATAAGTGGCATCAAATGTAGACATTTTACCAGTAGTTTCGGTCCCAAAAACACTAAATTGTTCTGTTCCACTTCGAGATAGAGGAGCAGTGGTGTGTCGCAATTTATAAACACGCTTCTCACGGTCTGTACGCTTGTAAACACTCGCATCCGTTTATAAATGCAAAACTGGTGACAAAATATTAATCTATGTGCTAATGACGCTAGCGGTGTAACGCCGCGAGACGGCCAGCCTCACCGCGTAAATCTACCCGGTTTAAGTCAAACCTAGCTACCGTTAGCAAAAGCCCGCTATGCTAATGCTAACCCGTCACCACTAGTAACACTCGCCTTAATATGAACAGAAACATTTCCATAAATATGTCACGCTGACATAAAAAAACCTAAACGCACACAACAGAGTATAAATGAAAGACTTTAAAAACGCACAAATGTTAAGTCCAGGTTAGTGATTTGAGGTTACCTTATCTCAATTTAGGCGCAAAACCATGAAGCTTTACAACCAGTTCCGGCTGCTCTGAACTACTTCCGGCGTCTTAATATCCCTGGGCCCCAAGATGCCTTGCGCGAATTGGGAACTCCATATTTCCGGTAAAATGTCAACAATCGTTAAGTTTTAGCTGTAACGTCGAGTGCACAACGTCGAAGGCAAGGATGAATATCGAACAATATAATTAAAGATTATTTAATTAATATAATCATAATTATTATCAAATAACATTAAAATACATAGCAAGGACATGTTTACCTTTTTTATTTATTTATTTTAAAAGGTAGTTGATAATTGAATCATTAGTCACTATCTTCTTGATTAATATCTGATAAATATCCAGCTATGCTCTAGCTCTTATTAAAGATATTTTCAGCATCTGTTCACAGACCACAAAATTTACTCCACACAGAAGGTTAAAGGGTTTGACTGTTTTGCATTTAGGGCTTCTGTAGTTTACACAATCAGCCAAGACATATTTGATGCCTGAATTTTGCTTCTTTACCTTTGTATTGCAGCCATGAGACTGTAGACTGTATCTACCAGTTTGGGATTGTTTATATGTGTATTAAATTTTAAGTACACTCTCTAAGCTGAATTGCTTATTTTGTCAAATATAGTAAAAGTTATAAATGTCCATACCTATTGCATTTTTACATATAGATGACCTCTATCTAGATGACATTTTTACATATAGATGACCCGCAAGAAATTCACACCTGCAGGCTGTTTTTCAGTCTCTTTGCTCAGGTCCTGAGAGGTCACTCAGGCAACACTGAAAAGAGCAAGCTGTACCTGGGTGCACATGCACAGTGACCGCTTAATGGCTGCTGTGGGCACTTGGGCTTTCTCCCTCCCTGCTGTAGAAAGAATGCGGTGCATGATCCTAGCTGGACAAAGTTCCACTGATGTTGTAGAGAGTGCAATTTCAGGTAAATAAAATGCCATGTATATGTTTTAAAGTATAGTGTCAGAACAAACATAAGTCCCAGTCCATTCCCTTATGGGGTGAGAGATGTGGAGTAATGTTGCTTGTGGATAGGTTATGTGAATATCAATATTAAATTGTTTGAAAAACTTTTCAGTAGTGCTGTTGTGAAGCACGGAATGTGACAAAGTTTGTCAGAGCCGTTGAGACGCAATGTATTTAACTGTTGCAAAATTACAATGTATATTGGGACTGTGTATTATTATTTTTCAGATGTTGAGAATGACGTGCAGACAGGCCGTTATATAGTTGGAAGAGGAGGCTTCCCCAATAACAAGGGAATAGTTGAATGTGATGCAGCAATAATGGAAGGTGTGCCTGGGAGATTTGGGGCAGTAGCTGCATTGCGTGGGTAAAGAGAGACAAGTTGAATAATATTTCAGACTCAAATGGTGTTATGAACATCCGAATATATTATTTTTATTATGTTTTCTCAGGGTTTTTTTCATGTAGGGTGTTTTGGCCTACTGTTTAAAAATATTGTTCATGCTACTGAAATTTAAAATGAATTCTATCCATTTTTTGATTATAGCAAAATTTTATCCATTTTCTTTTGATTGCAATATATAAATTAACTTATATGAGTTTTTTGTTGTCAGTGTAGGGCAGCCATGTCGGGTAGCACGCCTAGTAATGGAGAGAAGCCCTCACAGATTTTTAGTTGGCGAAGGAGCTGAAGTTTTTGCACGGGAACAGGGTTTTACCATTGAGCCCAATAACAATATGCTTTCAAACCATACAGCCACTGCATATCAGGTACTCACACCCAATGTCAGTTACAGTGTCAGTGGATCGCTAAGCTAGGGGCTGAGGCCAGTACCATTCACCAATACAAGAGCCAATACTACAACAATTTTATTTTGTCTTTTTTTTAACTTTTATTTGATGCACACCTTAAGGAATTTCTTGAAAAGGGGAAAAAAGTCAGTGGCCATGACACTATCGGTAAGTCTGAACCAGAGCCCTTTATATTTTTTCATGCTTCAGTCAGTGATGAAGTCAAAGAGGCACAAATTAATCAGTTTATTTCAGTTTCGTACATTTGAATTGTACCTGTAAATAATTTGGATAATTTACTTTATCTGTAATATTTTGAAGCTGTTTTTATGATGCGTTGTGCTTATGCCAGTTTTTGTCAATAGAAGTCTCATCTCCATTATCATAACCTATCCTATCCTGCTCCATTCAGTTGCATTTTCCCCATAGTGCATTAAGAAACTGCTTTATTTTACAGTATTTTGTTTATACTGATTCTGTTTCCAGGGACAAATGTGTTGTATTAGGTAGAATTTGCACATTTGTTACTCTGAGCAGTTTCTGACATAATGTATTAATGGATTAATTATTGAAGTAATACTAAAATTCATTTGTGAGGCTGTCTGTTGTGACAGTTCAAACTACTAAGCAGGAAAGAGAAGAGTAAGGCTGTCATGTATTTATTTACAGGTCTCATAGCTTTGGATCTTACAGGAAACATAACTGTTGGTGAGAATAATTTGCTTTAATATTTGCATGAAGGAAATACACACTGCTTGATGATGATGAGCTGAAAATAATGGAGGGATAACAGAAGAAATGAAGGAAAAAACAGGAAAGACCAAAGGAAAGAATGAAAGAAATAAGGCAAGATGGGCCGAGAAAGAGAGAAAATAAGAGCAAATAATTTGTTTTATTCTATTTTATTGTGCTGATAATAAGAGAGCAAAAATATAAAAATGAATTATGCAAAATGGTGCCTTGTTTAACTGACCCATTCAATTTCTGAAGATATGCAGATGATGCAAATATGAGTAACATTTCTCGTCTCAGCAGATGAAACACATCCAAGTACTGCACAGGATGATACCATGGCATTTTCTAATCCAAACTGGATCTGAGAATCAGCTGTTACCTTACTTACCTGCTTATTTAATTGTTTGTTTATTGAATTATGAAGAGTATCCCAGAGTGTAGAGGTCAGAGGAAAACCTGGATGTCCTGGACAGTATGTTCGTCATTGTGGACTAAAAGGAATGGGAACATTTCTAGAGTGCCTAGAAAAGTGCTATATAAATATTATATATATAAGTGCTATATAAATCTATTATTATTATTATTATTATTATTATGTATGCATAATGTACTAATGCGGTTCTAATAAATTGTTAAGGTGTTTCTACATCAGGAAAACCCTTCAAGACTCCAGGGCGAGTGGGAGACTCTCCACTTCCTGGTTGTGGCCTATATGCTGACCACACAGTAAGTTTTTCATCTTGCACTGCAGCAGAAGTATTACAGTGTATTTTTTATAGTGCATACAGTAATTTATTTTTATGGGAGGAGGTGGTTCCAGCAACCAAGAACAAGCTAGTTAAATATCATATTGTATTAGTGATATCTATATCACATCAATAGAGTTTACCGTTTTGAGAATAAGAGAATATTTTAATGTAATGTTAGGTTTTGGGGAAGTGTGACTTTAATCCTTTCTGTATTTTAGGTGGGTGCTGCAGCAGGTTGGTGCTCTGTAATTCTTTATCTTATCAGATTCTGCATTTCTCCACTAATATACAATATGATTATAATGATTGAAAGTAATACATATCACTATACATAGATCATATTATCCTGGATTGTATAAAGAGGCTACAAAATGGATTAGATTGTTTCAGTATTGTTAATTGTATTTTTAATGTTGAAGCTGTTTTGTCTAACCCAGCATCAGGTGATGGGGACAAAATCATGTGCTACTGTCCTAGCTTTCAAACTGTACAGTTAATGAGACAGGTATGTAATCAGTACTTTATAAAAGGTACTAGTTAATAAAGAATATTAATTTATACTATTATGTTCATAAGGAATGACAGGTGATGTAAACACATTCTACTGCATGTACAGTTTTTAATATTGATTTTGTCTTACATGCCTATTTTATGTCTGCTGCATTCATGTATCAGTAGAAAAAGAAAAAAATATTTAAAAGACCACATTTCACCACATTATTAAAGCTGTGTGTGTTTTTACCTGCTGTAGCAAGCCCCCCCCCCAAAAAAAATTATATATATATACATATATATATATATATATATATATATATATATATATATATATATATATATATATATATATATATATAATATTAATAATAATAATAATGGAACAACATACCTGCTAATTTCTTTGAACACTGCACCTCAGTGTACCAAAGAGGATTTTTGCAGTTTTAAATACAACCAATACTGGTTAGTTTACGTAGTATTGGTTAGTTTAATGTTTACTGCTCAGTATGGTTTTTATCTTGATACATATAAACCTTTTTATTTCCTTGATTTGAAATGATTAATTTTGCTGAATTTCTTTAGGTGTGACTAAGACTTTTGCACAATACGGTATATTGGATGTAGATCAGTTCGAAAGCTCCCTGGCTTGTTAACGCTCAGTGATTATGGTAGCATTTGCAGTTTTTCATATACAAATTGACTGCATATCAACTTTTAAAAGCATAACTATGAGATCATGTGTGAATCCAGTCATCAGTGATATTCTGTGCTGAAATGTAAAGAAGCTGCCACAGGTCAACCTACAGTTTGTTTCTTGTCCTTGCCCACAAGGGTTTGTCTCCTAAAGAAGCCTGTTGTTCTGTCCTTGCTGATATAAGGAAAAGAACAGGAGAAGAGAAATGCTTTGAGATTGGGCTTATTGCCTTAAACCTGAAGGTAAATGAATTATATTGTCCGCTACAGTCTAAATCAGTTAGGTCCATAATTGGATACATTTTGTATGTTCAAGGGAATGTTCCTTGAATACATTCCTTATTTATATATATGCATACAGAGCAGAATTATGAGCACATTAGCACACACACAAGTCACTTACAGCAATCTTACTATGTATACTACTTCCTACACAGCTAAAGGGAAAACAAATAGGAAATATATTAGGGATTACATTAGCATCTGTAAGGTGATCTGTAATTGCTAAACATCAGCCGTTTTCTTTCAGGGAGAGGTTGGTGCAGCTTCCTCAGTGGAATTCCCATATACTTTCTGGAACCAGGGAATGGATTCAGTGGAAAAACATGTCCTATCTTATTAAATTTCCTCTTCTTTCTCCACATAGTACTAGAAACATTTCAAATATACAATTTCAAGAGGTAAAAATCTTGTATTATATTATGTTTTGTACAGCAGTATGAATTATATAATAGTACTCTGTATACATAATTACCACTGTACTGAAGTATTTAGAAATGAATTTCATTGTATAATTTGTCATGTTTTTAGTTAATGTCAATGCAGAACTTGTATTCTTGTTTTAAATGAATATAATTTGGTATTTTATTATTGTAAGTCATCTTGTTTTGTTTTTTACTTAAGGTTTGTGGGCTGTAATTACAGGCAGTCACTGATCAGAAATAATGATAATATTTTATTCTTATTGTACTATTAATAAGACTATTAATTGTACTATTACTATTATCTGACTTCTGATTTCTTCAGACACACACACACATTGATCAGTGATTCATATTCACACTAGTCTATGCCACGTTTCACTAATGACGTAATTTTTACATCTTATGATAGAGGGCAGGATTGCTGCAGTAGCGAGTGAGACGGCCTAACAACTATGAACTCATTACCAATTCTTTGCCGTGTAGGGAATTGTAGTTTTTAGGTTTGTCTTGTTCAAGCTGTATACGTCCCTGTTCTTGTAAAATAGAACTACTACTTCCGGGAAGCCGAGCCAGCGGTGCGTGACGCAGTGTGTTTGAAGAGCCGCTATTTCCTGGTTGAACAGTCAGCCATTTTGGGTTTCAAACGAGGAGCCTCTGGTCTGAGGGAGTAGCTAGCCGGATAGTTACTTTTTTTAATCGGAGGAGATTGACTGTTTCTACTTCGTTTAAGCCGACCGAAGTGTTATTTAAGAAGAGGAGTTACTTCACAGTATCTAATCCACGATGAATCCTGAATAGTAAGTGCATTAATCACGGAATAGCCTGCTAGGTCTTACCAAGCTAGCGTTAGCAAATTTTTCATCAGTGGTCAGGTTTGACAGGTAGCCAGGTTAACTATCTACTACTGTAGTTCTCTGTCAGCAGAGGCGACTTGCTTGGCTGTGTCAGAATGAGACATTTTAGCTTGGCATTAGTCTTATTAGTAGTTATATTATTGCTTTTATACCTGGGGACGTTTACATTTAGTTTTCATTAATAACTAGCAATCGCTTATTAGCCGTTTGGGTTGACTAGCCGTTTAACCCCGGTAACTGTTGATTTGTCTACCCACTGTAGTTATATTTTACTGTATCCAGGTTAGTAATGTATCCAGCTAACTGTTACATTTACAGTGGAATATGTGACAGTGTAGCTGAGGTGTTACCATTTAGTTCAATATGTAACGCTGGATAGCTGTTGTTAAGGTAATCAATTAACTCTTTATTTGAGGGTGGTTTATTATAATAAATAGCACGTAAAGAGACTAGAGTCACATTAACAATGAGAGATTTTTCTGTTTCCACACTTTCACTGAGTAACTTTGTCAGTTCTGGTAACCAAATGTTTCACACTATCCAGCTGGATATTCACTTTTTGTAACCCTCGGCATACAGGATTCATATAGGTTATGTTATAGGTTAACTAAATGTAAACTTCTAGAGTTAAAGATTGGCTATATGTTTCACACTTGGTCCAATTGTTTACTGAAGCCAGACAACAGTGTATGTAGATCTTATTCAGGATTTTGTAGCTTATTACATTTCTCTACACTTTTATTACCATCTAAACCTACATGATCATGCAATTAGGTCAGTTTAAAAAAACAAAACAAAAAGATCCTTATCCTTTCTTTCTTTTTGTGATTATTGACGCACCAAAATGATTGTTTTAATCGATCAGTAAATAGTAATTATTGTTGACCAAATACCTTGTTTGTCAACATCATGTATATATTGGTGTGTGGAAATAAAATGCAAATCTAAATCTGTTAATGGTTCAACCACATTTGTTATATTTCAGATATGATCTGGTCCTACATTAGCACTTAAATAAACAGAAATGAAAAGAATAGATGCTGTGCATGTGTTACTTGGTTGGCCATAGACCACAGATCAGCCTCATAGTGCTTCATGCTTTGGTTCATTATTCTTAGACAGACAGTGCTGCCATGACCACTGTCACACCTTTGCCTAGGTATTGTTCTCACTGTTTGTGAAGCCATCAGTCTTTCATAGGGCTTAGACAAAAACTGCAGGTTTAGGAACGGAAGCCACCCTTCCTCTGCTCAGCTGTGTGTTAGTCATGTGCAGATCACATGCCAGATGACATGGCTCTTATGAACTTTTATGCTAAATCCTGAACAACTGGAAAGACACTTGCCTTTGGGATGTATTGCCTACAGTTTACATTGTACCACTTTTTCTTAATATCATACAAATGAAAGGTTTATGAGGGTGGGTTTTGCTTGTATTGCCAATGCCTTCTTCTCTCTTAGTTCTTTTGATGTTTTTTTGAAAAGGCATGTTTTCCATAAAGAGTACAGTAGATGTTAATCAGGATTGTGTAGCCTATATATTTTTCTTTCCTTATATTAATATGTAAACCACACAGCCCAATAAAGCGAGTTTACAAGGATCAATCTAAATTAATGCTGCTCTATTTTGTTTAGGGAGTAGGGATGCATCGAAATTCAATGCTACTATTTCATATCAGCAGACATTGTGCCAGTGCAGTATGTTTACAAAAATTTTCACATAAGATGCAGCGTTCATATGACTAAACCAGAAAGACAAATCAATTACTTCTATGAGAATTGCTGTTGTACATCATTGAAAGAGCAGATTTACTAAATGGAAGAGCTTTTAAGAGGTAGTATTGAACATAATTTTTTTTGTGGATTTGCTGCGTTATGATGTGAAGATTTAAAAAAAAAAAAGAAGAAGAAGGGGGAAGAAAGAAAACATTTTATTTTTGGGAAAAGTACCTAAAATATGCTGACACATTTTGTTCTGGATGTCTGTGTAGAACACAGCAGCAGTTATTGTCAGCTGTCGTCAGCCTAATGAGGAGAGTATGACTCAAATTTATTGCAGTGAGACTGGGTGAGAACGTACAAGGCCCCTCAGCTGAACCAATGAAATAAACTGAATCAGGAGGATAAGCAGACACAAATATACATACTTTACTTAGCTTTGTTGGGACTCTGAAAACAGGATTTCCAAATATCCACCCCTCGTCAAACATCAAACATTCTACAACCTCACCTGAGTTTTCATAGACATTGACCACGTTTCGTATACCTCGCAGTGCTTTTCTAAATACAGGTGTGTATGCCTTGTGTCTGTCACAAAGCAGTTTATAACCAAACATACAAACCCCCTACATGAGAGCAGGTTGTTGGAGCACATGTATGCAGGCGTTGTACAGCAGCATGTACGTAATGTATTTTGTTGTGTGCACAAAATAATAAGTTATTATTACTTTGATGAAATACTTTTAGTCTGCAAGGTTGTGCTCACCACGTAAAAAGAATGGTAGTTGTATAAACAGGGAATAAAGTGACCAAAAAAATAATATATTGAAGAAGCCAGTTTATGTAAACATAAACAATTGGGAACATTTTGGAGTTAAATATTTGGATTACTGTCAAAAATGTAAAAAAAAGCATGTGTGTATATATACAGATTGTAATGATCAATATGGTTTGATTTGTATGTATATTACATACTCTGTCAGAAATGAAGGTGGTCACATCAGGGTTTATGATCTGTTTACAGGAAGCATAGTTAGGTTGGTGTTTTCATTTATCATTTATCTTGAGACGCACACGTTTTTAATATTAGGAGAAGACTCACCAACATGTACCTTTTGCCAGAATCCATTATCTTTGAAACATGTTTTATTAGACTGTATTTGTCTTAACCCCTTGAGAAACCTTTTTTATTCAGTCAACAGTCTGGAAGAAATTTTTTAACAAAGTCAAACCTAATGCAATTTTAGAGTTTTTAAGAAAAATAGATCTTAAAAACCTTATATAGAGTCCTTTAGACATTTCTCTTCATGAAAATAGCCATAGAAGCTGGCATGGTGTTAAAACACAAACAAACAGACAACATTTATCTTGAAGGAAGTGATGTTTGAGGACTGTGTAATCGAGTGCTTTAGTAAACCTTAACCTTACCTCAGAATTTCCTTTTGATTTGCCTGTTTGAGCCTCATTTGAATTATTTTCAATAGCAATCGCACAGGAACCTTAATTTATATATCTTGTACAGAAACTGAGCATGCTTCTCCTCATACAGTTTCATCTCTCTCTGTTGTCTCATGAATACAAAACAGAGTGGAAGCCGGCCAAGCGCTCTACATCAAACACGGGAATGCAGATCCTTACTCTGAAATTGAACATGTGGCTCAGCCAATTATGTTTGCCTTGTCAGTCAGTTGGAAATGGAAACACTGAAGAAATGTTTAGGGGCTTGAACACAGCAAGTTAAATTCCCCCTCTGAGGAACCCTTAATCTGCTTACTCAAGTTTTCCTAGCATCAAGCTCCACAAGCACAGAACCAGCCATTGTACCGCTTTATAAGTCACTATACTTGCTATCATATAATGTCATACACTAATGTCACGCTTCAGTGTTTCTCTGAAGAGTCTTAAGTTTATTGTTTAGATTTCTCTACAGATTTATTTTTCAAACCTGCCCATCACTGGTGTGTGGTTAAAATGTACTTATTCAGTTCACACACTAGTGAAGTGGTTCCCAGTCCTAATCCCTTTCCTAAGAATCTATTGATCTGTTTTCCCTGTTCATGCCTCTAATACAAAAGTTCCTGTATGAGCTAAGTCAGGTCAGATCAGGAAATATGCAGGGACCAACCTCTGGTCAAGGAAGCCAGAATCTAAATAGTATTCATTGTTCCCCATTTTGTACTAAATTGGCAAGTGTTAAATCTGATAATTGGCTACAATTAGAACTGGTACTGTGTAATAATTTTAAGCAGCATTAAAATACGAGGAATTCAAAACCCTAGGCTAGTAACCCTAGTGAGCTTCATCTCATCTGAAATCATAGTGGGGCATATTTGACCTACTCGTGAAGTTGTGGATTCACTGGGTGGCTGTATTATTCCTGCATCTCAAAGCCAGAAGCAAGACTCTGTGTTCAAGAATTTGTCCCTTTATTTATTTATTTATTTTTTATTTTTTTAAACCTGTGAAGTTACCTTCTTATTTTGACAGATCCAGACATTCTACTTAAAATAACAATACATTAGTCATGTAAAATATTTGAGTTGATAATGTTGATACTGTGATGTAATCATTACAGCTCTAATATACTGTATTAAACCCCTCCTGCTGTTTGTTTAATTGACGAAGACTAGTGTAGCTGACACAGAGTTTCAGACAGAGGCATGTTAATCAAGCCTGCCTATAACAATATAAAGGCCACACCCAGACAAGTTCTCAGATATGTCTAATCAGTTAATTCAGCTGGTGTTCTGACAGTGTTAACAATTTTTATATCATATATATATATATAAAAAATATTCCCTGAGATGTTAACTACACTTGCAAAGTGTCCTGCCACAAGTCTCTAACATTACCTCTTATTACATCCTGCCAAAGAAGAATTAATATGAGATGTGCAGCGTTTTCGTAACTTAATCTCATGTAGCTGTAGCTCAAATATATCATAATATCTCAATGCCTCAGTGTCTAATTCTTTTTGTTGCTCTCTTTTCCACAGTGACTATTTATTCAAGCTGCTCTTGATTGGGGACTCCGGTGTTGGAAAGTCTTGTCTTCTCCTCCGATTTGCAGTAAGTGCTTACATCCAGTTCAGATGTAAAACAGAAGTTGATGTGTCTTGAGTTTGACGTGTGTTCACTGTATACGGTGTTATTCACATTACGAGCCTTGTTGTTCAGTTCCAGTTTTTGCTGAGATCAAATTGTTCAGTCTTGATGGTTCTCACTGGTGTTTGTAGGTGTCATTAATGTTAACAGGCATCTGACTAAAAGCCCCACATGAGCACAATTTTTAAAATTAGTAATGGCATGGTGCTTATTTCTCTCTCCCAAATCATATTTGGGAGACTATTCTCATGAATGAAGAAGCTGGCATTTCACCAGTTCATGATTAGGGTGAGACGATTAAAAAAAAAAAAAAAAAGCCCAGATGCATATCTTTTGCTATCTTTGCAACTATAACTGGCGTTCGTCCCATTTTAGCAGCAGCTGACACATTGCTGATGTTGGGTGATAAAGACAGCCACATGCATATGCACAGTGAAGTGTAATTTGGGAAGCATTGCATAAATCCCTATTCAACTACAAGCATGATGAGACATACTAGTATGTGATCGTGGACCACATAACCAGTTTGTTTAGACATACGACCTAAATATGATTTTTATTTATTTATTTTTAACCTCATGGGGCACTGTTTATTGATGTCAAAAAAAAAGAACCTGGACAAAAGCAGCATGGCAGTAGGTTTTGGTGGCGAGTCTTTGGTCCTGGAGCGATGTGGACATGTCCTGTCTCCTTTCTTTTTTCCAGAGTTTTTGTCAATTTTGTTTATACCAAATATGTTCAGAACAATGACTTGATATTAACATCTTATGTTATATTATATTAAACTTTTACCCTGCCCTACTAAATGTAGGCATACCAGCTTACTTGAAATGTGACTATGCAGGCAAATGTGATTACAGTCTGAACAAACTCTGTCAAGATGTCTTGCTATGTGGGGGGGGGGGGGGTAGATTTCAGCTACTTTTTTGTGTTCTCACAGCTTATCAAACTGTCACTTTTAGACAAAAAAACTTTGAAATGTAATATGCTTTGATTCCTAATAGTCATCATAATTTTTTATTTTTTATTTTTTTTGTTACAATTATTTTTTTCAGGATGACACATACACAGAAAGCTACATTAGCACTATCGGTGTGGACTTCAAAATAAGAACTATAGAATTAGATGGAAAGACTATCAAACTTCAAATCGTAAGTCTCCCTCAGATCACCTTCATATTGACATGGTTTAAGATTTTTAAATCGAACTTTTATTAATCATATATTTTTACATGTTTACATGTTGGGGTAGACAAAATAATGCAGAATATTTTATGCAGAAGAGCTTTGATCTCAGTTGTCTTTGAGTCCTGTGATGTATGGATTTTAAATACCCAACCTTTTAAGGGGTCTGAATTCTTGTTATTCATAATGGGCTTTTTTTTAAATTTTCTATCCACACTTTACAGTGGGACACAGCAGGGCAGGAGAGGTTTCGCACAATCACATCGAGCTACTACAGAGGAGCACATGGCATTATTGTAGTCTACGATGTTACAGACCAGGTAAGACTGCCGGATACTGTAGCTGTTTTCTGAAGCCTCACCATGTTTATGATAAGACTGTAAGTTGATACTAGGTGGCCTCCTCACAATGCTGATCTCGCAGTTTTTTCTTTTTTTTTTTTTCTTCTTCTTTCTTTTTTTGTCCGAAGGAGTCCTTCAATAATGTTAAACAGTGGCTACAGGAGATAGATCGCTATGCCAGTGAAAACGTAAACAAGTTATTGGTGGGCAACAAGTGTGACTTAACAACAAAAAAAGTGGTGGACTACACAACGGCAAAGGTAAACATGCTTTTTTTAATCAATTTTTTCATTTCTAACATTTCTGCAGATAAAAAGTATATTCCCTTCATTGAGTAAGAAAAAAAAATCATTGCTGACTTGTATGTAACCCTATGAATGACACCACCTTGTCATTATTTATTTTCATATAACAGCACGTCCCAGCAGTGTTTTATTCTTTATTAAACATTTGTTGATTCAAGAATCTGTTACCGTGTACGAACTCAAAGACCTTTGTCTTTCTCCAGGAATTTGCTGACTCCCTTGGAATCCCTTTCCTGGAAACTAGCGCTAAGAACGCCACCAATGTGGAGCAGGCCTTCATGACCATGGCTGCTGAGATCAAGAAGCGAATGGGACCTGGAGCAACAACTGGAGGCACGGAGAAGTCCAACGTGAAGATTCAGAGCACTCCAGTGAAACCTGCGCCTGGGGGCTGCTGCTGAGGGCGCCATGCTCCTCTACCAAAAAGTCCCAGAATCCCAAGCAACAATGTCCAACAAAACCAGAGAAACAGAACTAGACCACTTATTTCCACAGAGACAAGGGTGAGATCAAGAGACAGGAAACAACTTAAGTTGCCTAAATTGTACTGTATGTAGCCGCACTACCAACAAAACAATAGAAGTATCTACAACCTTACCGGGTCCCCCCCCTTTAAACATGTTAACAGGTCAGATATTTGGTAATGGTCTGGGGCTGCATTGATCCACCCCTTTCCCTGACCCCCACCAAAAAAAAAAACCCCAGACAGATTCCATTTTCACACAACTGTGTGTCTGTGTGCAGGTTTCTAAGGAATATTGTGTGTATTTCTCACTGCATTTCACTGCATTCCTACTGCAGGGCTACTGTGGTCAAAATACAATGACTCCTTTTTTTTTTCTCTCCTTTTGGTTTCTTTTATTTTCTGTGTTGATTATTTTTCTGTTAATATCAGCATGTGTAGGTTTTTGTCCCCATATACGGTGATATGCCAATCTGCATTTTAACCAACTGCACAACAGTGGCTGTCCAATATCAAAAAGTCTAGTGAAATATATGTACATATACATTATGTGTATATATATGTAAGATCGAATTGCCAGTTCTGTAGAAATGAAGACATTATCGAAGTAGTTTTACTTTTAAAACTTTTGTATTTACTTTGTGGCTGCAGACTTGTACTTTTGTTGCGCTACATGTAACATCTAACAAACAAGTAAAAATAAATATTGTACCACCACACTGTACAATATCAGATATGTTTGCAATTCTTGATAGAACATGTATAGACCATGTATGCGTTTTGGTTATTTATTCAACATTCATATGGGAAAAGAAACTATTCCTAATGTAATCTAAAATCAGTTTCAAGTTAGCCGTTACCTGTGGACTATCTTGCAAGTGGCCCAACTGCATATAAAACACTATGTTCTCATTTTTCATAATAAAGACAACTGAAGTCCGCTTTGAACAAGCGTGTTAACAGTATGGCATATAGTTTGTGTTGCCTGATGCCCAAGTATAAATTTTTGACCTTGCTAGACCTTGGCTATTATGCAGTGCGTTATCCGTTGGATACCTGCCTCCACGATTATCCAGTGTTCCCTCTCAAAACTATGAACCGGATTGTTTTGCTTATTATTAGAGACAGTATCTCAGGTACTCTTTAAGAATGGCATGTATGCACCAAACAAGATGTGGTACTTTTTAAACAGTTTCATTGTATTCAAAACAATTAAAATTTAAAACATTAAAATCCATGCACTGCCTTACAACTGAACATGATTTTAAAAAGTAGGGGGAAAAAATATCAGTTATCTAGGTGTATTCAAATAATTCTATATATACACAAGACCTCATTTAAAGGCACAAGCTAAAAAAAAAAACAAACACTTATTTATAGAACACGGTACAGAAAAATGGGTTGTACAAAGTTTATTGTTGATAGAAAACTGCAACAAAGACAATTCTTACTTAGTCTATAATCCAAAAATAGTTGGATTCTTTATTTGAACATGGAGTGCCTGTAATACCATACATAATATTTAGGTTCATTGTGGATTATTGTATATTATTTAGTCCATGGTGCTTAAAAAGGCACACACTTGTGCTGCCTGGATAGCAGTGTACTGTGTGCCTTTCTGCTCACTGAGAAATTAAAGCTGCAGGGCTGCTATTGAGGACCAGTGAGCTTTATTAAAACTTAATGAATAGCCATAAAAACCTGAGCTCCTGATGTGTACCAGGACAGAAAAGCACTTCACTGTAACATAAAGTGTTGAAAAATAATACTATTATGATGATGAGTGACCGTTTTAGTAATATAAGAGCAGTATACAGTACATGTAACTGAACGAAGCAAATGTGCAAAATTAAAAGTGCATCTGTGGTAATAGTTGAGATACAATACAAGTGTGCTTAAAGTACTGTATAACATGAAAGCGCTTCAAAGTAAACATTTAAAAGTGTAACGTACAAACATAACCATAAATGTAATTATGGCAAGATGTGAGAAAAATACAGATCATTTATATTAACCATAAATGTACAATAACTGCACAGTGTTAAATACCTCAACCATTCAGAGTTACTGCTTTGCTTCAGATTTTTTTGTTCTGCTGCAGCACCTGTACATAAAAGTCCTGAAAGACATCTAATTGAGGACACAGGTACACTGATCTCTACTGATCCTGACTGCTGAATGACGTCTCTTCTGTTGGGAAAGAGAATGAAGGTTTATAGTACAATATCCCACTAAACGTAGGCCACAAGCTGTCTACAATGGCAGCCATTTAAATGTAAATCAATACCCAATAAACAGCTAGTATACAAACAGACATTTTATAATTGCCTCAACATATAGTACAATATAAATGTTCTGAGATATCTGAACACATTCTTCAGTGATTCATCAAGGCAACCATGGAAACATTTAACAAACATGTAAACATCTGAGCTCAGGTTTGTCTAACAAAAGTTTAAGTGATCATTGCTTACCCGTGTCGTCCTGAGAGTTTGGTTCAGTGAGACAGTCCATGGTAGATAGGATCGAGGAGAAGAGGTACTCTGAATGAGTCTCCAACGCATACGACTGCCTTTCTATCAACGTCAGTGTATCCTTCAGAACTGGATACCCATGGGAGTAAGAGAATATATGACGACAAAGTTATTATTTAAACAGAGTGATAGGTGGCTATACTGTAATAACATAGGATGTTGGTTTTTATATATGTACATATTTGCAATGCAAGGCTACCACAGTTTGTTGGTGATATGAAATGTCAAGGAAATGGAACAAAAACAGTACTGCCTTTATATGACATAAAGGCAGTACTGTTTTTGTTCCATTTCCTTGACATTGTGTGCGTGATCTGATTCTGAAGCTGGATTGCTGTCACACATGACTGTGGTATTGGGTTACAGTGTACTATTTGTTCACAACTGCAGTGCTATAACCGTATGCCACACACAGGAAAAATGAGGCAGTGCTTTTGCAAAGTAAACAAGAAAGTGATTAAACTGCACTTTGATCCTTTTGAAGGTTCAGTAACAGAATACAAAAAGTTCTGGGACTTGAGAGGGGATCTAGAGGCATTACTTCCGTTTGAGAACGTTCAGGACATTTTTAAGACAGTGTCCACCAGGGGGTGCTATTAACAAACAAAAAGACTTGTTTGTTACAACACTGGGACTGTACAGCCTATGAATACCAATTAAATATTTCAATTAGAAAATATGCTAATAATCAGCAGCCTCAGGGGACACATTAGTCATGGCACCTTGCCCATTAATATTTTACGTTTAATAATGTTATCTCATTGCTGAGATATTGCACTAGTATGATAATTCGATATGTAAATTTTAAACAGACCACAGATTTATACATGTCCAGATTCACTTAAAAAAAATCACTGGATAAATTAGCTAGTTTTCTATGCAAGAAATTGCAAAATAATTTTTATCATATATCTTTGTTTACTAAAGTGAGTAATGTAAGTAGGGTCATATTCAAAAGTCACTTATGTTTAAAAGTCGTTTACAAAGTCATAATATAATACAGACTTGTTTTAGAAAAAAAATTATCAAAAAAACATGACTCATGAAAAAGACCCTTAAAATGTTTTAAAAATCAGAGTATTGTCTATCTAGGGCTGTGCTGTTAACATGACACAATATACACATTTTATCCATCTCTGAGCAAACAAATAAACCTATAGAAATAAACATAGGGTGACAGATGTAAACTGTAAAAGTGTCATATTTGGCAACTTAAATTCTGTTAAAAAAAAAAAAGTGTAATAAATTAGAAGGAACAGACATAAAACATGTAATTACATATCTAATTAGCCTTGTAATACATACGAGTAAAAATGAATATTAATAGAATATTATGTCACTATCAGAGATTATATCTATCATAGAGACTCACAGGGAGAAGCTGAGTTCATACAGCACAAAAGCATCTCTCCAGTCTGAAGGACAGATGCAGTAAGTGGCCTGTGGTCTTGGACTTCCTCCTGAAAACTCTGGAAATAATAAACTGATTGATTCATTGATTTGTTGATAGTAAAATAACTTGTATGACATGTTTGCAATAAATCAGACAATGACATCTTAGTATCTTATATACAATTCATCATACTGACCTTATAGTCAGCCAGAGAGGCTTTAACACTCTCAATGTCCACTGAAGGAGGGGAAAGGACGTCTATCTTCTCCACCACCTTGTGCAACCAGTGGATCAGTTTTTCTAAATTTGAGCAGAAAGTCTGACAAGAAAGTTACATTATTTACATTAGCTTCCACATCACTGGCAGTTCATTCAGTCCAACACAAAGTTTCAACTCACTTGTAAGTACCGCAAGAGGGATTCTTGTGTCTCTTCCGCTACCTCGTCAGACTCTGTCTTCCTCTTAAACTCATACAAAGACATTCCACTCAGCTCATCCACAATGGCTTCCACATCCCTCAGGTTCTGGTTCAGGTCCCTCAGATCCCCCACATCTCTGGTTATCTGCATTCTACTATCAACTCTCTTCATCTGCTCTGTGAGAGGAAATTCTTCAGCAGACCCTTGCACACAAGAGACCTCAGCTGCCTGTTTCTCCATTTGTACTGATGAAGACCTAACAGAGGCACTCTCCCTCTGCAGAGACTCCCAGTTGGTGGTGACTGGCTGACTTATCTGTGCTGTGATGTCATTTAGTTTCTGAGAAAGATCCTGGATCTCCAGTAGCTGTTCAGGCAACTGGAGAAACTCTTCATCCCACTCGCCAAGTGACCCCAGACGGGGTAAGATGCTTGTGGACCTGATAAAGGTTGGAGCAGACCTGGATGTGGAAAAGATGCCAAATTTCTTATAGTGAAAGCTGTCTTTCCCATCACAATCCATACTTTCCAATGATAAACCCACCTGCTCCAATGAGGAATTAAGGCTTCTAGACACCCCAATGTCAGATGACTTGGAATGTGCCAGTTTCCTCAGATTCGGATTTTGAAATCCAAATGTTTGAGTAGACACTGGACCAGATCTACTCTGCCTCATTCCAGAAACAGGCTGTTCCAAAAAAGAAAGACTAGACGAGCTGAGAAAACTGTCCACTTCAATGCCAGAGTCTTGTAAAGGTTGATCAGTTCCCGACCTGTGTTCGCTTGAACTCCAGGTATTGGTCATGTTGGGCCTTAGAGGGTATGTATAATCTAAGAGGTTCTCATACTCCTTGTCAGGGTCCCAGCTGGGAGACTTGCGGTCTGGAGAAGGTGGTAAGGTACTGGGGATAGCACAGGCCCAGTAAGTGGTTTGATAGTGGGACAGTTGTTTAGGTTCAGACGAGTAGCTCTTGTTGTCACTTAGTGAGAAGCCAGTGTTAATCTGAGAGTCTCTCTCTTGCTTAAATGCTCTTGTCCTTTGGGAGGTATGGGTTTGGGAAGTGTATGAATGAGGAAAAATTCTCTGGGTGGAAGTCCAATTAGGGCTTAATGGAACTGTAAGGCTCAAATCATCTAAAGGGGAAATAGAATGGCTCCTACTTTCAACTTTGCTTGCTGAAGGAACAGGGCTGAAATTAGGTTCCTCATGAGAAGAACATAGCCTAAGCTCTGACAAATTCAAGGAAGCACAAAGGTCTTCTCTGGTTGCTGAAAGAGAAGAAGCAATGATCTGGGGAACACTTGTGCTATCCAACATGTTAGAATCTGTCCTTCCATCTTGTGTTTGACAATTTGCCACATTGCTCATGTGAAGCTGTGAAATGAAATAAAATAAGGTTTTAATATGTTGCCATATATATGAAACTATCATTTATACAAAATTCCTATAGCACTACGCTATAAAAATGTATGCATGAATATGTAAATTTTTTCTGCAGGTTTAATCACAAGGTTTATCTACAATCATGCAAATACCAAGTTTCAAATTCCTAGATAATGTACCTAATCAGATCTAAATCCTCAGCAACTTATTAATGAAAGGTACAAGCATTAGTACCTTACTAAATGAAATTTATAACCATTATCAACTTACCCTTTCTGAGTATTCATGTGTGAGAGGATTCTTCAGGATTGAAATCTGGTGCTCTGTTGAAATCAGTGGCTTTCGAGCAGTATACAAGCTCCTGCTTGTCATGTACCTAGAAGTAGGTGCCATGGTAACAATTTTTTTGCTAGCACTACTCTCTCTGTTGAAGTCCTTAGAGTCCAGGCCATGCAGTGACCTTGATCTGTCACTGGCTTCCTGTGTGAGGTGTCTCAAGTAGCCACTGCGAATAAACGCGGGGATCCTGCTTTTACGCCTCCCATAGTTCCTCTGCTCCATCTGAGATAAAGCTCAGTCAATTCCGAGAGCCATAGGAGCACACCGAAAGCCAATAATGCCCCATCTGTCCTCAGCAGGACAGATGAACTGTCAAAATAAGGTGAACAAAAGTAAGGCGTCAACATCACCTGTAAGATAACTATATGCTTCAAAAAGTACCATTACGAAGAAGCACACAGTAAAGTTATAAATTCACAGGACATTGCATGTAAAAAGAAAAACGCATTTAGTTAAATGTAATGATGCGGCTGCTACTTGATACGGCTCAGGAAACTCATCGAGAACACATGCTCAGGCTTGCCTGCTACTCAAGATTAAATCTGCTCTTTGTACACTGGCACAATCTGCCAAGAATGTTCCAGGAAACCAAAGCAAAAGACAATATAAAGAGAAAGTCTGAAAATGAATATAAACAAAAAAAATAGAAAACAAACAACATTTCACCCAGAAGCAATCAGATGCGTGTATCCACACTCTAAGTACTGCATACATCTATCTCCATCAAATCCAACTGCAGTGCATTTTTATCATGAATTGAATTAAACCTCTGTAGCAGATAGAAATGCTTGTGGAAGACTACTCTTGCCATTTTCCCATTCATTTCAGGTACTTCTGGTTTCCATGGTGAATGTTAGAGGATGGCTTGTCTAAAAAGCAACTCACATGTTGAGTCCAACACATTGCTTAAAAGTACAATGTACATCGATTCTAAAACCTCAGTGTGTTTTTCAAGACCCAGGGCTGCCAAAAGACAAAGGGAAACTGGCATTACTGGCATACAGTACGTATGTTTAAATGTGTCCATTTTGGACAAAAGACGTTTGGGGGTCAGTCTGCTATAAAATCATGTGTCAGATATATTGTAGCAGTCGCACACAGAGTAGCATCGCTGCCTCACATCTCCAAGGTACTCAGTTCAATCCTGAGTTACAGGTATCTGTGTGGAGTTTCTGTGCATGTTCTGACCATGTCCGTGTTGCATTTCTCTGTGTTCTCTGGTTTCCTCCCACCTCGCAAAAAAAGGTGGTACATGGATTGTGGCTATGCTAAATCGCCTAGGTGTGAATGAGCATGTGAATGAGCATGTGAACGTGTGTCCCCCATCCCAGCTTTGTGCACAGTGTTCCTGAGACAGGCTCCGGTTCCACTATAACCCTGACAAGGATAAAATGGTTGAAGAAGATGAATGAATAAATGAATGAATGAATAGATATTTGGTCAAACTGAAAATGGTCTACATGTAAGTCAAAGAGTGAACTGCTGATTTGGCTGTAAGTTAGGCTGTGCTAACGCTACTGATATTTGAAGGCTTGGCATTGTAACTACAGTGGAAATATAAATGTGAAACTTTAAAACACACCTATTATGGTTTTGAAACGTGCCTAATTTTGTTTTAGCGGTCTCATACAATAGATTTACATGCATCCAAGGTCAAATAATACTTTAATGTGCTCATAATTTAAACTGCAGCATTACCTTTTTTCCCAGTGTCACAAACGACTCGTTAAATGATCTGTTCTAAAGGATTCATTCTAAAATCCTCATTTCAGAGCATACTCTGCTCTGATTGGTCAGATGTCCCAGTCTGTTGTGATTGATCTACCGCTGTCAGCGAGCAGCCAATGAAGACCAGAAGCGTGGCTTTTTGTTACAAACCTACGTAGGTTAATACAGGAAGTAAGTCCGGAATTACTAACGACTCATTTCAGATGTTCAGAATCGGTTCCTTCTTTAGGGAGTCAATAACTCCGTTTGTCGTACACTTTGATTTTGAAAAAAAAAAACTTTGCAGATGTTTTTACATTCACAAACAGCTCTATAACACACTACATGAAAGGTAATATTTGAAAAACTGAACCAAAATGGAGAGCAGCGAAAATACAGCAAAATCCCCAGTGCTGCATTAGCTCTTACAAGTGTATTCAAGTGTGTTCTCTTGGACTTAATTCAACACTTTGATTTTGGAGTGCATAAATCAGTGCATTTAATGGTTAACCCAATGGTTTATAAACTGACCAATCAAAGCCTTTTTTTTTTTTAATCAGTATTTAAGATAATTGAATTTGGTCAGTATACAGTACATGACCTGCCTTTATGGCAAGCTAGGCTATATTCCTGAGGTTGCAACAGACCCAGCAGTTTGCATAGGGTAGTTTGGAAACTTTTAAATGTTTAATCTATCACATTCATCATTTAGACCTGAAGCAAGCTTAAACAAACAGCATAGAGAAGCGGCAGGTCAGAAAGGTCAGAAAAGACTAATAATAGCTCTCGAGCTACTCTAGTATGCCCTAAATAGATGGAGCTGATGAAACAGAAAGGTAGTTTCACTGTAGGCATTATCTGTAAAGGACAAATGACTAAAGGGTTAACAAAGGAACGTCTTCTGTCACACATAACAGAGAATAGCTGTCATTTGTCAACACAGTTATTTGTAAACTATCGAGTTATTGGTGCCGACGACTGACATCTATATATAGCGTAATTTGTAATGAGAGTTAATGAGTGTAAATGTTATACCGCTTCTGATCATCACAAAAAGACAATCTTCGATGTTAGCAGGCAGCCATTTTATGTAGGCTAATAATACAGTGTAAATACCTTTTTTCCCCCAGATGTAGCGTAGAAGGAGTTTTAAAAGCTCAGTGTATATTAAATTCACACGCATATAGTGCGTAGTGAAATGTTCAGCAGTGAAAATACAGTTCAGCCCGGTAGTAAAACGGTTCCTATTAAAGGCAAGCGGGAAAAGCGGAAGAGCCCGAGGCAGCCAGCCAATAGAAACATCAGCCTTCTTCTCCACTGGCCGGACATAGCAGAGGAAACGCTGAGGTTCCTCTTTTCTTCTTTTGTATTTTTATTTACTTTTATGTGTTTATGTAGTCGGCAAATATGCTATAATAACAACAACAACAACAACAACAATAATAATAATAATAATAATAATAATAATAATAATAATTATTATTATTATTATTATTATTATACTACCAATATGCCAGTCACGTGCAGTGGCCTGCATAAAACATACCATGTAAGAACACTGAGAAAGTCTGAATTTTAATATAAATGAACATTAAAAAACATGTTGAAAATCATAAAATAAATAACGTTTTACCAGGCTATACTGTACACTAGGCTACTAAACTGTAGGCTACTAAATCTTTATCTTTTGTAAACTTAACTTGGAAATGTGGTTATAGTGTTAAACAAGATCTAAGGCACTTAATTGGACCGTAATTTACTTTTTAGAGTAAGGTTTTAAAGGTACACTACATGCACTTTTCTAGAGAAAAGATACTAAGGTTACAAAGGTAAGGTTAGTAGCCCTTTCTCCCTTGTGAATCTATTTCCAACAGATAATTTGATTATGAACTGCATTATATTGGGATTTGCATTATGTTCATACTGACATATTGGGATACACACACACACACACACACACACACACACATACATTTCATGCTTTTTTTTTTTTCTTTTTGCTTTTTTTTTTACGGGTTTCACATTTCACATTTACATTAAAAAAAAAAAAAACTATTAGGGAACATTCAACCTGTTTGCAACACCATAGAAAAGACAGGTCACTTTGCTCTTGATTTAATGACATAAAGATATTACAGCTGAGGGAAATCAGTAGTAGTTACATAGTTAAGTCACAGTTTTAAGATTGATTGGTGTATTACTGTATGTACTGGTAATATTTCAAAAACACATTATTAACACATACAGTGGCATTAACTTGCTAAACCAGCCAATAACACTCTTTACCAATTTGGCAGCCAATGCTTTTAGCATCTAGATTAAGATAAATGTTTTAAAAATTGTGTACAAAAGTAACAAAATTGCAAGAAATTATGTAAAATCACAAGTTGACCTAGCAGTTATAATTCTCAATACATTTAAAACCCATTGTTTAATGGCCCATTAAACTTAATTAATTCACATTTAGTTGCAAATCAATACTGAAATGTAAACAAACAACATCAATTTTATTTTGTCCATCAGTGGTCTACCGTATGTTTACTTGAACTATACCACCTGAACATAAAGAAAGATTGGCTGAGAATGACAGTACTTTCACATGTATAACACTGGGTGTCACTACAGTATCTTACTTTAGTAGCGTTTCTGTGACACCCATGAGAAACCGGACATAAATGCCCCTGGAGTATATCCAATGGCGCTTTTATTCTTCTTATTTTCCCAGAAACCAGTGAAATCATGCAACAGAAGACATATTCAGATTGTCACTTTGCAATGCAGTCCCCATCAAATCTCAGTGTCCCTAGACTGGGAAACAAATATTTACAATACATGTTTTCTTTTCCATCTTCAAAATGGTTAATGTTTCACAGGTGAAGTAAAGATACAGCAAATAAATAGAGCCAGTGAAAGAGGTCAGTCTGTAAATGATTCTCTTCACTATCTTTAACAACTACTCAAAATAGGGAATAGTCTCCCTTTTAGACATGTAAAAAAAAAAAAAGGAAATTTTTCCCAGACGAGAGATTAATAAAAATGTTTTGGCAGAATAAAAGTGGTATGAATGTAACTACAATGATCATTTCTCTATCTCATTCTATCCCATTCTATTTGCTAATACCACAAAACAAATATACAGTAAGTTTCACAACTTGTAGACAGGAAATACGGCCTGTATTTCCAGACTTTAGAGAGGAGTAAGCAAGGATTGAGTTTGGAAATGCTTTGAATGGATAAACTGCTTTCAGTGGTTAGAAGAAAGTAAGTTTAGAACACGGACTCCACGCCATCCTTTTCATCAGCAGAGTTATATGAGCAGTCATCGCCCAGCCTCTGGTGCGTGACAAGAGGTGAGGTCTCCTCTTCAGCCTGGACATTAGCCACGGCTTCCACTTTAACCTCCTTTAGCTCCTCCTCTTCCTGCTGGCTGCCAAAATGTTTTTGCTTTTTCGTCTCCTGCTCATTTATATGGTGCAAGATCCCAGCACCCAGAGCATCACCTTCCACATTTACCACAGTGGTGGTACGGTCCCTGAAAAAAGAATATGCACATACACACGTACACATGCGCACACACACACACGTACACCAATATATAAATAACTTGTTACTAAATTCTCAAGCATGTGTTGTGTCACATGATATATAAGGGAGTAAGACATCACACAGAAAAATCACACATACAAATCAGAGTCTGTGGTTGTAATACAAGAAATTGTGTATATAGCAAACATATGTCCAGATATGTGACATGATAAACGCTAAATTCTAATTAAAAAAAGAGTAATTGGACTAAATCATGTGCAGTAGAGAATAATGAACTTTATGTAGTAGAGGATATCTTACACAATCCAGTCCACAGCCAGCATTAGTGACAGATCATTGGTAGGTAGGCCAATGGCTTCCAAAATGATCGCAATGGTGATGATTCCTCCGGCTGGAATGCCCGCTGCTCCAACACTGGACGCTGTAGCTGTCACACTGCAAAAAGGATAGAAAAATCTCTATTACTTTCATTCTCTCAATGTACGGGCAGCAGTTAAGCTCTCGGTTATTGATCGACAAAGCCCTAAGACTCCAAAGAGCCACTGTTGGGCCCTTGAGCATGTCCTTTAACCCACAGCTGCTTGTACTGTATTTTATCTCAATTTTAATTCATTTTGAGGAAAAAATTCAACAAACAAACAAATAAATAAATATAAAAGCAAATCAATGCCTATCTTCCCCTTTCTTGGTAACTCTCTCACAGATAGCAGGAGTTAAGGAAACCGAGAAGCAAGAGTGGTTCTTGTGCTAGTAAATTTAGATCACTCTTAATAGCACTGGGTTGGCATAAGACAGAGCCTGCATAGGTTGTTTTAATTCCTGGGACAGGAATGCTGCCTAGAACACATTCTGCATGTCTATTAATATGCTTGCTTAGTCTGTCAGAAGCTGTGCCTTCAGTAATGCACTCACAGAATAGTGAAGATCTGGCCAGCGTTGAGGTCGACATTGTTCAGTTGGGCAATGAATACAGCAGCAATGCACTGGAAGATAGCAGCTCCATCCATGTTTACAGTAGCTCCGATGGGCAGGATAAAACGGCTGATCCTTTTGTCTACACCATTATTCTCCTCAACACATTTAATCATGGAGGGCAGAGTTGCTGAACTGAGAAAGCAAAAATAACAAGTCATAATGAAAGAAGGCCAAACATCAGAGATGAATAGAACCTAGGTGAAACAGAGCATACGGCCACATAAATGTTCAACGCAATTCTATTACCTTATAATTAGAGATGTTTTCTATTTAGATTAAACATTTAAAGGAAGTTTTTAATGCAGCAGGACCTAAAGTTCAACCTTCAATGATCCTAATAGTTGAAACAGCTCTATTTCCTCTGTGAACAGATCAAATTGCCAAAGTTTACATTTTCAATCAAATGAAGAAAACATCTGGGTAGCATTGTGCTGAAAACCCCAAAGCATGCAAATAAGTTGAATATACAAATCACAATGTAGACTGAAATCTGAGCTGGCATTGAAATCCTGTTTGGGTAAAGAGAACGTGAACACTGTACAGACCACAACGTGCACAATAGGAATTACCTGGAACAAGTAGCGAAGGCTGTGGTGAAAGGTGTGATCAGGCCAGCGAGGAAGCTGAAGGGGTTTTTGCGAGTGAGTCCAAAGTAGATAAGAGGTAAGACAATGCCACCATGGATAATATGGCCCAGGATTGAAGCAAAGATGTATTTTCCTAAGCTGGTGACAAGCAGAACCACATCCTCCATCTCCACAATCTTACTGCCTACCAGGAACATGATGCCAACTGGTACATACCTGTAAACACATTGATATACAGCATATAAATCACAGGGCATTTGACAGCATCAGAAGTTATTTTAATTATTTTTTTATTAAGGACATTTTAGGACATAACTCACTCTAAAATACGTAAGAGCTTATGGGGACAAAGTGTGTATTTCCATGACCGATACATTTGCACAATGACGCTCAAACCAAAACATCCAGCCATAACCAGGAATGACTAATGGAAAAGACCATGGACCTTTTGCAATTACATATTTATTTGCCGTAAATGTCCTCTAAAGTGCATTTAAAACAGTCTGAATAATTTTCTCCATACTGCTCAATAAGACAACCTGACAGTGAAACTGTTTGCAAGCAGTTTGTACTGTTTGTAAACTCAAATCTGTCATTAAGAATTGTTAATATTAGAAAATGTTTAGGGATAATCGGACTTGGATCAATACTGTAGAAAAATCAAGGCAGACTGCTTGCATTCACTGTTATCAAGTTTAAGTGTTTAATCAGAGGGTTTCACTCACCACATAATCCAAGATACCAGTACCATAGTGGCTTCATTGAAAGCATTAAAGAAACGTATGAGCTCCTCCCCTTCAGCTCCCAGCTTTCTTAAGGCCACTCCAAACACCATGGCAAACAGTACCAGGCCAAGAATGTTCATCCCATCTGCTTCTGTTCCCATTGGCACCTGCAACCAGCCAAATATGCCTTTAGATATCAGCCTAGTTCAAGGTGCTTCCTTTCACAAACATCACTGTGAGATAAACTGTCAGGTAACAAAAAATATCAAAGAAATGCATGTTGAGACATTAATAGTAAAAAAAATCACATTTTTGAATGTGATTAAAAAAACACTTATAAAAGTGACATAAATGTAGACCTTTATTTCATTTGCCTCCAATAACTTTTCGGGTCTCCTTTTATTTATTTTTTAATGTAGCTATTTTTTTTTCTGTTATCATTATGCCTCTCCTTGGTGGCGTCTTTGTGTCTATTTAGTAATGGTATCCCTAAACTTAATGTTTTTATAACCTTCTCCACCACAGTAAAGGTCAAAATGTTCTGTTTGTATGTGACTGGTCATAGCAAACTGCATGAATGAACCTGTTTGAACTTTTCATGCTTTTTAGTTAGAAGATACCTTAAACAGACAAATTCAACTAAATCAATGAGCACACAGCAGTGTTTTTCTTGCTGTCTCACCCCCATGTTTACACAGCATCTGTGTCACTGTTAACTGGGAAGCCATATAAAGTCTATTTGACTGGGGCTGATCAAGACTATATAACCCTGTTGCATTGTGCCCTCGACAAAACATAAAGGCTGAAACTCTTTGGATGTTCTATAACACAGGCTGTGTTGTCTCTCTTACAGCTGTTTTAGTTAAAAGCTCATTAAAAACGTTATAAGTAACACTGCTTTAATATATATATATATATATATATATATATATATATATATATATATATATATATATATATATACCTGATGTATGGACATTTATGAATGACTGTAAGGTCTGATATGAAATAAATTAATTATATTCATAATTAAATGGTAAACAATTATTTTAAAATGTTAAAGGAACCGCAAACAATTACATGAAATATATTTTATTGTATATTTCAACATTTGTTTAATTATTTTTGTATTTATTTCAGACTGAAGTCTTGGTGGATGCTATAAAATAATTAAATCTTCCAATAACATCCATGGTGGTACAGTGGCTGTGTGGAGTTTCTGCCCATACAGGACACCAGAACAGTGTTGGTCTATTAGATTAGGTCCAACTTAATCTCATGCCTATATTTAGTTCACTTTCATACAGACTATGTGGATTGTTACAAATGTGAGACAATGTTACTATGCTAGTACACAGCATCTGTGCTGTGCCCACACTGAACTGTATTCAGTGTGGGTAAATAATCTCCAAGAGACCCCTGTTTTCAGACAGTGTCTCACTTGGGCATGGGTTAGAGTATTCACATTAGGATGGAAATGTGAAGGGATCACATTGGCAATTACCCAAATACTGGGCTCCATCAGACACTCAGGCATGGCTCATCTATGTCTGATGGGAGTTATCAAGAAACACATTTCTGCTGAATGTTCACAAATGGGAGACTATTATAAAAAAAAATTATCCTATTTTTCATATAAAATGGGAATAAAACTTAGTGAATACTACGGAAAGACAGGAAAAATCCTTTACTCTGGAAAGATCTAAATGTTCCATGGGAGTTTAAATGCTGTTGTTTTGAAACACATGGTGACTAAAGCTCTCTTGGAAAGACTTTCCGTCGCCAGCTGTTCAAGTGTTTACATAGCTGAAGAGTGGCAAGAGATAAAAAATCAAGGTATGTAAAACCAGCAACTGAGACAGAGTTCTTCTAGATAAGGCTGAAAATGCTAAATAATAATAAATGTCAAATGAATGCAAAGCAAATTTGTTTCTGTGTTGCAAGGTATACCACAATTGTAATGTCTAACAATATAATCATTATTTTTGGCCATACTGTGTAACCCTATGTACCGTATATATCTAAAATCCAACATTTCACCTGTTTCATAGAATGCCCAGGCAACAAAATACACAACTTTATCATTTGTCTAACAACAAAAAAAAGAACAATGTACATTAATAGTTTAGTTACAGCAACCAAAACATTGTGATGAAACAATATTTTGATAGTATATTTGTTGACATAACTTGCAGTAAAATATAGATACCTTTTGATAGAGTATAGTCCCATTCGTTGTGTTTCCCACTGGAATCATCTTGTAGTCTGTAGCATACTACAACAAAAAGTAGAGATTATGACATAATAAAAAAATACAGTATAGTTCTTCATTAGCAATAGATAATATATACGCATGCCTATATTTTCCATAACTTTACATTTCAACTCATTGACATTTCAATGAACTGTCAAGTTTATGGATCTCCATGAATCACTGAAGTCTCTCCAGAAGTCTACAAAAGCAGCATTTAAAGTACAGCTGAAGAGAACCTGCCAACTGGCACACACATTGACAATGGCACTGCTATTCAGAGGCTCCTCTTACTCAGAAACTTTAACTATGTCGACTGTGGTCTCCCAGCCTGTCCTATCTCTTGTATAATATATGAACAGCCAATGTGCAGGAAACAGTCAAAAATAGCATTTTTTATTTAATCCTTTCAGGGTGCATAAAAATATGTCTCCCTGACTATAACCTGACTATCTGACCTATAAGTATTTTTGATTATGAATTAGGATCATCGAGATTTGAGTCTGAAGTGAATTCCTTTCAATTTGACTTTGGGTTTCAGTAGAAGAGTAAGGAGGCAGTACTCCACCCCCCAGCCCCCCATTACATCTCCCTTGTATCTGTATCATGGCTACAGTAATTTAGGTATGGTTATTTATTTTTTTGGTTGTAACGGATCTCATTACTATCTACATGATTATTTATTAGTTGACTCAGGCCTGAGTCAGTGGGGGAACATTGCACACTCAGCTGTACACATTCCCCACTGTGCCTGGTGACATTATCTACGACCCCTAACACAACCCTGTAACCCTTTCTCAGCTTTCCGCAAAACTCACATAAGCCTGATCAGTCACCCATGTAGTACATCCTAGTAAAGCGCGCCAGGTTGCCAGGCATCAGGGAATGGAATACGCCTGCTATGGCAACGACTGGGCAGCTTTTAATGGTGAGAGAAAGCATGAGAGATATTTACTGGGTAAAGAGAAAAAAGCTCACAGCAATCAGAGACTCTCTTCATTAAGCATTGTAGGGCTGTTAATATGGAGGAACTGAGGTTTGAAAGTGGTCATAAATACCAAGGCTAAACAGCTGCTACTGGTATATGGATTTTGTATACATTGATTACAGTCTGAGTTGAAACATCAAATAAAAGAAGAACGGTACTCACTGAGCGGAAAGCAGCAGCTACCAGGTTAGATGGAAACAGGTTTCTGTGAAAAGAAAAAAGTGGATGTGATGTGATGTGTACAATGACAAATACTACTAGAGTCTCTTCTTTGAATTACCACGAGGCAGCAGCACTGTATATATCAGACATAACAGGCTCTCTAAATATTATGTAATTGGGCTGTCACACTGTTTTTCAGTAAAAACAATAACTTTTGACATGTTACATGTGATGTACAAGCCTTAAATTATGCCTTAAACACTTTTTAGGCTTTACTGAAACACTCTTTGCGGAATTGTATGACACAACCAAATTAAGCTGGTGACTCAGTGGGTAAAGGTAAGAGAGGTCGTTTTCTGTTTTAAGTCCATTAGTAGGGAGAGACACATAAAACTCACTTATAAAATTGAATATCAGTAAGCCTTTCACATAAAGATACCTTGCCATGTATTCACCAACCTCATCAGGCATTATAGGAGAAGACCCAGAGCTGTTATCTTGACAAAGGGAAGTAGCACAAAGTATAGATTAAAGGGTTCCAATGATTGTTGCACACCTATATTTAACAAATATATATTTTTGATAAACCTGTTTTGTTTGCAATTGTTTGATATCGATGAGAGCAGAGTATTTTTGTGAATTATTTTAACAAAAGACCAAAAGGTTAAACAATAAAGACAATTTTTCACAGCTTTCTTTGCTCATATTTACCAAGGGTGCCAATATCAGTGGAGGGCACTGTAACATGTTATGAAACCTTCATCAATTTTAACTAAACTGATTTCTAATACCAAATAGACCAAAATAAATACAAATCTTTTTAACTTCATTCATTCCCAAGGCAAAATGTAGTCAGGTTGGTATGCCACAACAGGTGTCATTTATGAGCCTCTTTATACTCTCCATCTGGTCATGACGTATGACAAGTAACACCATCAGTTTTTCCCACACACATGGACTAAATGCCACAGTAACCCACAAGTTTGTTTAGCCAGCTGTGTGTTTACTTTCCTTCCATCCAGAGCTTGAATTGTTCATTAGTACGAAACATAAAAAAAGCAAGCAAGAATTTTTTATGAAAGCAAGCATTGTCTCTCTTTTCCATTTGCATGAATAAGTAAAGAGCAAACTCAAGAGAAATCCATTACAATTGCACACTAAATTTTTATGTCATGAACTTTATTTAAAATCATAACCTAGAGATATGTTTATGCAACCTGTAGTTGCATAGCTAAGTGCTACAATGAAAATGTTTGCATTTTATGTTCCTTTGAAATGCTTGTTTAATGGACCAGGAACAGCAAGGAACACTGCAGACTCAGCTTCATTATTCACAAAAAAAGGTAAGACAATATTCTGACCACCAACACATGTGAGGTGAGCTCATTGTCAGTGTATGCAGTTCCCTGACTCTTTTTATGGCTGCCACATATACCTTTGGCATAGATGGGGACATTGCTACTGTTTAGCATTCCTAAATAAGGTGGTCTTTAGAATTGGGAAATGAACTGGACATAGCTAATGAGGTGTACACCATTCCTGAAGCAGCTTTCACCTAAGGTGCAGTCCGCAGTTAGCAATTCAGTACCAAACCCACAGACACGGGTGATCTGGTTAGAGTGACAGCAGATCTGCTTAGGGAGATCCAACCACTAGTGAAAGCATTGGTGAAAGCCAAGGACTTACTGGCTATGATGGTGCTGTGGCCAGGCATTGTGTTCCCTTGCCATTGGTGAAGAAGTGGTCTATCTGCACCTCACCAAACCTTTCCCAAATATGGGTTACCAATTCTGGGTGCAGATGCCACACCCCCAACCATTTTACCACTGCCCAGACTGCTGCACCTGGCAGATGAGTTACTCTCAGTGAGGCTAATCTCCTGAGCAAGGCAGAGAGAGTTGCTCAACCTTGTACCTGACGGTTGACACAGCTGACCGTCATGATGTTGTCTGTGCAAACTAGGGTTAATGTTTGCGGTCCCCTCACTAACACAAGGATACGTTTCCATCTGTGATGTTCAGTCACATGCTGTTAACCCTCTTCTGAAAAACCCATAGCTCCATTATGCCTATAGAAATCTCAGCAATCAACAGTCCTAGCCATCTCAGCAGAACCAGTACCAAACATGGCAGCCTGGCTGAATTGACAAGCATAATAAGATTTAGGGAGCTCTATTCTGAGTTCACTGTGTGACTAAGCTTTGCAATCAATGTGAGCAGGGTAGGTGTGTCCAGATTGGCCAGCTCTTTGGTGGGGGCACAGTGCCAAAGTACAGCAGATATCTTATCCTGGTGGCCATAAGGGAAGACATGGACAAGGCAGAGCCCCAAAAAATCTTGTAATGGGCACTAGGCTTTTAGAGAAAGATTCCCACTGCCCCTGGAAGATAGGAGTGGAGAGAATGAACACATTTAATGTGTAGAGACATATACTAACTAGATATATAACATATACTGTATAGGGGTACCATTTCCCACACTATTTGTACATATTAAAACTTTGTTTTTGTTTGTCTCACTCTTTATTAATCAGTGGCATAGTCAGGGGGTTTGATTTGGGGTTTAAACAAACAAATTAACAACAAAAAAAGAACCATGAAAAGTTCACTGTCTCAAATTTTCAGGCATTTTACTCTGAGCAGTCGGGGTAATAGGATCAGTTAATAGGATCAGGAATACAGCATTCACAAGACCTAAAACCAGAAAATATTGACCTTTCACAGGACTGGAACAGAACAGAAAACATATCAGGTTTAGACATAACAGTGACTGGGAATATAGAATAGAGATAAGGTAAATCATTCTGAAATACAGACAGAAAGGCACATAGACACAAAGACACCACCAAGCAGTGGTGTAGCTAGGAGGTGGATTTCTGGTTTGAACACCCCCCTGAAATATTTCCCAGTTCCAAGAACTTACTCGTATGGCTAATATAACACAAACTATTATAACACCTACAACTTTTAGGAATATCATTATAGCACAATTGCTTTAATATCAAATAACATTGTTTTGTGCCTGCACTGTAATGATGTTCATAAATGGTCAACAGAGTCATCATCATATTTAAACAACCCAAACATTTTCCCTTAATTTGTCTAGTCCATATCATAGGCTAGCAGCTGCTAAGGTGAGAAACACGATTCATGATTCAAACACATTCATTCAAACACGATTCACCAATCAGAATCATGCTTTTCTCCCGTTTCTCTTTTAAAACCAGGCTCTGAACATAGGGAGAACAGGGTGTACATCCGAAGAAGAAAAATGATATGGCTTTATAAGATAATATGTAGTTCCCCCCATCGCTAGCGTCTTCAGGTTCAATCCGGTTCAGGGGAACTGTTATAAAGGTATTTTATGGCAACGTTATTAATATACCCCCTCGTTCCTCCCCGTCCACGCCCCCCTCAAGCCCCCAAAATTCCTGACTACGCCATTGCTACCAAAGACTGAAAGAAATCTAACTGAGAAACAATCCAAAAACAACAGGACACCTGAAATAAAGTAGGCTAATTAGAGTCAAGTAGAATAAGAGTGCAGTACATGTGTGTATAGTGTAGCTATATCAAATTCAGAAATATCATTTCGATGGTTTTATTATTACTATTTTGACATATCTTGGCAACATAAAGTTGGTTTACTCTGGAATAATAAAGGAAGTAATTATCTGTAAGCTTAACTCTTCATGTCTTGTTGGTGTGATCATTTCGAATAAAAGTTATGTATACTTTTGCACTTAAATGTAGATGTAATAACCAGATCAGATGAGCTCAAATCAATACCTTGCGAGATCTAAGAACGAGTCGGTGGTCTCCTTGTTGTTGCTGACGCTCTCCAGCGCTAGGCTGTTGGTGTTGAGTGCGCCAGCGCCAACCCCGGGCTTGATGAGGAAAGCCAGGGCGATGCCAATGGACGAGGCTATGAGCGTGGTGACCAAAAAGTAGGACACGGCGATCCCTCCGAGTTTACCTAGAGAGCGAGTGTCCAGGCTGGCAGCGCCCGAGATCAGGCTGCACACCACAAGAGGCAGGATGATCATCTTCAGCATCCTCAGCAGCATCTCACCGGGAAACGCGAAGTAAGTCATCTGCGCTCGCGTCAGGTTCATTTTACGAACCATTACGCCGAGCCAGACGCCCACAAGAACCCCGGACACCGTCAGGATCACTACAAGATTTCTACGTAAAAAGGACTTTAACTTATCTTTGCAATTCCTCTTCTCTGATTTTACCGAGACGACCGGAATAACGGTCTCGGACACAGCGTGTCCGTTAATTTCGCTTTTCTTCTCCGTCATGATTAAAACGATTAGCTTTCTAAGTAACACATGCAATTCTGAGGACTTGTCTATGTCTATCTGTATTCCCGAGAGGACAGCCGGAAAAATCTGTGTATCTGTTCTAGCCCTAAAGAAAGCGTGCGCGTACAGTGTGAGGACAAGCGATAGAAAGACCGTTTTACCGGCGCGACTTGCATGTGCGCCAATGGGCAGACGTCACTGCGCATGCGCATTGCCTTCACACACTTGAAGATGAAATGATGCAACTTCAGGGATTGTTGCTGTTCAATAAAGCATTTTTTATTTAATTATTAATTGTTTGTGGGGAAAAGACACGTCACGTCACACGAAGCTGTTAAAACACACCTAGTTAATCTAATTAGATTAACACTTGAATCGTGTATATTCTGTACGTAGTCTACTGATTAAAGGGTTATTTCAGTCTTAGCTTACTATATTTTTTAATATACTGTTAACATAAAAATCTTGTTTAGGCATGCAGGTTCCATAGAGAGTCAAGAAGGTCAAGGCGAGCAGCTATTTTCTTTACAAAAATTACATTTGTACTAGCCTAATTACACAGTCTTTCTTTCATGAGTAATGTTGCATCTATCTATCTATCTATCTATCTATCTATCTGTCTATCTATCTGTCTGTCTGTCTGTCTAGCTAGCTAGTTTCACTATATGCCCAAAAGTATGTGCACACCTAACCAGTACACCCATATGTGGATCTTCACCAAACTGTTGCAACAAAGCTGGAAGCACACAGTTGTCTAGAGCATCTTTGTATGATGTAGCATTAAGACTTTCTTTACTAAGGGGCTTAGCCCAAATGTGTTTCATTATGACAGTGCCCCTGTGCACAAATTGAGGTCCATAAGGACATGGTTTGCCAAGGTTGGTGTGGAAGAACTTGAGTGGCCTGAGCCCTGACCTCAATCACACTGAACACCTTTGGGATAAATTGGACTGTGCACCAGGCCTTCTCAGGCCTTGACATCAGTGCCCAACCTCCCTAATTCTCTTGTGGATGAATAAGCACAGATCCCCACAGCCACATTCCAGAGTCTAGTGAAAAGCTTTCTCAGAAGAGTGGAGCTTGTTATAACAGAAAAGGGGGGGACCAACTAGGTGTTAATGCCCATGGTTTTGGAATGGGCAGATATGTGTGTGATGGTCATGTGTCTACATACTTTTCTGTATATAGTGTATAAAGTTTTACTCCATATAGAGGAAAACATTCATTCATCTTCAGTGGGTGCTTTATCCTGGTCAGGGTCATGGTGGATCTAGACCTCTGAACACTGGACATAAAACAGGTTTACCCCCTGGATGCGACACCAGTCCAACAGAGGGCACCGTGCACAGCTATGGGCAAATTAGAGTAGGATGTGGGAGGAAGCCACAGATGTGCTTCACAGGAACATGGGGAGAATGTGTGAAACCACACAGACAGTAAACTGAGTTCATGATCAAACTGGGGACTTTAGAACTGTGAGGCTATCCACTGTGCCACTGTGCTCCAACAAGGAAAACAGCATGGTGAAAGACTTCTGATATGGTGTCCTAACACCTGCCAGAAGTAACATAGTGTTAATCCATGCACCTTGATTGTATTCACATGATCAGTTAGTCTATGTTAACAAAAATGTGTGGCTGGACCTGAGTAGAGGGAACTTTAAATTAAATTAATGCAAAAAGGTGGAATGTGCTTTTTGTTTAAAAAAACAAAAAAAACAAAACATGCTTTGCTTTTGTGTAGAAAGCACAGGGTGGAATGTGGTGTGTGTTGTTAGACAAGTTATTCTATTTGTTTTTAGGTTTTACTTTCATGTCAGTAATAAAAGTATGGAAAAACATTTGCTAGTCAGAGTCTTTATACTGATGCTCAGATCTACAAAAATACTCAGTTAATCAACGATGATACCATATTATCATGTGCAACATCATGTGTGACATGGACTGCAGATCAGACACTTTAATTTTGCAACAATTGCATAAAAATAAACATTTAGGATATTAAGGTTTATGTGTTTATTATTTATGCATTGCCTTCTTACAGTTGCAGGGTCTCCAGTTTGTTTTTGAGCTCAGGGTACTCTCAGAGTTTCTTTGCACATTCTCTGTGTTTATGTGGGTTTCCTCTGGGTTTTCTGGTTTCCTACCACCTACCAAAAACATAGCAGTAGAATCAATGTGTGAATGTGTGTGTGCAGGGTGTGCAGGGAGCCCTGCCCTTTGCCCCCACCATCTTCCAGAGTTCCTAGGAAAGGCTCTGGACCCACTGTGGTCCTGATCAGGATAAAGCGTGTACTGAAAGTGAGTGAGATAATGAGTTTGTGTGTGTGTGTGTGTGTGTGTGTGAGAGAGAGAGAGAGAGAGAGAGAGAGAGAGAGAGAGAGAGAGAGCGAGAGAGAGAGCGAGGGAGAGAGTATTTCTGTACACGTAGTGTATGGGTGCGTGGGTGTAGTGTCTGACCCACAAGGAAAATGCCTCAAAATGTGCACTAACATTCCCTTTCCACTAGATGGCACAATAAGGCCTGATTTTCTGTCCTTGCTGCTGTTTACTCTCACTACACGGAAATGTGCAAAGTCTGGAATGGTCTAGCAGCAACAAGCTGCTAAACTCTTGTGTTAAGCATATTTTTTAAATATTTGCTAATGTTGGAACATATTGTGTGTTTTATTTTATGTCAGAAATTGTGCCATACAAATTGTATGAATCAGTTAAGAACACTAGGAGATAACAAAGGATACGCTGTAAGAAACTATTGTTCATATTCACATCAACCTGATTTCTTGGTCAACTCAAAAGTATGAAATCAAGTAGGTAATGAAACATGAACAATGTTATGACAGCCTATAATACAGGCAATATTCAGCCAAATGCCTATGCAGGGCATATGTATAATCTACATAACTACTGACAAATTTGTTCCTCACTGTGTTAATATGATTACATGCATTGAAATTAAGAGTTCTTTCAAGTATAATATATGTACATGTTTATTACCTATAGGAAATACAAAATGAAAGGAATTGGCATAGATTCTACTAGTCCTCAGAACGCTTCTGGAGGAATTAACACTTTTTTTAAAAGAAAAAAAAAGTCATTTAATAATTTTCCCATAAGTGTTCATTTGGGTTGAACTCTGGTGACTGAAATCTGGAGACCGTAGCATATATAATTTTGCATAATTTTCGTTTTCCTCAAACCATTTAGTAACACCTCATGCCCTGTATATGGGGAGGGGTCATCCACTCCCATCAGGATAGAAATGTTTCAGCATAGGCTAAAAGTAGTCAATCAGAAGAACTTTGTTTTAATTTGCACTGACCCTTCAGTCTAAAGAAACAGGTGGATCTACACCATACCAGAATGGGAAAATATCTTCTACTGAATAACAGAGCCACCATTATATATATAACCAGGTGCTATACAAACCCAGATAGCAAAATTTCTGTGGCCCAGATTCGGCTCACACCTGACACTTCCAGCCCACACATCCTTCCCACATACCGTGTGGAATGATGGCACTCGGCAGTCCGCTCCTGTTTGTCAGATTTGGGCCACAAGCAGGCCATAGCAATGCCACATGAGTCACATTTTTGCCAGAGGTGGCCCACGTTTGTTTTGTGATATTTGGGACATATTCACTATTTACCACATGGGCCACTTTAGGGTCACATCCAGATTACACATTGCTGTGAGCACCGCATCTTTGTCCACTTGTGATTTGGGATATTTAAATGGTAAAATGGTAAATGGCGCACTTATATAGCGCTTTTATCCAAAGCGCTTTACACTGTGTCTCATTTACCCATTCACACACACACACACACACACACACACACCAGTGGTAGCAGATCTGCCATGCAAGGCAATTCAAACCACCAACCCTACGATTAGTGGACAACCCGCTCTACTACCTGAGCCACAGCTGCCCATTTGGGCCATATTTGAGCCACATATTTGGGCCATATTTGCTGTTTTACATGTGGCCCACTTCAGGCTCATATCCATTTTGTCCGGACCAAAAGAAGGCCAGTAATGCCGCATCACTGCCTGAAGTGGCCCACATCCAGATGCTATCTAGGAATACTTTATATAAACATATTGAAAGGTCTTTAGACATTTAAAAAGCAAAGACTGTTCAAAATAAGTGGCTCATTCATCACATCACATTCATCATGGTGATTCCCTGGTCTAGTACATCTGGTAATTAACTGGTGTACACTCTGTGAACTTAACTGGTGTACACTCTGTACATATTTACATACACTATATGGCCAAATGTTTGTGGACACCTAACCTCACACCTATATGTACTTTTTGAACATCATGTTCCAGATTTAGTCCCTCTTTGCTGCTATAATAACCTCCACTCTTCTAGGAAGGCTTTCCACTAGATTTTGGAGTGTGGCTGTGGGGATTTGTGCTCATTCAGCCATCAGAGCATTAGTGAGGTCAGGAACTGATGTCGAGTGAGGAGGCCTGGGATGCAGTCAGAGTGGGGTTGAGGTCAGGACTCTGTACATGCCACTCATTTTCTTCCACACCAACTTTGGCAAAACAAATTTTATGGTGCTCACTTTGTGCACAAGGGCATTGTCATACTGGAACATGTTTGGGCCCCTTAGTTCCTGTGAAGGGAAATTGTAATGCTACAGCATACAAAGTCATCCTATATAATTGTGTGCTTCCAACTTTGTGGCTATAGTTTGGGGAAGGCCCACATATGGGTGTGATGATCAGGTGTCTGAAAACGTTTAGTGTCTGCCTCATTTTGCACATCATTTTACCATTGCACATGTCATTTCAGCTGCAGCAGTCACTTTACAGTTTATATGAATATCTATAAGTTATATCTCCTGTATGACAGATACATGAATGACTGAATATATGAACGTCCTCTATATGGTTTGTGTGCTGGAAGGGTTTTGTATGGTCGTTGTATTTTATGTGACGTCTTCAGATAGATAGATAGATAGATAGATAGAGAGAGAGAGAGAGAGAGAGAGAGAGAGAGAGAGACACTGGTAAGTAGATAATCACTACTCAGACAGGACAGCAAACACTACTTTAACAACTGGCATGGCCCAAGACTAATCACTGTTTTCACCAAGCTATCAATTTCATATTCACTTTAACTCTTAGGATAACTGGTTCCTTGTGGGTTCTTTTTATAGTTAACGTTCATAGTCTCCCAAAGGGTTAGACTTAGAATCCTGACAGAAAGGAAGACCCTATGTTGTGCGTGCAGTTTTGCCTAGAAACTTTAATGTATGGTGCAACATGTTCCCTCAAAATGTATCCAATGTCGGCCATGGCCTGCATACGTGCCATAGCCCTCTATAAATTTTATGTAATAAATAAATAAATAAATAAAAAAGACACACGATCTCCAATAGCCTCTCAGATAAGGCCATTTTTCTGGTTTTAATATGTCTATTTTCAGCACTGGACGGTAGCTTGAGCACTCCATTTCCTGTTACACAGGCTAGATTGAACTTTGCAAGAAAACAACCGAGCCAAGCAGTTGGTCGGCTTTCTGCCAGAGCATGCTGCCTTTTCTTTACTTAACCACTACTAGGAGAATGAGACTGAAGTGCCTGATACTGATTGTGCATATACCACAGGGAGACTATTAACAGAAATGCCACTATATATGAGCGCGATAAGTAATGAAGGGGGGTTGAATGGATGATCCTGCACTGCACTTGGAAAACAGCAGTACAGCTACCATCGCTATAGTGTAACATAACGTATATTTGCAGGGTGCATTTCGGTAGAAGTTAAGCTCTGTGTGTTAAAAACGATTTGCACCAGCCTCTCTGACACACGCGGCTGGCCCGGCGCCTCCTCGCCGTGCAGTCCTGTTGGCGGATTTACACACAGTGGGCGGGGACAAGAGACGTGATTCAGCCCTCGAGTCACAGCTCGATCTGTCAATCATTTCCGATGTTCTGCAATTCCAGCCGAGACATGCGGTTACAGAATCTTTAACCTGCTTCATATGAGTGGACAGGCGAGGCTTCTGACGCTAAAATGATCTGACGGATTGCATCCGGAAAGTGGCATGTGAAATCAAGCAGCCCTTCGCGATCGAACACACGGTGCAATAGTTTACTTCAGAGCGGTCGCTACATGAGTTGCTAAAGCGGACCGGACAGATCATTTAAAAACGGGGTAAGTGACACAGCAGCACTACTACTACAACTACAGTTAGCAAGAGGCTTGCTTGAAGTCACCCTTAAATGGTTCAGAGGGTATGACGCGCGCGTGTGCATGCGTGTGTGTGTGCGTGCGCGCGTGCTTGTCTTTTAACCCCTTTCGTGTTCAAGCTGAAGCACCGCTGCTGATGTGTTAAATGACCGTGGACCATGTGACCTGTCCGCGCGTTCAGTATAGCAGGACGCGCGTGGTGCACGGTACAGTTACGTAACGTGACAGATGATAAGAGCTGCTGCAGTGACCTCTTATGTCTGACAGTGCTGAATTTAAAAATAATATCGTGTTTTTCAACCATATCTAGAGCACAATTCCTCAACTCTGGACCTGGAGTTTTCCCATCTCTAACACACCCACTTCAACTCAGGAAGGGCTGCTACTGGATGTAGCTGATGAGTTGAGCCAAGTGGGTTAGAGCAGGGAAAACACTCATTTGTGCAGGACAGCATAGCAGCATCATGCATATTTGTATGTTTTTACAGACCATGATGTATCTGAACAAGGAAGAGCAAATCCAGATAATTCTACGGATAGGAATTTGTGTGCTGAGAAAAATGGTGCACATATTGAGCAAGTTCTGCAGAGCTTGTTATTTTCTTCTGTGATGCTGAACCTAAGGTACACCCTGTACTATTTGACTTTTCCTTTTACTGAGAAAAGGCAGAACAGAAACATTTAGTCAGAACACACTTATAATGGAAGACTTACCATTATTCAGTGTTATTCAGTCAGTAAACAAATTTTTATACAAAACATGTTTTTAAGAGGTATTTCAAAGCTACATTAGTGAAACACTACTGTTTCAGTACTAGAAAAATCATCTAGATCCTTGAGAAAGAATTAGTTAATTTATTTATATTTTGCTGTCTTGCTCCAGTTTTCACTTAAGTGTAAACTTAAATACTCACGTGCATCTCAGTGGTGATTTAGTCATGTGTTCAAATCTTAGCCTCTAAGGATGACAGTGGGTTCTTAACTCTCAGAGAGTGCTTAACTCTCAACAATATAACTGTATCCTGTCTGAATTGGAAGTCATTTTGGATAAAATATTAGACATTTATAGGCATGTAGGCCTATTTAATCAAAAATACGTTGGTCAAAGGTTTTGTCCTAGGACCAGGTATTACACACAGCAGGCCTGTGGTTACATAATATTTATTGACTGACCTTTAGGCTTCCATTATAAGAGAGTTTTGAGTAAACCGGGTTTTCTTTTTTCTTTTTTTTTCTTTTTTGTTAGTTAGTTATTTAGCTAGTTAGTTAGTTAGCTAGCAAGTTAGTTAGTTTCAGAAATACTTGAAAATGACATGATCACACCCATGCACAACCACCCACCCACCCACCCACACACACACACACACACACACTACACACTACACTACACTACACACTACATATGTGGTAGACAGAGATTACGTTAAGAAAAAAAACTACAGACAGTGTACACCAACCCTCTTCCTGGAGATCTACCTTCCTGAAGACTTTAGCTACAACCATAATCGAGTCCACCTGACCATCTAGTCATTGCTTTAAGAAGTCCTTGATCAGCTAAAACAGGTGTGTTTGATTTTGGTTGGAGATGAAACCTGCAGGAAGGTAGATCTCAAGGAAGAGGGTTGATGTCCAATGGTGTACAGTAGGCTTATTAATTGTGTCTCAGCTGGACTCCTACACTGTAGGTGTTCATTCAACTGATCAGTGCTAAAATGTAGTTGTGTTCATTAATATCAGTTATTATAATAACACATAAATATACTTAACATAACATAAAATTCTCTCATATTTTTAAGTTTTACTTGAAACAAACAGGAGTGACAGAGCAAGGAGAATTTTGGAACTGACATCCTTAAGAAATGGGAAGGAGGGTGGCAACACAAACTGCATTGCACTTTGCCTCGTCAGTAGTTGTTCACTATTCAATGGTTTTTTAATTTTAATATTTTCTTTAGTTAGTTAGTGAAGCCTCATTAAATGTTTGTGCCACAGTATGGTAATTCCACCTTATGATAATTGTTCCAAATTACTTTTAGCATTATGCAAGCATAATTCTTACTCATAATGCACTTTCTGAATGGCTACTTTTAGATGCTCGGCAGTTGGACTCAGCCAGTTCAGAGAAGTATTTATGTAGTTTCTGTTCATGCATATCCTTATTATCCTCTTATAATTACAGAATAATAATAATAATAATAATAATAATAATAATAATAATAAAACTAAAACCAGTTTATGCAGGCTGTTAGTTTAAATTGGCCTAGTATGATATCTTTGAGATATAACCTGAAATTTAAGGACTCTGTACCAGCACTTGCTGTTCTTGTCGCAAATAGTTTCGTCTGGTTTTGTCTGTGCTGGATTAAAGGAGCACATCTAAGTTTGCTGATAATCCAGATTACAGTGCTGCTCGGGATGACTGAGTTTAGAGCTCAGACTGATTGTAGTCACCTCATTAGCTTAGTGCTACTCACATGCCGTGCAACATTAGCTCTTTAGCCTGAATGTAGCTGATTCAACTGTGTGTAACTTATTTCCATTTGATTTATTGATTTAATTTACAGTGGTGCTTGAAAGTTTGTGAACCCTGCATAAATATGACCTAAACATCATCAGATTTTCACACCTAAAAGTAGATAAAGAGAAGTCAACCCAATTAAACAAATGAGACAAAAAGTATTGTACTTGGTCATTTATTTATTGAGTAAAATGATCCAATATATTACATATCTGTGAGTGGCAAAAGTATATGACCCTTTGCTTTCAATATCTGGTGTGACCCCCTTGTGCAGCAATAACTGCAATTAAACATTTCCGGTAACTGTGGATCAGTCCTGCACATCAGCTCGGAGGAATTTTAGCCCATTCCTCAGTACAGAACAGCTTCAACTCTTGGATGCTGGTGGGTTTCCTCACACGAACTGTTGCTTCAGGTTCTTCCACAACATTTATATTGAATTAAGTTCAGGACATTTACTTGGCCATTCCAAAACATTAACTTTATTCTTCTTTAACCATTCTTTGGTAAAATGACTTCTGTGCTTTGGGCCATTGTCTTGATGCATGCCCCACTTTCTGCTGGGATTTAGTTCATGGACAGAACTAAAATTCCTATATTTCCTTTAAAATTCGCTGGTATAATTCAGAATTCATTGTTCCATCAATGATGGCAAGTCGTCCTGGCCCAGATACAGCAAAACAGGCCCAAACCATGATACTTCCACCATCATGTTTCACAGATACGATAAGGTTCTTATGCTGGAATGCAGTGTTTTCCTTTCTCCAAACATAACATTTCTCATTTAAACCAAAAACTCTATTTTGGCCTCAGCTGTCCACAAAACATTTTTTCAATAGCCTTCTGTCTTCTCCACATGATCTTTAGGAAACTGCAGACGGACAGCAATGTTATTTTTTTGAGAGTAGTGGCTTTCTCCTCACAACCCTGCCATGCACACCACTGTTGTTCAGTGTTCTCCTGATGCTGGACTCATGAACATTAACATTAGCCAATGTGAGAGAGGCCTTTAGTTGCTTAGGCATTGCCCTGGGTTCCTTTGTGACCTCGTGGACTATTACACGTCTTACTCTTGA